>NW_015640454.1:301153-309328 GCF_001515625.1 Sinocyclocheilus rhinocerous
CGTTGTTTCCACACACATTCGCGATAATGTTTTGATTTGTCATGTTTATGTTGCTGTGTCATGTGTTAGTTATACTGAATGGACCCGTGTACTGTAGATATATGCACTCAGCAGGCGGTTGGTTTAGTTTTTTTTTTTGGCATCTCCATGTGGTCTTGTTCGGTATCGCAACTTGACTTCTCTAAAATGTTATGCTTGCAGAAAATACAGATTTTTGAGAATCACCCTTCAATCTTTTGGTTTACTTTGCTTGCGCGACACCTGACCCACTCACCGGTCTCGAGTCCTACGCAGGAGCTCTGGAAGGATAAAAGGAGGAGTGACGACAGTGTTGGACGAGAGAGGACCAGGCCTGGACTTTATTTTGTGTTTTGGTTCTGTTTATTTTGTGTTTATTTTATTATTAAAGTTTTGTTTGAATGTTCGCCGGTTCCCGCCTCCTTCTTCCCGAACTACGAACTTTGTTACAATATACATTTATATTAGAGAAAAAAACATAAGTGTGTACTAAACAGGAGTGATAAGATAAAGTCATGAGCGATGAGGACATAGAAGGCATTTTGTTGATTGCTTGGTTTATATTTACATCAAGAAATCTCATTGGTCCAAAATCCTGCTATACGTGTATAGTTATATTATATTTATTTATTTATATATTACTGTTCACAATTTTGAGGTCAAGAAGATGTTTTTAAAGCAAGTATGCATTAAATTGATCAGAAGTGAGAGAAAACCCATTTATAATGTTCTAAAAGTACTAATATTCTAATAATGTTCTAAAATGCTGCTCTTTTGAAATTTCTACTCATCAGAGAATTCTAAATATATATATATATATATATATATCATGGTTTTCACAAAAATATGAAGCAGCACAACTGTTTTTAACACTGATAATAATAAAAAAAAAAATCTTGAGCAGCAAATCAGCATATTAGAATGATTTCTGAAGGATCATGTGACACTGAAGACTTTTCATCACAAAAATAAATTACACTTTAAAATATATTCAAACACAAAATACACAGTTATTTTAAATTGTAAAATTGTTAAATTGTGTTACTGTATCAAATAAATGCAGCCTTGGTGAGCAGAAAAGACTTCTTTCAAAAACATGTTAAAAATCTTACCGACCCCAAACTTTTGAACGGTAGTGTATATGTATCGTATAGTAAGTGACACTTACAGGTTCAATGATTGCAGGCTCTCCTTTTTGCCCTTTCTCTCCTCTCAGTCCATCCACCTTTGGAAACACAAACTCAGTTTAACTCAATCCAGATCAGTGTATATCAGTGTAAGCACAATATGGATTATAACAGGTAATAAATGCAGATAATAAGGTAATTGCAGGTAATAAATAAAACAAACAATTCTGACAACTTGCTATGGTAGTTCAGCCAAAAATTAACTATACTTCACCCTCATGTTGTTCAAAGCCTGTCTGACTTCCGTGAAACACAAAGTGAGGAACTATATTGAAAAGAGTGGGAAGTACATTCTCCTTTTGTGTTAAATGGGAAAAAAGTAAGGCATATAGGTTTGGAACAACATGAAGACGAGTAAATGAATTATTCCTATAAGTTTGCACAGAGGTAGGTGGAGCTGTAGGTCACCTGTCCGTAGATCTCGTCGGTCTCGGCGGGCAGCTCTTTGTCGCCGTCAGGGTACAGGTTGTCATAATCATACATCTTCTCCAGGTCTGCTTCGGTGTAATCCGTGATGGACTCCTCCTTGAAGTTGTCGATATCGATGGAGTCTGTCTCTCCACCGATTCCCCCCTGTCCTCCCGTGGCAACAGACCCCACCCCCACGCTGGCCCCAGCGCTGCTGGATCCGCCCCCAACTGAGCCACTCGAAGAAACAGATCCGCCCCCTACAGAAACAGATCCGCCCCCTACGGACACTGAAGTGCTGGTGCTGCCGCCGCCTCCTTCCACAGTATACTCTCCCTCTCCGTATCCTTCTCCATATCCCTCTCCATAGGTCGGATCAAGACCCTCACCGTACAGGTTATCATCATAACCACCATCAACCTACACATCAGACAAACAGAAGACTTCAGACATCATAACCATTCATAACTCAATGTTTGTGCACTGGATGTACATCTAACTATTGATTTTCAAAATTGAAATCTGTTTGTGTGAATATCACAAAAACAACGAAAAGTAAGCCTACTTTTGGGACAATTAATATTTTTTTACCTGAGACATTATTATTATGACAAAAAGCACATATAGTTTAGTTTTACGATTTTGCCTAGTATTTTCAATGGTGATTCTCATTAGATTCTCAATCCTGTAGTACAATAATTTTACAGTCCTAAAACAGGCTTTATTTTCTTTAAACAAAATTTTAAGACTTTTTTCAATTTACAATATAATTGTTTTTATTAACTAGAATGAAATATAACCTGGACATGTTCCTGACATGCTCTAATGAAAGAGAATGTTGCAGTAATTGCAATAATAAGCAAAACTTGCAAAACATTTGAACTCTTAAAAAAATCGGCGGTGGCTGGCAACTTTTTTTTTAAATGCTGGCGGGGAAAGAGTTAAAGACATTTAAAACACATAGAAAATTCTTGAAATAATCAAATTAAATTAAATTAAATTAAATTCCTGAGTTCAGTAAAATCCACCTCTGTAAAATAGGACATTTATGCATTATTATACTAAACAATGCAGTAATTGCAGTAATAAGAAAAACTTGCAAAACATATGAAAGATATTTAAACCATAGTTAAAATATTTAAAATATATATAATTTTAAAATAAAATAAATTAAATTACATTTATTTAAAAAATTTATTATTAAATGTTACCAATAAAATCTAGATTATATCTGAATTAGACTGGATTTCAGTAAAATCCACTTCAGTAAAATAGGACCTTAATATATTATACTAAACATTTATATATGACTGAATTAATTCTCACTTAAAAGTGAAACTGTTTCGGATCACTAGTTCCAACTAAACTCACTGAGGTAGAGCTGGAGCTGGAGCTGGAGCCGGTACTGACTCCAGAGCTGGAGCCGGAGCTGGAGCTAGTAATGATTCTGGTGCTAGAGCCGGTGCCGGAGCCAGAACTGGAGCCGGAGGTTCCATTGTGAATGACTGTGACTGTTGAGTGTACTCTTCCACTTCCTCCTCCTCCTGATGATGATGATGATGATGTGATGATCCGCCTGTCCAGGTCTCCCAGTCCCATATCCACCTCACCGCCCAGTCCCATATCCACTTCTCCACCGGTACCTGTGCCTGTGCTAGTGATGCTGATGGTCTGGGAGCCATCAGGCCGTGAGGTCGTCTCGTCATAGTATGTTTCGTATCCATCGTAGCCATCATACGGTTCCTCGCCAGTATTCGTGGTAGAGCTGGATGATGAAGAGGATGAAGAGGAGGATGACGAGGAGCTACTCGAAGAACTGCTGGAGCCTCCTGTTCCACTAGTGATAACCGACGTAACCACACGACTGCTATCTGGAACAGACACCTGGTGAACACAGTAAACAGACACTTTTTTAGAATAAACAGTTGAAAATTAATGATTAGATGAATGCACTGATTTCTTGATTCCGTTTCAATTCCAGCTGATCCCATTTAGGAATATTTCTGTTAAAATTGTATTTTTTTAAGATGTAAAAAAAAAAATATCTGCAAACTAATGCTGGGAACTGAACTATCGATGATAATTTTGAGCAATAGTGCCGCTATTAGTGGAGCAATAGTACCTTCCATTTTCGGTATTTAAAAATAAAGCTGACATAAAATTATAGTAATAAGTAGTGAAAGTAGTGAAAATTAGTAAAACTATAACTACCATAATTAATAAATTAATTAAAAACTCTAAACAGAAAAAAAAATTAAATAAAAAATGACAAAAGCACGTAACAAAATGGCTAAAACTTAAACTAAAATTGAAATGAAACCTGAAAACATCAAAATAAAAGCTCATTCAAAATATATACAAAACACTACATCAGTACATAAAAGAATAGTACTAAAATAAGACTGACCGTTAGGTCTTCAGTTTCGGTTCCAGTCGTTTCATCGGCTGTCTTTTCTGCATCCATGTCCTCATAGTATGGATATTCGTAATAGTAGTTATCATCCTCTGTGTTCTGAAGATAAATGTTGAATATTGAGTGTTATTAAATTTTTAAATACTGTATTATCACCAGTGTTCCAGAAAAAAGCTACCTAAAATGTGCTACTAATATGAATATTCTATAGTGTGTTAGAGTACATTTATTCATTTTTAGCTTTCTTAGTTCTTTTGCAAGTGCATATGGATAGTTGCCAATATTCCATGTAGTCTCATGGAATGAGATCATACACACTGCATGCATAATAATTATGTTTGAAAAATTGGATTAAATTACGTTTCAGATGGAAAACAGCACATCCCACCACATACTACCCGAAAAGATACAAAGCTGCACATGGATCCATTTTGGCAATATGAGAAATACAAAAAACGAATGATTTCTGAGCCTGAGGACATGAACATGAGTTGAGTAGAGTCTCTTAAGAGTCTCTCAAGCATAGACATCTTGTAATTATGGTAATTATGACAGGATGTGAATGCATCATATGTTAACATAATTTGTTTTCTTTAACAACCTCAACAAAAAAAGCACAACCATCATTTTATCTTCAAATTTATATTTGAGTGAGAGCAAATATATGTTTCTCTGTGTGTGTGTGTGTGTGCGCGTTTTTGTGACAAATGAGGACATACATTTGTATAATGACAAGGGTATGACATAGGTATTACAAGGAGAAGGTGACTTTTCAGGACATTACCCCATGTCCCCACTTTTCAAAACGCATATAAATCACACAGAATGGAGTGTATTGAAAATCTGAAATAGCACAAAGTTTCCTGTGAGGGGTAGGTTTAGGGGTAGGGTTGGTGTAGGGCAATAGAATATACGGTCTGTACAGTAGAAAAACCATTACGCCTATGGGATGTCCCCACTTTTCACAAAAACAAACCTGTGTGTGTGTGTGTGTGATGTCAAGTATGTATAAATTTATATATAAATAGCTAAATATTTACTGACACTTTGAATGACAAATGATATGTAGGACATTTTATTTGTATTTATTTCATTTTTTATTTTATTCAGTTCATTCAGACAGGATTTCATACTCTCATTCATGAGTTATACTCATGGCATGCTAATTGAGCAATTCAGCGCTCTTGATTTAATAGACTGAAATCCCCTGAGAAGAAAGAGCAAAGGAAAGGAGGGATTCCCTCCGACTGAGTCCAGCGGAAATCCATGTTCAGTCTTATCTAGCGAGAAAGAGAAGAACGTGAAGAATTCCAACTGCTCGCCGACCTCTAGCTCGGATTCACCGTTCTGCCTCTCTCTCCCAAATTCCCACACATTAGCAATGGATAACTCATCAAGTTTTCATCTGTAAAGAGGTTTCGCTGTTATTGAAGTGATGGACTAGGCTTTTGAAGGACTGGTCAAAGGTGCATGCGGTTTTCTTTCATATTGCCCCCTACTAATACCCCACACTCAGATTTACAGCTCCTGACACACACAAAACTGAAAAAGGTGAACGTGAGGTCAGCAGAGGGTCTTTTCCGTGTCAACATGCTGACATCAAAGCCCTGAAAGATGTAAAATTCCATGCATGGCTGAAAATGCACCACATGCTGCAGTCACATGAATATCATTTCGTTTTACAGGCATAGCTCAGAGATAATTTTACCATATGTTGGCCACAACAGTTTTCCGATAGAAAGCTTACTTTTCTGAAGATTACTGACAGCTGTGTTTTAATTTTTGATTCTTTTTCTTTTTTTCTTGTTCATTTATGTTTCTGAATATTAAATGGTCGAGCATGACGTTAGCAACGGCAAGGACATGGGTTCGATTCTCAGGGTACATGCATATATGGAGGATTAGAGTTGGAAAAACTTTATTTCCAAACACAGTCAAATACACATTTAATTGAATTCAATTGACATTTAACATTTGTTAAAACTTAACATTTGTCAAGCCAACCTGAATATACTGGAATTAAATAGAGCAATATATAACTGTGTGATTTAAGGCAAGACGCTACAGGTGAACAGGGTCAAATATTTAACAGACTTCACCATTCTTCTCCAGTTGATTGATTACATTAAGAATAGCAAATGTTTTTTGTATTACATGTTTTCTGAAACGTCATATTTAAATATGCACACGAGGCGTTATCTAATTAAATATGAAATTAAATGTATTCACTAATTGGCATAAATCAGGTTCAAAATTCTTGTTTCGTTTTGTTGACATATTAGAGTTAAAGGTTTTTACAGAAGGAATTTTAGATATCTATTTTTATTACTCCATAAATCAGAAAATACTGTCAACAGCCAGAAAAAAAAACATGTTTTCAAGAATAAAATGTTGTATAAACCAGGCGAATGATATATGAACAAACCCTTCATTAAAAACTTTCAGAATAGAGATAGGAATAAAACTGTAAATTTTGGTACATGCAAATGCTGCTGAAGTGGAGAAAAAACTCAACAGCCTTTAAAGATATGCATTTTTACCATGTTTTTTAAGAATAAAATGTTGCATAAATCCAGGCAAATGATATATGAAGAAAGCCCTCAGTAAAAACCTTCAGAATATGGTTAGTAATAAAACTGTAAATTTTGGTGCATGCAAGTGCTGCTGAAGTGGAGAAAAAACTCAACTCGCATTTTTACCATGTTTTTAAGAATAAAACCAGTCAAATGATATATTATGAACAAACATTTTAGTAAAAACCTTCAGAATATAGAAATTAATAAAACTGTACAGTTTGGTGTATGTGCTGCTGAAGTGGAAAAAAATTTTTTTTGAGAACTTTTAAATTGTGAGAAAACGACCTTTAAAGACAAATTGAAATTGAGATCTAAAAGACGCAAATAGATAAAGTGCAATAAAATAAAAAAAATATTTTGAATGTTTTCTTTCTGAAACAACACATGCCTGAAAAACAATGTTTTTGCCTGTAATGTCTTGCGGTAAACATTGAATCCACCAGAAACTCCAGCACTATTTGTCACATAAATGTGAAGTGTGATTTATTTCCTGTCGTTTGCATTAAATTCAACATTTCTCCACTTTGAAAAAAATTTTTTTTGAGAACTTTTAAATTGTGAGAAAACGACCTTTAAAGACAAATTGAAATTGAGATCTAAAAGACGCAAATAGATAAAGCGCAATAAAATAAAAAAAGTATTTTGAATGTTTTCTTTCTGAAACAACACATGCCTGAAAAACAATGTTTTTGCCTGTAATGTCTTGCGGTAAACATTGAATCCACCAGAAACTCCAGCACTATTTGTCACATAAATGTGAAGTGTGATTTCTCGCCTGTCGTTTGCATTAAATTCAACATTTCTCCACTTTTGACATTCTCACCATTCGTTTTGCCCCGTGGTCAATCCCACAATTCCCTCAAGCCCACCGTTTGCTCAGCTCCCATAGAGAATCAATTGCAAACATTTGGCCATCTCAAACATTATTCAGCTTAAACTATTTTCTCATCTGTTTCACATGCTAAATCTCTCAGCCTTTCATTTAATGCCTTCTCTTCCTCTCTCTGTAGTGCTCAGAGGATATTGGCATCTGAGTGAACCCAGATGGACGGAGACTGAATATGAACACTCAACTGACCCCATGAAATAAAAATGGGACTTTTGTGGTTTTTAGTCCATGTCTGCTCATCTATATTTTGGTATACTCATAAATGTTGACATAATACTCATTTTACACATTTAAAATGCATGGTATTTCTACCAAAAATATTTGAATATGAATTTAGAATTTTATTTAGTGACAAAATAATGACTTTATTTATGATTTTTTTTTTTGCATTATTACTATATATGCAGGATTAGAACTGGAAAAAGTTTATTTTCCAAATGCAGTCAACTGAATACATATTTGTTAACCCAGGCTGAATTAAAGGAGTCATATGATGCGATTTCAATTTTTCCTTTCTCTTTGGGTGATGCTGTGTTTCGTTGTGAAAGTGAAACTACTATGTTTGGCCTTTCAAAAATGGACACGACTAGAAATCAGTGGTTAAGTTGTATTTACAACACTGTTCCAAAACACTTCAACCCAAATATTCAGATGTGTGCAGCACATTTTATGGAGGACTGTTTC
>NW_015640454.1:309825-311779 GCF_001515625.1 Sinocyclocheilus rhinocerous
AAAAAGCAAGTCAAAATCGAGTTTTTGCTTAGAACAAGCAAAATAATCTGTCAATGGGGTAAGCAAAATAATCTTATTTCAAACAGAAAACAAGATTAGTTTGCTTACCCCACTGGCAGATTATTTTGCTTGTTTCAAGCAAAAACTCACTTAATTTTCACTTGTTTTTTCTGAAAACAAGACAATAATTTTTACTTGTCTAGAAAATCGTTCTTGATTTAAGCATTTTTAGATATTTTGGCTGGAAACAGCATTTTTTTGCAGTGTAGTAATTATTATCTGTGTGATTAAAGCATCAAATCCACTAGAAACGCACTACTGGCAAAATTTGAAGGTTTAATTTGTCACAAATGTGAAATGTGATATTTTGCTTTCTCGTATTTCTACCAAAAAGACTCGAATATGAATTTATGTCAAATAATGTCTTTTCTTTACATTTTTTACGTTATCAATAAAATATGTCAGCAATACTGATCCCAAGCGCTCTACAGGACGAGACCTGCTTCAGCACTCTCATCTCCTCCTTCTATCACTCTCTCTTTCGTTTCTCTGACTCATGATGTCATTCGTTCGGTTGGAAAAATAAATGCTAAACAGACTGCCTGCATTAAATTCTTTCCAAGAGATGGAAAGAGCCATAAAGAATTTATATGCCTGAAACACACACACACACAAGTGTGGGCAGGTATTATTACGCCGTTTTAATTTGTTTCTCATTCCAAAGACTGAATGAAAGCTGAATAAATGAAATAATACTGAATAAATAGTCAAACAGTGCATGCTTTGTGCTGTCAGATATGCCAACTGTAACACCAAAACCAGATTTCTACATTTGTGGATGAAAATGTGAGCAGCACTTGCACTAATAATAAATCATTTACCATTTAAACTGAATAACGGTTCACCATTAAAACATATCTGTTACTAAAATGGCCATGGCTAGGGATTATTGGCTAACGTTATGGTTTTATTTTTGATTTAGGATTTAAAAGTGCTTTGGGTGTGTGTGCAAACGCTCGATAAGATGTTCTTGACTTCAACCGAGCTGATTTGGACCAACGCAAGAAGGTTGTTGCTCAATCTACAAGGAACGCATCTCTGCTGTCTGTTTTGGTTTGGTTTTGTTCAGAGGATTCTGGAACGTCCTCAGTGCTCCTCCATCTCTAAAGGGAATGAATCATGGAGGAAGTACTGTGCATGAACTTACATATTCATCAGTGTTTGGGTCTTGGTTCTGGGGCTGTTCGGGTGCAGGAACCTCACAGTCAGGGCTGTAGTGCTCACAGTAGTCAAGCGCAGCACGATGGTCCGATACAATCATCAGCTGCTGGATGTCACCCTGGAAACAAAGAAATCAACTGTTAGAACTTCTGAAATTAGCATGAAACAAATAAGGAGGATTGACATATCTTTGTACTGGATACAGGCCATGTAAGAGACAAATAAGACAGAGGACCATCAAAGAGAGCAACATTTCTACTTCCTATAGGATACCATGAGGGTGGATGCCATATTTAATTTGATGCAAATAAAAATAAGGCTGTGAAGGATGGAAGTACAGTCCATCCAATACACTATTGATAAACAATTATATGTTATACAGCATACAAGGCTTACAAGTAGTGTGATTTATTTTGACTCTACATAAGCTCAGTTTTATAATAGCCAGCTAGAACTAAGGTAATGTTTAAAAGAGCTAGGTAATAATAACATATAATTCCATATAAAATGTATATTATGCATAATAATGTATAATAATGTTATTAATAATAAAATTACATATTATTATTATTATTATATAATTAATAATATAAAATATGATTAATAAAATGTATTATTAATTATTATATAAGTTCATTTTATTTTTTTAATGTACTGCATAACTTTATACACATGGAACTATAAATAAATATATAATAAATTCAAAAAATATATGTGATTCTAAAATATATAT
>NW_015640454.1:311789-314273 GCF_001515625.1 Sinocyclocheilus rhinocerous
AATTAAAAATAATTAATTATATAAATATTATTCATAAAATTTCTGCCTTCAGTATGTTGCCAAATGATGAGATCATTCAGATTTCAAGTGAACATATTTTAAAAATCTGAGAAAAACTGAATACAGTTCTTGCAAAACATGCATCTAAAGATGTTTTAATGCAGCACAGATTCAGCAGGAATGAGGTTCACTAATTAGTCATAATAACTTTATATAGCTATTTAGTACGCGAGTCAGATTACTTCAGTAACTGCTCAGACTGATTAGTACAGTAAGTGTTTGGAAGAATGCAGCCATCCAAGAATTGTTAACAGAAAAAACAGAATAAGGACTGTTCGTGATTCGCCAACCCTACAAATGAAATCTATACTAATGCATGAAAAAACATCTTACAATAATCACACAAACAGAACGAGCTGAGCCTTCATATGAATCAGGAAGTCAAAACAGCATTATGTCAAATTCATCCAAAACTCAAAACACACATAGAAACTTTCTGCAAAAACAGCTGTATCCTTTTTATTCAATAACCATGGTTTTTGGTAGGGCTGCACGATAAATCGCATGCGATATTTAACATTGTCACATTGAGCAGCATTAACTACACAGAGCCGTTGTTCACTGACCAGCTGCGCAAAACCACGTTCATATTCGCGCGATTTTTTGCGCAGCTCGTCAGTGAACAACGGCTCTGTGTAGTTAATGCTGCTCAATGTGACAGCACGCACGTGATGGAGATTTACCGCTGATTACAGAACCGGCTTTTCTGACAAGATGCGCGTTAAATATCGCATGCGATTTATCGTGCAGCCCTAGTTTTTGGAAAAACAATGAATACAGTATGGAAAAGGTATGAAACACCTGTTGCAATATGACAGGAAACACACACACACACACACACGCGGTGAAAGTGGGTCACAGTCTGGGAGGAGAGAGTTGAGTCAGAACCTGAGCGGACTCCAAAACTGTCCAATCGGATTAGGGCACAATGACCAGCAACTGTACACTTAAACACACACACACACACTATGAGACAGAAACATTCCCTTCCCATCTGAAAAGGTAATTTTGTGTTTTACTGACTTCACAATATGTGCTCACTGCAAAACAATAACCCACTTGTCCATAAGTACTATAATTTGAGAGCATTTCCCTCTCATTCCCACATGCACACAAACACACACACACACAATCCTTTCAATCATGACCAGTATAATCTGATTCAGGAACAAATGACTCTTTTGAATCAGTCAACAAAAAAAAAAAACTCACAAACTGAACAAAACTGGTCTGGATGACAACATGTAATTGAAGATAAACATTAACAAACAAGCTTTATTACTATTATGATAAATGATATCCCAATGAAATACTAAAAAACATTCAAATATTGTAGCATCAGCAACACACACACAAACACACACGCAATCATTTCGGTTATGAGTAGTGTAATGTGATTCACAAACAAACGACTCTTATGAATCAAAGATAAAAAATTCATCCATTTGAATCACTCTTGATGATTAGTAGTTGAAGATAAACATTAACAAAAAGGCTTTATTATTATTATTATTATTACAATAATTATTATTTTTTCTATGAATCAGTCAAAAAGATTTACAAAGTCACAAGTTAGAAATATAATATCAATATTATATAATATATAAATGAATAAATAATATAAATAAATAAGTAATATACTGTATATATAAAGATAAAAAACATAAATAAAATTCACTATTATTAATTATATAAGTCTGTTATATTTTTTAATGTACTATACTTATAAATTTATATTTAAAATATTTATATAAATATATACACAGTATACATACCATAACACACACACACATTAACAAAGTGGCTTAATCACAATAAATGTTATTTTAATGAAATAATAAAAAAAAAACATGAAAATATTCCGCCATAATCCACTTTCCCATGATGCACTGCCATGTTTCTTGTTAATTCATGTTATTAGAGTGTTTATAACAGCAGTTGTTTTTGTTATATTCAGTGATTTTCAATTGATGTGATCATTTTAGTTTCTTTTGAGGGTTAAAAGTTGTTCCACTCATCCTATGTGTGCAACTGAATGAATAAAGCATTATTCAAAAGCTGACATTGCATCATCATTGCAAAAATAGCATTGTTTCGTTCCATTTGCAAATGTGCAGGAAGCGCCGCACTGATTTATTATACCAGTCAGATTCATATATCAGCCTAATCGGTGACTCTTCCTTGTTATACACGCACAAATACTTGTACAAAAACTTGTACAAGCAGGTGGAGAAAATGTGGGCAGTGAGTGTGAACTCAGGAAGATGAATGTCTGGAACTGACAGAAGTTTAGAGTCAAACGTGAAGAGACTAGCGCCCACACATACACACACACACACACACACACACACACATTATCGAATAGAGGAGATTTAAATCATCACGTGAAAACAGAGAGAGAGAGAGAGAGAGAGAGAGAGAGAG
>NW_015640454.1:314290-317173 GCF_001515625.1 Sinocyclocheilus rhinocerous
GAGAGAGAGAGAGAGAGAGAGACAGCCGCACAGAAGGCTCTCCAGGCTGTGTGGAGCGGCCAGACAGAATCAGCACAGCAAACACAAGAGCCACAGAGAATACCGCAAAACAAAACGCTTCTGGAGTCGAGCAAACAGCAGAACACAGGGCTCTAGAGGATGCACTGCATAACAGAGACATAACTTGCATAACTTTTCTTTTTCTTAGAGGAACTTTGGTGCAGGGTAACATGCTTGAAGTTTTGATTTCAGCAAAATATGTTTAGCAAGGAAGCATTAAATTGATCAAAAGTGAAAGACATTTATACTATTACAAAATGTTCTATTTCAAATAAATGCTGTTCTTTTGAACTTTCTTTTGCGACAATTACTTTAGTAGCCATATAACTTAACATAGTAAATCCAGGAGACATAATTATTTTTTAATAAACAAATGCAAAGTGGAGCATTCAATTTTGCACTCTGTGTATAAAAAAATCACATTTTAATTTAATAAAAATAACTAATTGTTTTAATGAGACAGATGGACCTGAATTCTCACTGTGTATTATGAGTCACAGATGATCTTTATAAATAAATAAATCTTTTTTATTAAATCATACATTTATTTGTAATTAGGCATGCAAGTGCGTGCAAATGTAATTATTAATTTATGACATTTACAGAAATGCATGTAAGGTGAAATTACATTTGTATCAAAATAAATATATTATTTGAAAAATTCATACTTTTACTCAGCGACTGAAAAGTGACATTAAAGACATTTATGTTACAGATTTCTATTTCAAATAAATGTTGTTTTGAACTTTTTTGTCGATCACAAAATCCTGGTTTCCACAAAAATATGAAGCACAACTGTTTTCATATTTGATAATAATAAGAAATGTTCTTGAGCAACAAATCAGTATATTAGAATGATTTCTGAAGGATCATGTGACACTGAAGACTGGAGAAATGATGCTGAAAATTCAGCTTTGCTCCACAGCAATAAATTCCATTTTAAAATATTTTCAAATACAAAACAGCAATTTGAAATTGTAATAGCATTTCACAATATTCCTGTTTTTACTGTATTTTTGATCAAATAAATGCAGCCCTGGTGAGCAGAAGAGACTTCTTTCAAAAAAAAAAACAGTGTAACATCTTTCCTGGTTTCATTCCCTGTTTTTGTTCTCTTTGTCACTCGTGACATTTTCCTAAGGCTTTACTGTAGGATCAATGACTGTAGTCATTTCTCGTTGGCTGTTGCTCTGGATTGTTTGCCAGTGTAAACATGTGTTTGGACTTGACACCAGATTCAGATCCAAAATCCAGAGTCTCCTAAATCCACACACATTTCAAACCTTTCAAACCGGCCCAAAACACACACACAGACAGACAAATCTACTGTTCTTAATGTAAACTAAATATAATCACCCAGCGCTAATTTTAGCACACACTCTTATCCGAAGCAAATTACCAGACATCTGTTGACAAGTAAGCTTTCAGTTATCATTTCACCACTATTTCATAACATCAAACACATTCAGATGAGCCCTAACCTTAAAATAAAACTTTTAGCAGTTCGAGACGATACATAGTCCTTTATAAATCAGGTCTGTAAAATGATCCCTTGGACTTTCTGCATCACTCCAGATTTGAACATACAATATTTCTGTTAGCATAGCGTGCGAGGAGAAGAGCAGCAGAACAGGCAAGAGAAAAGCAGAAACAGAAGAAGAGCGAGAGACACAGAGGTGTACAGAGACGACAGATCTATTCTGGGATTTCTGAGAGAAATTTATCACATTAATGTGAGACAGAGAGAGGGAGAGAGAGAATAATAATCATTGCATTGTCAGCAACTTTGAAATATGAGCGCCTTTTTCGCCAAAAGCTCCCCACATCTCTCTCTGGAGTCTGAACTAACTGTTTCAGCAGCTGCCTGTGGTGACGTGCACAGCCAAAACACTGTAAATGCGCACGCGCACACACACACACACACACACACACACACATTTCAATGTTTCAAAACAACACTACTTTTTCTAAATTAGTGTCACATGGCTGTAATGAACAAAAGGGGGCGACAGATGGCATTGCTGCAAATGAGTAAAAATGGAGGAACTATCCCACACTTTTCTGGTAGGGAGCCCAGAGTACAACTGGTTCCCTTCAGCACTCGAAAACATCTCGATTCCACGTTCTGTCCTGCCATATTTCATTTCGACACAAATGCAATATGTTCACACACACGTGCACGTACTGCACACACGCACTGGATGAATCTTAATGGAAACCAGACGGCAGAAAGCGGCGTCCTGTTTTTCTTTAGGCTTATTTTACAAAAGCACAAAGATTTGTTTTTATTGTGAATGTCACGTGCACGTACTGCACACACGCACTGGATGAATCTCATGAAAACATGTCTGAGTCATATTACAGCCCAAAATCACATGTGTATAATTAATCAATTGATAGTATCATTATATTATTTGTCTTACTATATATATCTATTCAATTAATATTACAATTATAAAAAATATAAAATTATAAATATATCATACTCTAAATATACAGTATAAATTATAAGGATTATAATGCATAATATTATTAACATACATATACGTATACACATACATATTGTTATTATTATTATCATTATTATATAGGTAAACTAGGGATGTTCATTTCGGTTATTTTTCCTAACCGACAACCGACGCTCGTTAACTGATTATTAACCGTTAACCAACAAGATTATTTTAAATTAGAATTCAATTAAATTAGAAAGGATAAGTGTCTGTGAACCATTAAAAATACTAACATTTTTTATTTTCCCGGGGATTAATTTTACATGCGCAAAAAGCAGCAAACAACAGAACATGAGGATTCACATGGCCATCA
>NW_015640454.1:317265-333129 GCF_001515625.1 Sinocyclocheilus rhinocerous
TCGGTACCACCGGTACTTAAAAAAACCTGGTACCGTAACGTTTTAATTTTTTTAGTACTGACTTGGTACCGAAATGAGTAGTTTCTTCCACTGTTAGAAGGAAAAAACTCAAGTGATTGCGCCGGCGCCGCATGCGCACACACAGTTAAGCATTGCTACCTTGACAATGCAGCCTGTTCATTATCATAATAAAATACAGTCAGTCAAACATATGGAAAAAAAAACATTGCTCAGTTCAAATATGTAGTAAAATCTGTGCCGTTAAGTGTTATCACCGGACCGCCGTGATGTTATACAAAACACTTTGTTTTACGTGGATATTGGAATGCCAGTGAAGTAGGCTACATAATAAATAATAATTTGCCATTCAAATACATCGCGAATACGGAAACATTTGATTTTGAGTCAAATGAGAGACCCAACGTTGGTTTCAGTTTCGTTTTAGCCTAAATGAATTCGTTTTGGCTTGTCGTTTATATTGCTATAGCTTCTTATATTTTTAATTCTTGTTCTTTTCTAAATACTGTTAATTGAAAGGATTTGTTGTGGAGTGAGGGGAACTAAAATAGCCTAGCTATGTTTCAAGATTATTTTAAATTAGAATTGAATTAAATTAGAAAGGATAAGTGTCTGTGAACCATTAAAAATACTAACATTTTTTATTTTCCCGGGGATTAATTTTACATGCGCAAAAAGCAGCAAACAACAGAACATGAAGATTCACATGGTCTTCATATCACGCACCTGCAGCGCTTCTGCGAGCGGAGAAAAACATCATAAAGCTAGGCTATATATAAATATATAAATAATATATTAATATAATAATAATAATAATATATAGGCCTATACGAGAAATATATTTTTACTTAGGCCTAAATAATAAATTAAGAAAACGAAAGAAAACTGTGCAACAAGTAGCCTAGTATTCAGAGTTTCAGTTCATTTTTGTGCTGCGCGAAAGGAAACTGATTGTATTAATCGGTCAAAAATTCTTACGGTCGTTTAACGGTTAACCGGTCAAAATGAACATCCCTAAGGTAAATAATAAAAAATATATTATAATAATAATACATATGTAAATAAAACATAATAATATAAATTAATAAAAAAATATAAAGTAATAACATTAATGGCAGTGTTTTGAGTTTTTGTGTAATTCTGTAAATTATCATAAAAAATGTAGACACAATATAAAATATCTTAATAGCCCTTAAAAACTGTGAATTCCGACTGATTTTGTAGGTAAATATGACCCAGACATGTTCTTGACAGTTTGTGTTAGATTCACCCACACAAACACACTCTATCCGGTCTAACTGGAGTTTCAAAGCTTTGAGGTCATGTACTTATTAGGTTTGTTTAAAAATGACATCATCGCAGCTGCTTATGACCTCATCAGCCCAAGACACGGGAAATAGGCCACATGTGATCCGCATTAGAACATGGGCTCATGCTGTGGGAGAAATTGCAAAAGATTTTAACAAAGCAGCATGAAACGCTCCACAAGAGCGACTGAATATCTGGGCAAACTTGAGACCACAATTGCCGCATGCAGACGCTCACACGTGTGACTGTGTTCACAAACACACACACATCCAGGCAGCGTCTGGACATTCTCAAGAGTTAAAAAAAAACAACTACAGAAACCAAACCATCCAATGACATGAACACACACACACACACACACACACAGTGGCAGCGTCTGGAGACCTTTAAGATCATTACCAAAAGGAACAGGCATGTCTACCACTGCATTTTCCCTGCGTTCCTTTTGTCCACCAACCCTCCGTCAGCATTCGCTCCTTCATTTCTCCTTTTCTCCATCACTCACCTCCACTTCACTTCTCCATTTAATTATAATGGAGTCTCTGACCCTACAGCAAAAGTTTCTTGGTCTTTTATGTTCAGCTTCTTCAACTGCAGCACTCAATGATGGATTATTCAGACTGTGTTTTCACTAGGAACCATTATAACGTTTAATATGGAATGCTGGGATACTGAACCAAAACATCTGTGCAATGTTTCTTTAATGTTCTCCCTCATCCGGGCAGAGAAAGCTTTTTTATCCTATTTACATACAAATATTGCATATTTAAATGTTCGATTTGTCATTTAAAGGGGTCCTATTATGCTTTTTCACTGTTTTAATTTTAGTCAGTGTGTAGTGTGTATGTTTGGGCATAAAAAAGATCTAGAAAGTTACAAATCTCAAAGTTCACTCCAAAGAGAGATATTTCGTTTTTAAAAAAATCCCTTTTCAAGAACTACAACGAACGGCTCGTTTGGACTACAGCGTTTGTTTTCCGGGCTTTGTGATATCACAAAATGGCTCATTAGAATTTCATCACAAATAATTCCCGCCTACAGAAATTCGAATGGTTGGGGGGTGGGGAGGGGCGAGGTTGTGGTTAGAACGCTTGGTTGAGTGAGTGCATCAAATGTTGTTTCCGCCCAGATAAACTTTTAAAAATAATGTATTATTTTTCAAACGTTTTATTTTAACTTTTTATTTAAAATGTGTTAAAATGACAGTAATTTGAATGATAAAATCATGTTGTTGTATTTTTTTTTTCTGTCGTGTAATCGACTATTGTTTTCAGTGTCGACTAGTAGGAGCTGTACCGTTTAGTTGACTAGTCGACTAGAGCCGCACATCCCTGAATAGGACCCCTTTAAGCAACACCAAACAGAACTGCAAAACTTGTAGACAAATATAGTTATTGTAAATAAATAAATAAATAGTTCACAGGTTCGGAGTCAGTGAGACTTTAATGTTTTTCAAATAGGTTTCTAAGGCTGCATTTATTTAATAAAAAATACCGTAATACTGTAAAATATTACTACAATTTAAAAGAGCTGTTTTTATTTGAATATGTTTTAAAATGCAATTTATTCCTGTGATGCAAAGCTGAATTTTCAGCATCATTACTCCAGTCTTCAGTGTCACATGATCCTTCAGAAGTCATTCTAATATGCTGATTTGCTGCTCAAGAAACATTTCTTATTACTATTAATGTTGAAAACAGTTGTGCTGTTTAATATGTTTGTGGAAACATTTTTTTCAGGATTCTTTGATAAAAAAGAAAGTTTAAAATAACAGCATTTATTTGAAACAAATATTTTGCAACAATGTCTTTACTGTCCTTTTGATCAATTTAATGCATCCTTAATGAATAAAAGTATTAATTTTTTTTTTTTAAACCTTTGAACAGTCGTATGTACAGGAAAAAATAATAACCAATCATATCACAGCCTAACACATTTCAACCAATAAAATCCTGACTCAAATTATCAAGTCCCACCCCCTTTATTTTCTACACAATATTTGGTTCCACTCAGAAACATTACACAATGCATCACATTATAGAAGTTAAATATCTAGTGATTGTAATCTCATGTCTTTATGTCAACTCTCTTGCCTTTAAAACTGCTGTTCTCCTTTAAAAGTGAAACTCTAAACATTAAGCATTTCTTTCTTTAAATATCTTTCTTCCTCTCTCATTTTCTACTTCTGTCAGGTGAGAGAGAATGATGAAACAGATCAAGCAGACAGTGCAATGAGTGACGTGTGAATCATGCTGATTTCAACCACACTTCTGTAGGATTTGTACCTCAGAGGGAGAGATTCTCCCAAACACACACACACACACTTGTGCTGACCTGTACATGTGCTGTGGAAACCCCCCTCAATGATGTCAGTAGACATGAGCCACAAACTCCTCATCCTGACCAGAACTTTCCACAAAAACATCACCTTTGCCTCTATGTGTGTGAGATATTTATGCACTGTTAAATATGAAGCAAACTTTTCCATCTGATACAAACCTAAAACTGATAACAGTGTGATGCTGCAGGAGACTGAAGATAAACATCTGCCTTGCTGTCTACTGTCTACACGTGTGTATTTGGAACTCTCTACATGTGCAAAATCTCACTATACAAATACACTGTAAAAATGATTGAATTCCAAAGTTTATTGGAGTACTTATTTATTTAAAGGTATAGTTCACCCAAAAATGAAAATTACCCCATGATTTACTAGTTACTTCAATAGTCCAAAAGAAGTCCAATAAAGTGCATCCATCCATCATAAATAGTGTCCCACACTGCTCCGGGGGGTGAATAAAGGCCTCCTGAAGCGAATCGATGCATTTGTGTAAGAAAAATATCCATATTTTAAATTTTATAAACAGTAATATCTCTAGCTTCTGCTAACTGTCGTACGTGCGTTCACAATAGTCTTTTGGACTATTGAAAAATAACACCCATTCACTGCCATTATAAAGCTTGGAAGTGCCAGGATATTTTTTAATATAACTCTTGATTGCATTTGTCTGAAAGAAGAAAGTCATATACACCTAGGATGGCTTGAGGGTGAGTAAATCAAGGGTTAATTTTCATTTTTGGGTGAACTATCTATTTAAATAAATATTTTGGAGTGCTTCTTTCAAGTAATATGAAGTTTACTTATTTAAGAAAATATTATTTCAGTTTTTCTACTTCAAAAGGTCACATTTAATCAATGTTTCACTCAACTGGTTCCGATAGAGTTTCATGTTAGCCTTGATGGTAGCATAAAAAAGAAGCATAAAAACACAAATATTGGGTGCATTTTAATTAAACAGAACTATTTATATCAAGATTGTCCATTACCACATACAAATTAAGTATATTTATAGTCAAAATATCTCTCATCTGCCATCGTTGAGTTCATCCCAATGCATTCTGGGACTGTCTTCTATTAAGTATACATGCTGTTGTTGATTTCAGCCAGAATGAGACATCTTAGAAGACAGCACCATTTTGCACCCTAAAAAGTGTGACTATGATGCAAAAAAAAAACGTCGTCTAGGCAGCTCACAGGCTCACAAACATGCAGTATTTTCTATCATGTTTTAAGAAACAACTAGAGAAATTTAAGCACACCTAAATTAACCCAATATTGCTCAACAGATTTGCTTCATGCAAATAACACACTCTTTTTGTCTGTTTTCTCTATGATTTTGAGATTCCCTCTTATTCCCCAGTCTTTCATCTCTTCTCTGTTTATCTTACAGGTCCATAGTGAAATGTGTCAGCATTTAAGAGAATTGAATTACATGTGCAGGCTTTGAAATGAAATATGATTTTGCTGTGTGTATACGGCAGGGGTTTGGTTAAGGTTCTGTGGTGACTCGGTGTCTCGCTCTGTGGAAAAAAAACACACGATTCTTTCCATTTTCTCCAAACACTTCAACTTCAAACTGAAAGGTAGACCAAACCTTAAAGACACATCAGCATTCCATGAACCCTGTGTGTCTGCGGTCAAAACCCTCGGGATGAACACTAACATTACCTACAGTCCTTCTGAATGACTCACATCCACTCACGGACTCTTCCAATCCCACAATCCTTCAGTTTTTGCTATCAAGTCACACCGAGCGAACACAAAATTTCTCTGGAAAATGTTAATGTTTTGCGAGCAAATGCGAAAGAACTGAAATATATTTTTTCCACCCATCTCACTTTTTTCACTATCACTGTCTCTTTAAGGGACACACAGACTGCACACATAACATGAGTAGTATGACATGTCTTTCTGAGCAATAGAGTCTGAACAAATACAAGCACAACCATACTTCACATGTACTTTATACTTATTTTAAATATTTATGGTTAACCTGACTATTAAACAGACAAGCATACATGACAGTCTATAAACCCTTGTGCCAGAGGGTAACCCTACAATCTTACATTAGCACTACATAACCACGACGAGTTGCTAAACAAATACGCACACGTTCCTCTCTCACTTCTCCACTGGACACAGTCACAGAGACGTGCTGAAACACTTCAACATTCAGTGAAGACCACAGACACATGACCACAAATCCCTGCTGAAGGCCCACAACACACTGACAACAAGAGCGAAGAAACACAGCCCAACACAAATGAGATCTATCTACCACTGGATCTCAGTTGTTACTGTTAGACAGCAACGGCTCGCATCGAACTGCTGAGCCACAAAAGTGCAAAAAAAAGCTTGAGAAGCCTCTAAGGAGACGCTTTGAGAAGATGTGACTCCTCCTTACCTCAAACACCTCCTCATCCAAGATACGTGTCCCGAAGACCACAATGCCTTTGGTGTCGATGATGGGGTGAGGGCTTCTGGATAGCGTCCGTGTCACCTTTTTCTTACAGTCCAAAACCAGAGTGATGCTCTGTTTGTGAACGCTGATCGCCACACGGTGCCACCTGACACAAACACACAAACACACACACGAATGAGGGTCAATCTGTCGATCTGTCTGTCATCCATCTATACATCTGTCTATCCATATATCAATCAATCTATCTATCTATCTATCTATCTAATCTTGTTCTCTATAACTATCTATCTATCTATATCTTGTTCTATCTATCTATCTATCTATCTATCTATCTATCTATCTATCTATCTATCTATCTATCTATCTATCTATCTATCTATCTATCTATCTATCTATCTATCTATCTATCTATCTATCTATCTATCTATCTATCTATCTATCTATCTATCTATCTATCTATCTATCTATCTATCTATCTATCTATCTATCTATCTATCTATCTATCTATCTATCTATCTATCTATCTATCTATCTATCTATCTATCTATCTATCTATCTATCTATCTATCTATCTATCTATCTATCTATCTATCTATCTATCTATCTATCTATCTATCTATCTATCTATCTATCTATCTATCTATCTATCTATCTATCTATCTATCTATCTATCTATCTATCTATCTATCTATCTATCTATCTATCTATCTATCTATCTATCTATCTATCTATCTATCTATCTATCTATCTATCTATCTATCTATCTATCTATCTATCTATCTATCTATCTATCTATCTATCTATCTATCTATCTATCTATCTATCTATCTATCTATCTATCTATCTATCTATCTATCTATCTATCTATCTATCTATCTATCTATCTATCTATCTATCTATCTATCTATCTATCTATCTATCTATCTATCTATCTATCTATCTATCTATCTATCTATCTATCTATCTATCTATCTATCTATCTATCTATCTATCTATCTATCTATCTATCTATCTATCTATCTATCTATCTATCTATCTATCTATCTATCTATCTATCTATCTATCTATCTATCTATCTATCTATCTATCTATCTATCTATCTATCTATCTATCTATCTATCTATCTATCTATCTATCTATCTATCTATCTATCTATCTATCTATCTATCTATCTATCTATCTATCTATCTATCTATCTATCTATCTATCTATCTATCTATCTATCTATCTATCTATCTATCTGTCTGTCCGTCCGTCCGTCCGTCCATCCAAAGTTTTCCATATGTATATGTATTATTTAAGTGTTTCTGCAGTGTTTATGTAGTTACACAGGGCGTCACACCTGTGTCTGCTCACCTGTGCAGGTGTTGGCTTCACACCCGTGTGACAGATTAAATGTTGCACATCAAAGCTAATAATGAAAACCAAACACACTAAATCCTAACCAGACATTACGTAACCGGCCCTGCAGTTTCCAGTGTCAAGAAAATATTGACAAAATCACACAACATATTTCATATTTATTACACAGCTTGTGGTGTGTCTTACTTTCCGTCCGCCAAGTTGACCCCTCTGAAGAGCGGGTAGTCCTCTGGGCTGGGTTTGCCCAGGTGATCCTCGTACAGGAAGACAGGAGAGCGTCCCACCTCCAGACCGAGCTGCTGGATGCCCTGTTCGTTATACACCGACAGCAGGAAGGACTGACTGCCTTTTTTAGGCCTCACCGTCGCCAAGATGGAAAAGTCCTCAGGAAACACGGATGCTAAAGAGGGACAGGGTGTTATTTTTGGAAATCAAAAGTGTTTTGGTGGGGGGTTCTATGAGCAGACAGACGCTGTCAGGTAACAAAGATAAAGTGTTTGACATGGATAAGAGCAGAATGGAAAGCGGTTGGATCTCAGGCACATCTTTGGAAAACTCTGTAACAATGTGTGTGTGTGTGTGTGTGTCTAACTGTGTTGATAAGAGTCTTGAATACACTGGGAAGGAGTAGAGAGAGCGAGAGAGGTGGCGAGAGTAATGAGGAGAACAGCTGTTCCCTAAGAGACATTTTATTACTCTAATGCATCTAGCAGAGAGAGGTGAAGAGAACAAGCACAGAGAGAAAATCACAAGTACAAACAGAGAGAAAAACATATGAATATGAACATTCTGTTACTGTTTACTCAACATCATATCATCTCCAAACTATGACTTTCGTTCTTGTGAGGAACATAAAATGTGATGTTTATTGGAATCTCAGAGTTGACTCTTTTCCAAACAATAAAAGTGAATGGGGTCTAGAGCTGTCAAGCTCCAAAAATGCCAGAAAAGCATTATAAAAATATCATAAAATTGCTCCACATGATTTGTACATTATATTCTTCTAGAAAGTTTGGAGTAATTTTAAAGAAATGAATACTTTAATTCAGCAAGGATGCAATAAATTGACCAAAACTGACATTAAAGGCATTGATGTTACAATTGATTTCTATTTCAAATAAATGCTGTTATTTTAAACATTCTATTCATCAAAGAATACTGAAAAAAATCACTGTTTCCACAAAAATATTAAGCAGCACAACTGTTTCCAACATTGATAATAATCAGAAATGTTTCTTGAGCAGCAAATCAGCATATTAGAATGATTTCTGAAGGATCATGTGACACTGACGAGTGGAGTAATGATACTGAAAATTCAGCTTTGATCACAGAAATAAATTATATATTCAAATAAATTCAAATAGAAAACAGTTATTTTAAATTGTAATAATATTTCACACTATTACTGGTTTTACTGTATTACAGCAAATATATACAGCCTTGGTGAGCAGAAGAGACTTCTTTCAAAAACATAAAAAAAATCCTACAGACCCAAATGTTTGAATAGTGTATTTAAGACCAAAATGTAATATTTTATTTGCTTAAAGATGCATATTTTCTGTCACTGTCTTTAACCCTGATTTCATATTTGAATCTAATCCTAACAGCAAACAAGACTTAAGAGTTTTATGGTGCTTTTTTGAAGCTCGAGAGCTCCTGATTCCTGTCTGGAAAGGAGCAGCTTTTAGAATGACATTTTTGGGTGAACTGTCCCTTTAAGACTGAACTGTAAGTCCAGTCAAACTTCAAAAAACAAAGAAAGAGAAGGGGGAAAAAATGAAGAAATTAAACAGTCTCTTTCTAAAACGAGAAAAACAGACATGACTTCTGTCGCGCGCACACACACACACACACACACACACACACAAACATGTGCCAAACAGATGGACCTCACATGTCCCACTGCCAGGACCTCTGGGAAAATCTAGCCTGCTTGGACAGGAAGTGAGTTTTCCAGTCATCCAAAAGACAAAGCATCCATACATCTGTGCAGTAAACACACCTGATGATTGCTGTAGTGTTTAGTGTGTTTATGCCATTGTGTGGAAACACTTTAATAAACTGCACAGGTTTAGAGTCATTACTGGACTTCAGTTGCATGTTACTAAAAGCTCTCCTTACAGCCTTCCTGGAATCCCGTCTCCATGTCTAACTCCTCCTTTTTCTCCTCTGTTTATGTCTGGAGATATTTTTTGAGTCTTCAGATGTGATTCTGCTCAAGTCACATCATTACAGACAGTCTACATCTCTAAAAACCTCATAAAACACACGTCTCATAATAAAACTAATGAGGTTATTTGAGGTCTGATCTGCACAGATTTCTTAAATGTCTAAAATGTTAATAATCTGAGGCGTCCTCTAAGAACAGAGAGTTTCATTTCTGCTTTTGCTTACATTATGTGCTTAATTTCACACACTGTGTGTATAAATGTCCAGAAATGAAGAGATGGCACCAGCGACCAGACGAACCTCACGATATGTAACGTCCGACTGAAATGGAAATGTTTTAAATCAAAGGGAGGCGTTTATCTAAAAACAAGCTGTGCAGAGAAAACCACTGCCACTGAAAACAACCTTAACTTAAATAACAGTCAATGAGCAAACAGTCAACATTATATTCTGCGTCTAGACATATTCTATTACTGTTTCATAATAGACATTTTAGTATTATTTATACACTTGTAGTTTTAATTAATCATGTGAACTAGCTTTTATTCTTATATTTTCAGTTTTCATTTAAATTTTAGTTCAATTTTAAGTAATTTTGCAATTAATTCAGTCATTTTTATGATTGTATAGTTCACTTTAGTGCTTCATAACCAGTGTTGTTATTGTTAACTAAAATAAATAAAGCTGAAATAAAATAAAATATAAATATTACATGAAACATTTAAGCTTATAAAAATGAAATGAAAATTTAAAATGTTGCCTTGGCAACTGACTGAAATAAATCCGTTTAAGTTTAAGCACTAAAATCATTCAAACTGAACTAAAAATTTGTTAAAACTACTAATACTTGCGTGGAAAAAAAAACGAATAAAAAATAAAGTACTTGACAAAATTGAATCTAAAACTCTAACTATAAATAAATACTATAACTATGAAAGCTTGTTTATGCCACAGAATAAAAAAATATAAAAATACTGGTTCAATTCTTTGTGAGATATTCTTTCCCTGCTGTTAAAGAGCTATTCAAAACTAGATATCACCGCTGTGTGAAGTGAAACAATTTTCTGCACCACTTTATGGTTTTGTAAGTGATATTCTAGATCACTTAATAGATCACAGGGGATGAGGACAGAAAAGAGAAAAGAAGAGTCTGTTTTTCCCATTATCTGTCCTTCATCTCACTCTTGATCTGTCTGTTCCTGGGCATTTCGTGCAGACTTACTGATCCATCAGCCTTCTCCAGAAAACCCTGTGACATGTGCGTACGTGCGTGCGTGTGTGTGTGTGCGTGCGTGCGTGCATGTGTGTAAGTAATGACATTTTTCATGACACTTTTATGATTTCATGAGGTTTGCTACATGCTCACACAAGTGTCATGTTCACAAGCAAGCACCAGCTTTACACACACACACACACACACAAACACAAATACACATGACAACAAGAGATGCTCTGTGCTTAAACACAGAACTGAAGGTCAAAGGGCGGGAGCCAAGGGCCATCACTCTGGAGACGAGGTCTGCCTGTCACCAGGGCAATATGAAACAAAACCAGAGTTCAGAGAGGACGTGATATCTATGGTCTCATCTCTCCCTTCCCCTCCAGTCAGAATTAGGTCTTTATGCAGAAACCTAAAGGAATGCTGAGGAATCACATTACTGCACTCCTGAATCATTGCACCCTGCACAAGTGATTACAAGATCCTCTTTTATAGATCAAACTACTGGTTACGCCTATAAGTACAACTGAATAGTTATTAATTAGTCTTTAGTTACTACACTGAAAAAAATGGTGCTGATTTTCACTCAGAAATTGCTTGTAAATTTCACAAATAATTACAAAGAAACAGCAAGTAGCGCATTGAATTAAACAGTAGCAAAGTGAAACATTTTGTTTAATTAAATAAAATAAAATTTAATTAAATTACTTTTAATTAATTAATATATATTATTATTATAATAATAATATTTAATAATAATAATAAATAACTATCGTAAACTCATTCATTCATTCATTTATTTTATCTTTACCTTATAAATAAATTTATTTATTTTAGGGCTGTCAAATTGATTAATAGCGATTAAACACAACCAAAATAAAAGTTTATGTTTACATAATATATGTGTGTGTACTGTATATATCTATATTTAAATACACATACATACATGTATATATTTAAGAAATATATGTATATACATGTAAATTCTTGTATGTATATATATATATATATATATATATATAGTACACACACATATATTATATAAACAAAATATTATATATATAATAAAAAATAGATAAAATAAATAAATAAATTATATTTACCTTATAAATAATTTAAATTAATTCAATTACATTAAAGCAAGTTTCTTTTTTTAAATCAGAATTAAACATGGAATTTTGAAGTAGAGACTGAAATAGTATTTTCTTGTAAACCGCACACCAATCTTCTTTGTCTTATTTACAGCTTTGAAAATATTTTTTTTACAGTGTAGCCTAAACTGGTTTGCTGGCCTTTAATCTGGTTTTCCAGCTTGGCAAAGAGCTCAATACCTCATTAAAACCAGCAAATCAGACCAGTTTGGGAGACCAGTTATGGTTCAGCTGTGTTTTTATCACATATCCCTTTTATAGACAGAGTCTCTGTTTTTCATCATGTCTTTCTAGAGGTTTGGCTTTCCACCATGTTTACAAACCATCACCAGAACTCCAGTGACCTACGACCCTCTCTGTTACCCTGGAGACACGGCACAGAAGGAAGACAATTGCCTTATGGGTATGGATGAGGAGGAGGAGTGAGACAAGAAGAGGAGGAGGAGTTATGAAATTATGACGAAAAAGAATAGGAACTTCTTGGCCATGAGAGATTTTCTTAGCCAGCTGCATGTGTGTGTGTGTGTGTGTGTGTGTGTGTAAAAAGTAAATCCTGAGCATCTGAGTGAAAAGTGTACAGAGAGAAAGAACATATGCATTGTATTTGGAGCGATAGATGATTCATTTCTTCCATATGCTTTCACTCTGCCTATACGATTCTCAAGCAATCACGCGTGTGTTTACTTAGCTGTACTTAAGGGACCAAATCATCCCCAGAAGTGAGTTAAATCTGACAAAACCTCCCTTCTGAGGACAGCTGGGGACATCCTCAAAGCTAAAATGATTCAGAAATGAAGTGGTTTTTTTTAGAATTAAGAAAAAAAAAATATGAATAAGCATAATCAGCTGAAACCAAATGCAACAGAAGTCAATGACAAATCAAATCCACTTTAAATAGCTAGGCAAATGTGTAAACATTGGACGTACCATGGGCGTCGCTAATAAATGACTACTCAGCCCCCCTAAAATTTAGCGATTAGCTCCATAAACTGTACACGAATTCGTGATCGCCTCAGTCCCCTTTAAATTTCATATGAAAACGGCGGCAGACTTCGATCGGCTCCTCCCCGTCTTTCAACGCGTTCTTTTTCAATCCACAGAGCGCGGCGGCGCAGAGCGAGAAACAGAGAACAAGGTGTGTGTTTATCGATAGATCATAATATTTGCATCTGTGCAGTTCTGTTCTTTGTCATAAATACAGTTGACAAAATATCATGCGGAAGCAATAATCGGTTCTCCATCTACTGTAGCCTAAGTTTTCACTGCATTCATCACACCACAGCTGTTTGAACGCATATTTTATAAACGACCAGGTTGGCATTTTCAACTTGAGTTTGCAACACAGTCAGTGTGATCTGAAGTAAGAGACTCTTACTTCAGTTTGATTTAGTCTCATCTAGTTTAGTCTCATTATGCTGGTATTGCATCTCTCTCCTCGTCTGCCTCGTCTCTCCCTCCTTCCATCAAATTCTTGAGATTTTCAGAGTTCCTTCCAAAAGGACAGTCTAGGGCACCGTGACTCTGCGGCCCATTAGTGATGAGGTGCTCAGACACAGAGAAGTCAGAGAGCAACATGGACAGTAAGGCCCAAAATATACCTAAGTAATATCATGTTTTTAGCCACATACTATATATATATATATATACATATATATAAAAAATTATTATTTTTTTTTTTTAGTCTGGAAACTAAAAAATGTACTAGCCAATGGCGATTCTATTGCCCAGACGTGTGTAAAGGGTTGATTATACAGTATGTCTGCAGAGGATGAGAAGATGAAAGAGTTTCTGAAAGAGTTATTTAGGGCAGAGTGTCTGTGTCCTCTGAACAGACACCAACAGCCCAAACAATGGAAAGATGGAGAAGAAAAGTAAACAGATGCACCTGTGTGTGTTTATGGGTTCATGCATGCTCACGTGTGAGTGTGTGTGTGTGTGTGTTTGTACTCACAGGGGTAGAGTTGTTTAGTAGGAGCGCTAAGCTGTGCATCTTTTGTGACTCTATAGGCGACATCAGGCCCTTTTGATGACTTCCGGTGTGTGCAGAAGCCTGTAGTTTTCGATACACCCTCCGGCAAACTGTGAAAATCTAAAATCTTTAGGAGATCGGCTGGCTCAGCTGCAGAGAGAGAGACAGAGAAACGCAAAATTAGTTTACAGCTATTTCAAGTTACATATAAAAACCAACAATTGTCTCTCAGAAACTGTAACACATTTATACAGCTTTCACACTTTAACACATTCTATAATAAATTATATTATATTATATTATATTATATAAAATGTTTACATTTTTCCTAGGTTTTATTATTCTTTATTTTATATAGTAATAGAATAAAATACAGTAAAATACATACATATATACTGTAAATAATTTATCTTTACCATAAATCTAATTTTAAACATGTATTTAGATTAAAATACATTTTAAACAAAAAATTCACTATTGAATATATATTTCTATTCCTATAAGAAAACTGTTATATTATATTATATTATATTATATTCTTTAAATAAATACATAAACACAAGAAATACATGCAATAAACCCGTTTTTATTTAATTACACATGCACTTAGCATACTATCATGTCAGTATGCATGCTGAAAATAGTATGCATTATACACTGTATACTGTGCAGTATATAATAACGCAGTAAACTAAGTCATCATGCCCACAAAACCACAAATCTGTCGTTAGCAACCTAAAGCACCAATAGAACGAGCGACCACAGCTCAAAAAACCTAGCCAAGTGTTTCATGTGTTTAGAGGTCGGCTGACCATATACGAACACTGGATACCAGGCACGTGCACACATAGACATCAAAGGGGGCTTAAGCACCTGCCCTTTTTCTTCCTTGAGAGAAAGTGCCCTTTTTTCTGTTTGTTTTTTTTTTTTTAATGAATGAATATATGTATATATGTGTGCGTGTGTGTTTCTGTTGCGCACAGCTTTCCCTGTCAAACAAATAAAAAATCAAAATATCAGGTCGGGTAGGGAAATGTTGAGACTTTCTCCCCTCCACGTCTCCACGTCTCCGCAGCACAGCAGTGTAGCACACATTGATCGGCACATCACAGTCACAGTCAGGCAGAGAGCAGCAGAAGTGAAGCCCTCCCTCCCTTTCCAGTAGTGTTTGTCTTGGTGTGGAGGTGAGTGGTGATGAGCAGAAGACTAAGCTACCTGTGCCTCGAATTTACAGCTAATTATCCAAAAGACAAAAGGCAAATATAGTTAATTTGTCTCGCTAACATCCATGACTCATGAGAGCTACCATGTAAGTTAGCTAAAGTTTAGCTAAGGCAATAGGAAGTCTAGGTTAGACCAGTTCGCATTTTTTCATTGCATGATTCAGTTTACTAAAATGCATATAGAATGATCACAAAATTCAAGATATGGGGGCAGATATGTATATTTCTGTCAGGACCACTATCGTCAATATAACTTACGATTAGCATACATTTTAGGTTGGGGGAATGGTTCTGTTCTGGGCAAACACTCCCTGCCCATCCACGCAGCCTAGCATGGACAGGAGCAGGGAGAGCAGAACACCCCCCCCACTAGGGTAACAGAACAGAACCAACATCAATGATAAATGTAGCAGATACCATTAATGTTCTACGTGATTATTTTAACAACATGATTCAGTGGACTGACTCAATGATATATTCACTGCCAAGTCCTGACTGAATGAGAGGAGGAGCTGGGGATGGAGGTGGGTGATTAGTTCCTGAGCGAAGCGATAGCTGCTGAATAATGACTGAAGGGACCTTATGAAGGGAATTATGACTGGTGTCGTGATCCTATAGGTAGACGTGGATCAGCTGAGTGTCAGCTGATGCGAGCTTGACTAACATGGCCTGCCAGAACTAT
>NW_015640454.1:334802-340950 GCF_001515625.1 Sinocyclocheilus rhinocerous
GGGCCCGTATTCACAAAACATTTTATCTTACCACTAAGAGTTCTCCTAAATAGCAGTAAAAGTTTTTAGCTAAGAGTTTTCTCTTAAAACCTATTCACAAAGCTGCTGAGACAAACTTTTACTAAGGAATAGAGAGAAGTCTTAAGCTAAGAGTAAGGGCGGGGTTGACCTTGTTGCTATGGATGATGTCAGCATACTTACTATGCACACAGTGATTGGCTGATAGTCTCTGTCAGAGATTTATTCATAGAAATATTGTAGAGCGCAATATTATGTTGCCATATTCAAATAAAGGTTTTAAAATAAAAATGTTAATTGCCACATTCAAATAAAGATTTTAAAATGCAGGCTAAGTGTCACTAATTAAACAAGTAGGCTATATATTCAGCTAATTGTCAGCCTCTTATGCTTCTCGTAAACAATTAGTCAATATGCATTAGGGCTGCCCTCGACTAAAGATTTTTCTGGTCGACTAGTAGTCGTTAATTTTTAAGCATTAGTCGACTATTAGTCGCACTTTTATTTATAAACCATATAAATCATAATAATGAGCCTTTAATTGCCTACATAGCCTAATAAGCGCTCAAGCGCACGCAAAAAAAGGCTTGCCACAGCGCACCGGCAAATATAATAATTATGAATGTGTTAGGGAAAAACAGCAAGTACACTGCATTAATGTTTTAATAATTTATTGTTACACTAGTGCTTTCCATTTTCGGTTTAAGAGATGAAGTCGGCGACACTGACTCGTAATCTCCGCAGTATGCGCCTGTATTCATGTTTCATACAGATTACATAATCTGAGAATATTTGTTTTCTATTTGAACTTTTTTAATTTAAAAGTTTCACTCTCTATAGATATATTTTTCATGTCTGTAATAAGGCAAGCATACACGGAGTTTCGAAGTGACGCGCTTCAGATGATAAGCCATATTTGAGGTAGATGAATGTTAGGTGAGCATATGGATGTCCTGCCCGATGTACTATATTACCACATAGACCAGCCGTTAACGATTTGTCCGTCACGGACTGCGTGATTTCGCCACTTCGTGTGGATTTTTTTTTTCTGCGACTAAGCGACTAATTAAATTTTGGTCGACCAAGCCTCTTCTCGTCGACTAACGGTTAGTCGACTATTAGGGGACAGCTCTAATATAATTTCATATAGACTTTATACAGCAGTTCAATAAACAAGAAGTTAATATTAAGACATTTACGTTAGACACACTATTAACTGTTTTTGCTCTATTTCGCCAACAAATATAATTCCAATTTGCGTCTCTGAGCAACATAACGTTGAAATGATAAATTTAAATGATTCAGTTCAATCGCAATGACTCACTTATTAACAGTGACTTCCTGCCACTTTCATTTGCTTGGTAACAGCCCAAATGACTTATTATTCTAATTGACTGATTCAAGTAAAAAATTTGACTGAAAAAATGATGCACACTTTTAGAAAAAATAGCTTTATAAAGGTAAAAATGCCCATTAAAGGTAATAATTAGGGATGCACCGATACCGATACTGGTATCGGTATCGGGCCCGATACTGAGCTCCTGTACTCGTACTCGTACTCGTACTCGTTAAAATGCCCCGATTCCAAACGCCGATACCACACAGCATGTGATAGCCTAAGTGCCATATTCAGACAAAGAAACATCGATGACAGACAGCAGAATGGATTTATTAGAGATTAAAGATGTCTACGAAGTATATGTATGCAATGAATTTAAATGTAAAATAATAAATATTATAAAAATATTATAAAAACAAATATTACAAAAATGTATAATTTTTATAAATAAATATTATAAATAATTCTAAATACATATTATTTATTTTAAAAAATACTTATTATAATTTTTGTTGCATTATGGCATTCCTGTAGCTCAAACAGTAGAGCATGGCATTATCAATGCTGCAAGGATTCAATTCCCAGGAAATCCATAAGTTTAATAAAATATGTACCTTGAATGCAAGAATGAAAGTAAGTTGCAATAGATAAAAGTGTCTTCCAAATGCATAAATGTCATTTCAAGGTATTAATAAAAGTTACAATAAAGTGCTATTCAACAAACTATAAAATGTTCAGGAATGACATGAAAGAAAACATAAAATAATAATGCACATTATGATTATACTCTAAACACATGCAACCGGTCTAAATAGCAAAATTATCAAATTAATTCACATTCAACACATAGACACATAACAATATAGAGCAGATTGTGCTGTTTGATGTTGTTTCCAGACGTTACCAAAGACTTTAACTTCAGATCATTTGATTTTAGTGTGAATTAATGCACACCATTTGTAAATCTGCTTATTTTGGCAGACATCAAAGCTCATGTAATTGACTTTGGCAAGCGTCGGACAAAAGCATAAATGTAATATCAACAGACAAGATCATGTAAACACATTTTCACAGTCTGAGGAATTTACTACTACACATCATCATGAACGGGACAAAATTAACGCGTATTAAAATTACACAGCAACTGCGGTAATTAAACCGATTACACTGTAATGACATTCTTCTTAGTTTTCTGTCATGCTGAGCTGTGATAAGCACCTGTGGAAACAAGGCATCAGAGATGCGAATCCCCGAACCACGTTGAGGTTCTCTGGTTAGCCAAAGCTATTCGGCCATCCCTGTCAAAGTAGCAATGAGGTTTGCCAAGGTAAAACACATCGCTATGGTTTAACAATAAAGGAATGCTTTAATAAGCTGTTTCATGTATATAGGTCTTAAAATGACACACTTTACCAGTTCGATGATAATGTGGTATGTCAGTCAAAAAATCTTAATTTAGATTTAGCAGATTACATTTTGTTATCATTTAGCAAGCTGTGGGAATGAAAATCCCATGCCTGAACTTCACAGTTGCAGAAGATATGTTGTAAAATTTGATGGTTAAATATCAATAAATGTGGTAATAGTCGGAAATATAAAGGTTTGTAGGACATATACTACACAAAAAAGACCAAATGCTTTGCTATAGTCTGTATATAATGAACTATGTCTCATGTAAACACACCCAGATGCTGCTTGCATCAACATTTAGGGGGAAAAAACAGGAGCGCTTGCAGGCAGAGCTAATATTTACCTCAGTATATATATATATATATATTCTTAAGGATGTTTAGGGGTAAAGCTGTAAATGCAGGCGATGCTGCAGCTGGTTTTGTCGTCTGCCAGCTCTAGACCCACAGCAGGGATATCGAGACATGCAGACACACTGTGACCCAGTAACCCACTTACAAAAGTACAGCATTAAAAAATAGACAGAGAACTCCGTTAGACAGCACATCTATACCAACCCTCTTAAAATACAGTGTTTTTGTAGCACATTTTGCTGTATGGTTCTCTAAAGATTAAATATATCCATTATAGGTGCAGTTTGGGATTGGTAAGATTTTTTTATTATTTTGGAAATGTCTCTTATGCTGACCAAGATTGCATTTATTTGATACTAAATACAGTAAAACAGTAATATTGTGAAATATTATTAAAATTTAAAATGACTTTTCAATTTGAATATATTATAAAAATGTAATTTATTCCTGTGATCAAAGCTGAATTTTCAGCATCATTACTCCAGTCTTCAGTGCCACATGATCCTTCAGAAATCATGCTAACATGCTGATTGGCTGCTCAAGAAACATGTTTGTTGAACAGAAAGTTTGACATAGAAATCTTTTGTAACATTATAAATGTATTTACTGTCACTTTTGATCAATTTAATGCATCCTTGCAGAATAAAACTTCCTGAACATCAAACTCTTCCTGAACATCAAACTTTTGAACAGTAGTGTAAATAATATTTATATTTATAAATATGTAAATGCTTTTAGGTTCTAATTGGAATTAATCTGAATTCATTCTCAGTGGTGACACAAATAACTAGAATAAACTAAATTTATTAAAAAACTGATCTGGTCTGATTTTCAAAGTTTTAAATTCTACTTTAATGCACCAAATTGCTGTTGCTTAGCAACTGTAAACTGCCTACAGATAGACAAATAAACTATATTAGCTGGTAGAAAATAAATTATGCTGATCCTTATTAATTTCAAAATTTACTGAACATCAGTGCCTTTTATTGCTGTTGCTGCAATTTAAAAAACTCAAAAAAATGGATACCAATTACTATAGTAAAAATCACTGTAGCACATTGCCTTAAGTGGCTTGTTGCTTTAATTAATCAGATATAGGATTGTGTGCATGGTGAGTTGAAATCTATTGCTTAAATTCACATTTTACCCATTCAGGTGGGTATGTGTGTGTACATTAGGCATGGGCCGATTCCCGGTTTCAAAGTATACCGCGATTTGAAAATTTTCAAAAGTTTCAAAGTTTCAAAACCACTAACATTTTCCGTTATACCGTTTCTGCGGTATGCGCTGTTTTTCAATTATTTCAGCGCAGCGCTGCTGTGTTTACAGCGGTAACCAAGGAAACGCTGTATCTGGTGTTCCAGAAGCGCCTCCTGCTGTCAGAGAGTGAATCTGCGTCTCATTCAGTCCGTCTGCTGTTTGTTTCGTTCAGGCATGTAGTAGAATTTCACAAAGCTAGTCAGAACATTCTGTTTTTGCTTCAAATTGGGTTATTATTAAATCAAATTATGTATATGAAATTATAGAATGAATGAATGAATGAATTCTTTTTAGGGCAGCAGTAGCTTTAGCAGCAAATCAACCATCCACATCAAAAGCTGCAGGACAGCCCACAATTCAGCAAACATTTCAGAAACAAATCAAAGAAATAATAAACAAATACTACTGTTCCAAATATTCTGTATGCTGCTCAAAAACACAACATATTGTGTTCAGTGGGAAAAAAAAATTATTTATTTATTTTTACCCAGACATTTAAAAATAACACATTTTAGAGCTGTAACAACAATTCCGTGATACCGAAACCGTGATATTTTTGCTTAAGGTTATCATACCGTCAAAATCTCATACCGGCCCATGCCTAGTGTACATATTTAAGCCATAAGTGAATTTGATGTTTTACAACACGTTTTACAGCTCTGGTTAAGTGGAATCTATCAACATCCTGTAAAATGTGATGTTAAAATCACCCACACATACAGGACCTGCTCAGGTGAAGCACTCGGGTTCACCATACAGCCACTCAGCAGGAGTGTTTACACTGTCTGTCTGTGTGCGTGTGTGTGTGAGTGCGTAACCCTCTTACAGACGCGTCCCAGAGGAACACAAACATCACCTGTTGAGATTTATTCTGTCACCGCAGTATTTCCCTCTGCAAACACCCTACAGACCGCAACTCAGGTGTGTGGAAACACTCCCATTCATAAAAGCGCACTTATTGGGAAAACCAATTCCTTTTCCTAAACATCAACCACCACACAGACATTTTGTGAGATTTTTATAATCAGACAAAAATGTTTGCAATTAAAATACACAGGAAAAAAGCATTAATCAAATGAACATAATGACTAATCTCTCCATCTCCCTCAGCATTAAACACATTGCGTTTAAGTGCCAACTTTTAATTACATATTGACAGCAAAACAGATGCCACGAACACAAAACAGAAAAACACATCAAAACAACCAGATCCAAAACCGCACGACACACAAAATGCACACTGCTTTACTTACTGCACAACACACATATACACACACCAACTACTCCTATTCTCAAAGATCTGACACTATCTGAAAAGCTGCCCGAGATATAAATGTTCAAAGCTAAAAGTTAGTGACTTTTACTATTAAAAATAATTGTGATAAACGTGATGAAGTTAACATTGGTAAGTATGCATACTGTGCTGTAACAAAAAAAAAAGAGTATGGGTCACCATACTTGGCCACACGTCACTTTACTTCACTTCATATAAGAGGAACATGTTATAGTACAGAACTCCTAATCCGAATACATGTACAGTGTGTGTGACTCAACACAAGATCAGTCCTCTGAACACAACCAAACTTCTAATTTCTTGTCCTTGTTCAAAAAAATATTTAATATTCACATTTACAAAAATAGATTTTTGTACAGTACAGTAATACAGTATATATATTAGTGGTCGACCGATATTGTTTTTTTGACAGCCGATGTCTTGGAAAGCAGGGTGGCCGATGGCCAATATAAAGCCGATATAATTGTATTTATT
>NW_015640454.1:341006-349441 GCF_001515625.1 Sinocyclocheilus rhinocerous
TTATATCGGCTTTATATCGGCCATCGGCCACCCTGCTTTCCAAGATATCGGTAACGGCATCGGCTGTCAAAAAACCCATATCGGTCGACCACTAGTTATAATACTTTTTGTATACATTTTAATTCCTTTGTTTAACCGTTCTATCTGATTGTTAGCACACTGCTATGGTATTGGATTGCTATCCTGTCACTAAGGTGTTCTGGGAGGCTGTTAGGAGGTCTGTGCTGACAGTTTAATGATAGGACAATCTGCGTGATTGACAGCTCCTCAACCAACAGCAGCCAATCAAGCGGGAGGAATGCCTTGTGGGTGCACCGATGGTGATGGCCATCTATATTACGACCTCAGTTCTTCCACATGCAGGAGGTCACTGTCCACCAGTTGACCTTTGACCTGGACAGAGCTATAATGAGTGGGAGGGCAGGGTTCACAGGGTAAATGGGTAAAAATGCAGGTATTCGACCAGGTGCTGTGAGCTTCTTAAGTGACTTAAGTATATTTCCTGTCTTTCAGCATGCAATTAGACTTGTTATATATATTTTCTTCTGTCTCTCTCTCTCTCTTTCAGTGGGTTGTTTGAAGTGCACCATAATGGTATGGTTTGGTCATTTAGTTAGGCTTTGTGGTGTTCATTGGTTTCCACTAACTAGAGCAGCAATCAAGACCGACTGATTCAGCAAAAACCATTTCATCACACACACACACACACACAAACTTAAACACTTTTCATCAGATTTGATTGTCTAATAAAGTGAAAATAGCTTCTCTTTCAGCAAAGAGCATGTGTACAGTTTTTCCATGTTGAACAGCTCACGTTCACTGACTGAATGGCTGGCTGGAGTTCAGCGTGTGCATTAGACGCTGGAAACCATGACTCATGTGGTGCTGTACCACAACTCAGTCACACACACAATTCATGTACAAATGCATTCAATTTCATCAGCACACGCAGGGATAACTGCACACTTAGAAGAAAGCAGCGTGCATCCCTTACTGTGATATCAAACACACATTTATTACAAAAAAGACACCTCTCACTCACACATTAAAAGCATAACAGAACAATCAATCTCAACTACAACTTCATCCAAAACCATAAAAACCAGCTTCATGCTAAGATCAAAGTAGATCGACCCGAACAAAACTCCAGCACAACAAAAGTACTGAGACAGTACCTCAGTACAATTATAAAATCTGATGGAAATACTACAGTGTTTTGATTTAAATTATGTTACTAAATGATTACCATATTCATGTACCATGGTATTTTAAATACATATTATGTTACATAATATAATCATGGCATTATGCTCGTAATCATACTGTAGTATTATCATAGTACTTGTTCAAACAAAAACAGTATTACCATGGTATCATGTACAAAAACATGGTAAATGTCCAAAAAAGCATGGTCAATCATGGTAAATGCAAAAGAAACATGGCATTACCATAGTACCAAGTACAAATATCAAAATATTACCAGGGCAGCATGTACACATATATGGTATTATCATGGTAAATGTCAAAAAAGCATGGTATTACTTAGGGGTGCTCCGACTGATCGGCTACCGATCACAATCAGCCGATAATCGCTTTGGGATGATGGGTCTCTAAAAAGGCCGATCTCATAAAACCGATCTCAAGCTGAGCGTGCTCTTCTGGAGACTGTACTGTCATGCACACTCGCAGCGCACACACATAAAACCAGGTTCACATTACTCCGTTTGCAGTGCGTATGTGGTGCGTATTTTTTCCGCGCTCATGTTAACGGATTAAAGCGTTCACTGCACACACGGTTGCGGTCCAGCAGTGCGTTCCAGTAGCGGTGCGTCTCCAGCAGTGCAGAGATCGTTTCCGCACCGAGTCTATTATTTTTGCTGCGCCTCACGAGCTGAATTAAAGTAACAGCGCATTGCTTGCAGTATGAATAATTGATGAAAGATTGTATTACTGTATTGTGTAAAAAAAAGAATCACAATATTGAAAAAGTCTTTTAAGTAACAATGTTTGGATTTAAAATCAAAATAATGGATAAATGTTGTGTTTGTGGTAAACAGCCACAGATCAGGAGCAGACTCCTGTGTGAAAGCACAGTCCGTGCTGCTTCTGTACCACACATGGACTACATACGCACTGCAAACCGAGTATGTGTGAGCCTTACATACAGCTCACAAAATCAGGCTTGCGCAGTGTAAGCTATTGTGCAACAATAACACGATTGTAAAAACAAAAATACAGTGCATGATCAAACATTTAGGTGAGATAAATATATGCGCAGTGTAAGCTATTGTGCAACAATAACACGATTGTAAAAACAAAAATACAGTGCATAATCAAACATTTAGGTGAGATAAGTATAGATTTTTGAAAAATTTCAAAAAAATACCCCCCTCCACCCCTCAAATGAAAAAAAAAAATCCTCTCACAATAGTCACCTAAGCGAGAAATTTATTTTCAAAAATGAAATTAAGGGCCTGAATAAATGTCTAAAAATCTTGATTGGATCATCACTATAAATAATTCTACATGATAAAAAGAAGGCTTTAAAAAGATCGGTATCGGTGATCGGATCGGCATATACTGCTTTCTGTGATCGGCGATCGGTGATCGGCCTCAATAATCCTGATCGGAGCACCCCTAGTATTACTGTAATATGGTACATGTAAAAAAACACAGTATTACCATGGTGTCATGTACAGAAAATATGGTTTTACCATGGTACATGTCTTAAAAAATCATGGTAATTATCATAGTACATGCAAAAAAATTGTATTACCATGATACTATGTACAAAAACAAGGTATTACCAGGATAACATCTACAAAAAATATTGTATTAGCATCATAAATGTCCAAAAAGCATGCTATTATCATGGTACATGTAAAAACACAGTACTAACATGGTAAGGTATTACCAAAATAGCATCTACAAAAAATATGGTATTACCATGGTAAATGTCCAAAAAGCATGGTATAATCATGGTAAAGCACAGTATTACCATGGTATCGTGCACAAAAAACATGGTAGAACAAGAGTAACATACAAAAAATATGGTATTTCTTTGTTACTTTTTACAAAAAAAACATGGTAATACCATGGTACTGTAATTGTTAATTTAACTCTAACGTAATCGTCTTTTATGTTAATATTCTGTTGCAATTATATCTGCACTACAAAACCAAAATCATAAATGCTGAAAAATAATACATCATAAAACAGCTCATCAAAGACATCACCACAGTTTCATTAACATGACTTCAGTCATGTGAGACACGACATATAGTATATTGCCCGATTATTACAACTCTGGAACAAAAGCCTCTCTGTCCTCTGCTGAAGCGTGAGTGAAGTGTGTGTGTGTGTGTGTGCGTGTGTGTGTGTGTGTGTTTAATTCTTTCTGGAGAGAGCTGAACGTTTCTGTGGTTTTTGTGGCCAGTTCATAATGTGCTACTGCAGAGAGAGAGAGCGAGAGAGAGAGAGAGAGAGACTATTTTATATTCTCAGTATGAGGCCAGTGGAAGGAATGTCAGCTTTCCGCGCACCACTCCAGAATCCTAAAGTTCTTCTCGCATGTCTGGACCTGCAGGGTTCCCTAAACATCTCATGAATAACCAACTGAACATTATTAATCACCCATTACCCACTCAGTAACCCAGGAAAACCTGCAGGTATTGACAGAACACAAAACTGATGCATGAGCGTATTCCAAGTGTGCAGGGTCAAAAGGGAGCTGATGATGTCACTGTACTGTTTGGTACTGGATCTACATGTTGATCAGCACAAAACTGTTTGCTATTGTATTTGTTTTATTATTTTATGTGCACTAGGTGCGGCACAATTTTACTGTCCTCACTAAAGCGGAAATGTTGCACTAAGTGACAAAATCACAGCCAATGGGAACATACTTGATAAAACATTTTTTTTAAATACATACATAAATATGATGGTCTAAACAAAACAATTAAATTAAATTAAATTATTCAATTCAATTAAAAGGGCACAAATGATGGTCATCCCTAGGATGTAAAATAAAATCTGGTACATATGATGATCATCTCTCATCTCAAAATAAAATAAAGTAAAATAAAATAAAATATATATGATGGTCACCTTTAACTCACACTGTGTGCGTAGAGAACAGCGCGCGAGTAACGAATCGAGTTCCCTTTCGCCTTTTCTCTTTTGAATTGTTTAAAATTCGCTTGCTTGTGTAAATACAAACAAATGATAAACTTAAACTCTATTATGGTTAAATTTTGCAATTAATCCGTGGATCACATGCGTGCCGAACCGTGAGGCTTGGTCCGTATGGATCACGGATCAACTACGATCCTTTTAACCACTAATGTTCATCTCTAGGATGTAAAATAAAATCAAATAAAAAAACACATATGATGGTCATCTCTAGGATGTAAAATAAATTAAAATAGGGCACATGATGGTTATCTCTAGGATGTAAAATAAAATAAAAAGACATGATGGTCATCTCTAGGATGTAAAATAAATTAAAATAGGGCACATGATGGTTATCTCTAGGATGTAAAATAAAATAAAAAGACATGATGGTCATCTCTAGGATGTAAAATAAAAAAATACAATAAAATAAAATAATGGAAATGTGTGTGCTTGTTTGATATGTACAGTATAGCAAAGCACTGTAAAAGACTTAAACACACACATGAGAGAGTCAAGCACGTGACCTTTAGCATACAGCTCAAATGAAGCATTACAGGACCAACTGCTGCCCTCAAGTTATTCCTCATCCACAGGATAATCAAAACCTTATGACAACTCAAAGAGGCTTTGAAAGCTCATGTGTACTACTGACCCTTACAAACATTTACCACGGTAGTCATAGTTTCCACAGAAATACCATAATTACTACAGTTATTGTAATTGTGGTAAATTAGTATTTGTGACTATTGGCATATAAAAAAGAAAACATACAAAACAACAAACACTGTTTGAAAGAGATCCCTAATCTTGCAATAACACTAACAATGGTATTTTAGCAGAAACTATGCTTCTCATGTTACATTTTAGTTTGCAAACAGAAAATGTGCCTAGTTGTGGGTCACTATTTGGATGAGGGATCCAGAAATCTGATGTTTTGTAGTGACGTGAACATTTCTGAAGCACATGAATGAATGTTTTTCATCTGTTTGTCACAAAAAGCCTCTTCTTTCCATGAGATGGAGAGATACATCAGCAGTCACTCAAATAAAACCCAATAAAAGCAAGAGAGAGCTGTATGTGTGTGTGTTGGTCATAAACCCCAGGCAATCCCATAATTCCCTGTTTCAGGGTCATGAATGTGGCATGTGAGATTTTAGGGTTCTTACAAGCCACAACAGAGGTCACCACACACACACACACAAAATTGCACAATCACACTCAAGGACAAGCATCTCAGTTAAGTGATGTTCATACAGACAGAAGTTTATAGGGACAAAGCGACAGGAAGTCACTCATTTTCACTGGCGATTTGAGATGACATGAGTGTCAGAGTCTGTTGGCAATGCAACAAAGCTGATCAGAGATTAACTTCATGCAAACAAGCAGCAACTCGATCTCACCAGTCAATATAATTTTAAAGGGGTCATGAACTGCTTTTTAAAATTATTTTGTACTGTTCTCTGAGGTCCACTTATAATATCAAGATTTTTATATTAAAAAAACATGATAATTTAGAAGTCATAGGCTGTTTTATGTTATATGTCAAAAGATCAAGAGAATTTTGATTTCTCAGTTCATGGCCCCTTTAAACGATATGTGGAAAACCATTTCGGAACCATTCTAAGCCTGTCTGATTCATACATCACGTATATGATTTCTGATATCAACACCTATTTGCTATCATTTTGAAATGATAAAGCCAGTTACGCAGTCCACCAATAACATTACACAGCAAAAATATTTTTCTTAATCAGACGTTATTTTATTTTTGTCATGTTTTCAATACATTTCCCAACATTATTATATTATATTATATTATATCAAATAAAATATAACATTATTTAGAAAATTGGCTAAATATATTACAGCGATGTAATTTTATTAAATTAAAATTGTAGCATTGAAATTTATACTTTTAATATAATATAAGATCATTTATTAATTGTTTTTTTTTTATTAATATTACATATTATAACATAAATTATATACATATTAGATAACATATTAATTAAGATGTTTATAATTAATTAATTTCCTTATTTATTAATTATTTTTAGAATTTCTTTATATTATTTTATATAATATAAAGAAATTTCTAGTTCTCCTGAAGGGAAAAAAATAAAAATAAAACAGAATATGATTTTTTTTTGTACTATAAGTCATCTGGCAGTAGAAATGCCACTCACTCCATGACCTTTAGTGATAAAATGTCATAATGCAAATCATATTTTTCATACAGAACGTGTTAACACATTGACAAATTCTTTTTGAGATTGTTTACAGTGTTTGAAAAACATCTAAAACACACTAAAGCAAAAAGCTTGAAAAACAGATGGACGTGTCCCACCCTCTATTTCCATCTCACAGACGCATAAACACACAAATAAACAAATATGCATGCATAAACCTGCAAAAAACGGTCAGGTCAGTGGGTCTGCATGTGCACAACTGCTTAAATAGCAAGATTTGTGCACATACGAGCCGTTTTGTGATTGGTGTGAATTCGGAGCACGTTTTGTGACCCTCCATCTCACTTGATTCTGTGCGAGGAACGTGTATTTTTCTTCTGTCTTAATGAAACGGTATTTTATTCCTCTGCTGTTCCACGGCAAGGGGAGGAAAAAAAACATCTGGAAGACATTTTTCCTTTTTTCCCCGCTCTTTTTTCCCTCTTTTTCTCTGGGATCAGCAGACAGCACAATGACGGCTATAGCTTCCAGATGTGAACACAAACTCTCGCTCTCACTCGCTCTCTTTGCTCAAATCCCAAATGCCAAGAAATAAAAGAAAACCAGCAATGTTGGTCCGCTGCAAAAACACACATATCCCATGATGCTCTGGGGTGCTCTAGTCATGCTCACAACGAGTTAGCGGCTCTAGCACGGGTATGTAGGGAATGTTATTCTAGAAGAAGTGTGTGCACATGTGTGAGCTTCATGACAGCCCAGGGGAACCTCAGGCCATCGGAGGGGTGCCAAACACACACAGACACACACACTCACACTGACCCCCTCAATTAATCACAACAAAGCCTTAGCAAAGCCCAAAAATGGCGTCCATTTAAAAGCTCTGTGAAAGAGTCCATTCATACAGAACAGAGCAGACAGAAATACAATACTCAAAAACTTCAACTCTCAAACTCTGAGAACCAGAGATCTAAACACACACACGCATGCATGGCAGAAAACAATGTGTGTGTGTGTGTGTGTGTGTGTGTGTGTGAGCAGCAGGGGTGGCGGGCTGTATCAAGACCAGGTTTAATCCGAAAGACTAAAACCCTGTCCGCCCCACATGATACTGATACAACTAGACTGACTTTATAACGAAAACGTGAGCAGAAACCCCTGCAAAACAAATCACTATGGTGCTCTGAAGTTTTAAAATGTTGCTATGGGGTTTCTAGGGTGTTCTATTTCATTACTAGGGAATTGCTATGCAGTTGTGCTAAGGTGTTATTAGAAGTTTTCGAATGTTACCATGGGTTTCTAGGGTGTTCTATGTGGTTGCTAGGGAGTTGCTTTGCAGTTGCTAAGGTGTTATTAGAAGTTTTAGAATGTTGCTATGGGAATTCTAGGGTGTTGTATGGGGTTGCTATGCAGCTGCTAAAGTGTTCTGGGAGGTTTTAGAATGTTGCTATGGGTTTCTAGGGTGTCCTGTGGTTGCTAGAGAGCTTGTATGCGGTTGCTAATGTGTTCTGAAAGGTTTTAGAATGTTGCTAACTTGCTATGGGTTTCTAGTTGGGGTGTAACGGTTCAAATTACTCACGGTTCGGTTTGTATCACGGTTTTACAGTCATGGTTTCGGTACAGTTCTGTATGTTTTGTGCGTCTTCTAGCTCTTGAATGTTTAAACTGGCAAGTCTTAAATGAGTTTAGTTTAGACACAGATAGCAACATTTGCTGGTCAGGTCTCACCTGCACACACATGCTATCAACACAGCATAACTGACTGGTCATATTCGAGCATACAGCTCTCACATTGAACAAAGTTTACAAAGAGTGTTGTTGTAATGAATTGGGAAGCCAGCATGAGTATCCACTGACAGAAACATACATTAGCCAAACTCTGTCTGTTTTACGTGTTGTTATTTTTAACAAACCATATTACAGAGATGCGTTGTCAGATTTAAGTTGAACCGCGGTGCAAGTGCGTACCGAACCGTTGGTGGAGAACAGTACGGTTTGATTTTTTACAGAGAACAGTTACATCCCTAGTTTCTAGGGTGTTCTATGTGGGTACTAGGGAGCTGCTATGCAGTT
>NW_015640454.1:350988-363729 GCF_001515625.1 Sinocyclocheilus rhinocerous
CCTCAGGCCATCGGAGGGGGGCCAAACCCACACACACAGACACACACACTCACACTGACCCCCTCAATTAATCACAACAAAGCCTTAGCAAAGCCCAAAAATGGCGTCCATTTATTAGCTCTGTGAAAGAGTCCATTCATACAGAACAGAGCAGACAGAAATACAATACTCAAAAACTTCAACTCTCAAACTCTGAGAACCAGAGATCTAAACACACACACGCATGCATGGCAGAAAACAATGTGTGTGTGTGTGTGTGTGTGTGTGTGTGTGAGCAGCAGGGGTGGCGGGCTGTATCAAGACCAGGTTTAATCCGAAAGACTAAAACCCTGTCCGCCCCACATGATACTGATACAACTAGACTGACTTTATAAAGAAAACGTGAGCAGAAACCCCTGCAAAACAAATCACTATGGTGCTCTGAAGTTTTAAAATGTTGCTATGGGGTTTCTAGGGTGTTCTATTTCATTACTAGGGAATTGCTATGCAGTTGTGCTAAGGTGTTATTAGAAGTTTTCGAATGTTACCATGGGTTTCTAGGGTGTTCTATGTGGTTGCTAGGGAGTTGCTTTGCAGTTGCTAAGGTGTTATTAGAAGTTTTAGAATGTTGCTATGGGAATTCTAGGGTGTTGTATGGGGTTGCTATGCAGCTGCTAAAGTGTTCTGGGAGGTTTTAGAATGTTGCTATGGGTTTCTAGGGTGTCCTGTGGTTGCTAGAGAGCTTGTATGCGGTTGCTAATGTGTTCTGAAAGGTTTTAGAATGTTGCTAACTTGCTATGGGTTTCTAGTTGGGGTGTAACGGTTCAAATTACTCACGGTTCGGTTTGTATCACGGTTTTACAGTCATGGTTTCGGTACAGTTCTGTATGTTTTGTGCGTCTTCTAGCTCTTGAATGTTTAAACTGGCAAGTCTTAAATGAGTTTAGTTTAGACACAGATAGCAACATTTGCTGGTCAGGTCTCACCTGCACACACATGCTATCAACACAGCATAACTGACTGGTCATATTCGAGCATACAGCTCTCACATTGAACAAAGTTTACAAAGAGTGTTGTTGTAATGAATTGGGAAGCCAGCATGAGTATCCACTGACAGAAACATACATTAGCCAAACTCTGTCTGTTTTACGTGTTGTTATTTTTAACAAACCATATTACAGAGATGCGTTGTCAGATTTAAGTTGAACCGCGGTGCAAGTGCGTACCGAACCGTTGGTGGAGAACAGTACGGTTTGATTTTTTACAGAGAACAGCTACATCCCTAGTTTCTAGGGTGTTCTATGTAGTTACTAGGGAGCTGCTATGCAGTTGCTAAGGTGTAAGGTGCATACCTCTTCATGACAAGTTACATGATTTAAGGTTCAATTCAAGTCATGAACAGTGATAAGTTACAAGCAAACACTTAATACTTAGGGTTAGTGTTAAAATCATTAACCCTATATACTACTGTTCAAAAATTTGGGATCACTATGATTTTTTAAGAAAGTAATACTTTTATTCAGAAAATGCTGCATTTAAATTAAAGAACATAAAGACGTTTATAATTTTACACACTTTAAGTATAAAATTGAAACATCATTTCAAGCCACTTTTCATGTCAAAACAGTGTGAAATGGATCTCTGTCTCTGTCTGTGTCTCTGTCTGCACTTAAAGTGATGTGTTTTCCAGACACTGTGTCCCGGGTGGAGCACTGTAAACCTCTGGGGTGGTCATAATCTGAAGGTCACCACTCACAGTATGCCACCTTTAACCTCTGACCCCGTGACCTCATCTCATGTAGGTCTGCTCTCAATAACTACTATAACTCACCTCCTTTTCTCCCTTCAGTCACTCATTTTATTCCACTTTCCTCTTGTCTTTTCTCTCTGAAACAGGCATATACATGCTTGAACACTTCTCAACCTCCTTTCTCACTAGAAGATTCATTTTAGCAATTCAGACCATTCAGTTCAGTAAACTGGTTCAGAAAATGATTCACTGATTCATTTGACTCATCACTCAAGTTAAAGGGGTCATATGATGAAATTTCAAGTTTTCCTTTCTCTTTGGAGTGTTACAAGCTCTTGGTGCATAAAGAAGATCTGTAAAGTTGCAAAGACTAAAGTCTCAAATCCAAAGAGATATTCTTTATAAAAGTTAAGAGTCAGCCATGCCTACCTAAAACGGCTCGTTCTAACATGTCTACGTCACTATGTGGAAATATTAGCAAATGTGTATGCAAAGAAAGAAGGCGTGGTTTCTAATGTACAGTATTTGAAAAATAATGTGTTTTTTGAACATTAAAGCATGTCAACATATTCTGTTACACCAAATACACAAAATAATGATCTTTAAAATAGCATATGACCCCTTTAAATAAATATTTTTAAATACATTATTTTTCAGTTGTAGATCTTTCCGACTATTGCATAGTTTCGTGAATCTGAACTGAATCACTACAATAAAAGGTTTTATAATTTTTTTATAATTTATAAATAACTGATTTCATTAATACATAATATTATATTTTAATTTATATATTTATAAATTTTGTAAATAGTTTATTTATCTTTATTGCAATTTAATTTATCACTTGTCTTCAGTATGTTTGATAAATATAATGGACTCCAGCAACTCCAGTGAACTTTATGTGTGTTTGAACCCAGCAGACATGTGGGTCAGGGTTTGGTCCTAACGTCTAAAAAAGGCAATATCTGGTTTTATAGTGTGTGAACTGAGACCTTAAAGGTTTCACCAACTATCAGCCTCCCAAATGCGGCTTTAGATTGAAGGGAGACTTGAAACGCTTTCAATCATAAAACAATGCAACTTTAAATCACACGTTATAAAGCCCAAACCACACAAACTAAGAAGGGAAAAAAACCTTACTTCTACATTTGGCCACAAAAACAGTACTGTCTAATACAGAACAAAACGTACAAAATTTCTGTCCTGTTATCCCAGACCTGGACCTCCTACACACTGAAGGCAAGTACAGGGTCGAGGGCTGGTCTGGTCTTGCGTAACACATCAAAAATCATAACTGCTGACACGGTAACTAACTATTCACATACTTCTACTAACTTTAAAAAGTACATCCTGTGATTTCAAAGGAAAAGTTCATGCTTTTAAGTATGAAGCAAACCAGCACAGCATACACACTATATTGTCATAAAATTATGGATTGATACAAAATTTGCAAAGAGCCCAAAACCTATGCGTTCTACATGCTTCGAAATATGCATGCTTCAAACCTATTTCAGCATACAGTACTATGACTTGGAATGAAATAATCCTAATATCCTAATCCTAATACTACATAATAGGGATGTAACGATTAACCGCGAGCCGGCTGAAAATCGATTTAAATATGTGACGATTCAAATCGATTGAGATACAAAAAAAAACGCGATTCAATTAGGGGCAGGAGTTTATATGAATGTATGTCTGAGGGGAACTTACTAAAAGAGCAATAATAATGCAAGTGCTATATTAGTATATTATTATAGTGTTATATTTCAATTTCACAAAGAAACGTACAGTATTTTGTCTAAGCAATAATAAAAGGACACATTTCATTTATAATTTGTCTTAAATCTCATTTTGTTAAAAAAAAACGTGAATCGAATCGTGAAATCAAAATCGTGAATCGAATTGAATCGTGAGTTGAGTGAATCGTTACATCCCTACTACATAAGATTAAAATTATGTGAAAATATGCATACACTGAATTATGTAGTATGCTATCTGGACACCTTTGACTATTTTCTATGATTTGGGACATGCTAATCTTTATCTTGCATACTGTATGAGATGGATAGTATGCAAACAGAAGCAGATATGCAGCATCATTCAGCATCCTATTTTCAACACTGAGATGCACTAATATTAACTGCATGCTATATAAGACAAATAGTGTGTGAACAGATGCATACTCCAAAACTTTGTCAACACTAATATAATAGACAGTGTGGAAAAAGACACATACTTCAAAAATCAACAGCAAATCGTACACCACCCATGCACACATATTCAACATACTATATTTTTAAGAGATGCACTCATCTTAATATTGCATGTTATGTAAGATAGTATGTGAACAAATGCATTTCTGCATACTATGATATCCAGTTATTATATTGACATACTATGATTTAAGAAGTTTACATAATATTTATTATGGAGGGCATGAGACTGATGCATACTTATAAAATCCATCGTAAATACTATGCAATCCAGTTACTTTTAACATACCATTTTAAAAACACTATGATTTGTCATGCACTAACTTTAATATTGCATGCCATATCAGATACTAATATTGTATGCTATATCAGTCACTACTGACATACTAACTTCAGCATACTCTGATTTAGGTAGTTTACTCTTAATCTTGCATACAATTTGAGCATGAGACTGATGCATACTTAAAAAAATCCATTGTAAATACTATGCAATTCAGTCACTTTTGACATACTATGATTTTAGTTGCACCAATCTTAATATTGCATGCTATATCAAATACATTGTATGTGAACAGATGCATACTTGCATACTATGACATCCAGTCACTACTGAAATTCTAATTTCAACATACTGTGATTTAGGTAGTTTACTCTTAATCTTGCATACAATTTAATATGGAGAGCATGAGACTGATGCATACTTTTAAAATCCATTAAATACTATGCAATTTAGTCACTTTTGACATACTATGATATTAGATGCACTAAGCTTAATATTGCATGCTAAATAAGAGAGATAGCATGTGAACAGATGCACACCTATGGCATCCAGTCACTATTGACATACTATTTTCTGCATACTATGATTTAGGAAGTTAACTCTTAAATTTGCATACTTCTTAATATGGAGAGCATGAAACTCATGCATACTTAGAAAATCCATCTTAAAGGCACAATATGTAATTTTCGCCGCTAGAGGGCGCATATTCAAAATAAACAAATAGACAAAGGTGTAGTTTGATGATGCCGTGACTGAGTGTGGAATCGTACATTTGAAAGTTCTGTTATAATACTACTCTGTGCGGTCGTCACCGGTCTATTAAAATGCACAACATATTAAAGCGTCTTTGGTGTTTCCATGTTTTCTACAAAACCGGAAATCGAGGGGTTATGACGTCATTGGCAGGCGACACAATGACACTATGGACACGCTCCGTGTCACTAGTTAAAATTGCTTATTTCTCTGGATTTAAACATTCTTTGAAACATTTGGGATAATGTAAGTACACAAGTCAGCAAAATATATAACACTGTTTTTGGATATTTTAATAAAAAAATCTTACATATTGTGCTACTTTAAGTAGTAGTACCTTTTACATTATATTTTGAACATACAATGATTTGGAGTGTGCCAATCTTAATCTTACACACTAGTTAGTAGTTAGTATGCAAAAGGGGATTCTGGGAGTTCGATTAGTCGGAAAACCCTTCATCCTCTTCCTGTTGGAACTGGACTGGTACCTTTTAATAGCCAAGGGAAGACACTGCTTGTTCTGTTAATGGGAGCCATCGAGCCAAAGGCAACACAAATCTGATTTCTCCACAATGTTAATATTCCTCTCTATGATTCTCACTGAATCAAACACTGAATGAAGAATTGGGATGGCTGAAATAGGCAGCTTGCTCTCATTACATGAGAAACATTATTGAAAGGCAACAAGGGTGTGAAAGTTTGGCTCTAAACGATCCAGATTTTCTTCTCTCATGATTTTAAGGGTCTGCAGAACACAACAACAACGAGTAACCAAAACCAGAGACAAAACACACGTGGGCAATAAACAATCGTTACAACATGCCATTTGTTAAAAATAATTTGTTTACTCTCAAAAGAGACGCACACACCCAGCAGGCTGAATGAGCGAGGCCGGTCAACCGAGAGTGTCCGTAAAACACTCATAAAACAGCACTAGTGTGAGTAATAAAGCAGAACAGCCCTGCACAGGAAGTGCAGCTGCATCCCTGTCAGCCATTTTTGCCTTTCTCAAGCTTTTCAAGCTTCTGTCTACTGTGACGTAAAAGCGCCGCTGTATCCCACAACTTCCCGCAGCACGTCATTCTCTACCTACAGATCTCATTCGGTTAGTCCCGCCCACTGCATGACATCACCATTAGACCACGTGTCGTGGAAGCAGTGAGCGCTGCTGACTGACTCAGCTTCGATAGAAATGCTTCCCTGCGAGTCTGGCTGCGGATCAAGTCCACCATCGTTTCTACATTACCCCACTTACACGCGTGCTCTAAAAAACTAGAAGCATACAGAAATTAAGTACACTACATAGGGATCAGAGCTGTATTTAGAACAGAGCCCAAAGCATTCTAGATTGCAAAGGAAACTAAACAACTTTAAATTTCAGTCTGATTCGATGCTCAGTGACAGATGTTCTTAATATGTAAAGCAATCAATCAAGTCGATGAATCACTCCAATTAATTCAGCCTTGACTCATGCAAGCAAAAGTGATAAAGTTGAGTGATTTAACAGTTACGATAGACTCCTAAACTGTAAATCAATGGCTCTCAAGTGCAGCAAAAGAAACACTTTTGGCTGTTAAAAACTAGATTTCACACCATTTGACCAATGAATTTCCATGATTTTTCCAGATGTTCATGATTGTGTTTATTAAAAAAACAATTTAATATTTCAGAGCTTAACCAGAAATGTTTAATTTCTATGACATTTCCAGGTCTGGAAATTACAGTTTTAAAATTACAGGTTTTCCATGATCTAAAAAGGTTCTCGAGTTGCTATAAGGTTCTTTGGCGATTAAGAACCTCTTGATGTTTCATTATAGGATCTTCAGATCAGTGTTGTGCCTTCTAGAGAATATATAGTCAGATTATAAAACTGTTTAAGATTCTAATTGGAATCTTGATTTTTAAGAGTGCATCTGCTAAGATCATTGCCAGATTCATTCTTTATTAAATACTGAAAATCAGCATGTTCTTGAGAAGTTCCTGGATCAAAATGTTCTCAATAATTCTATCATTATAATGAGCAGCCAAGCAGCCATGACCAGACACGAAGCTAATCACACATGCGGAGCAGAATTTCCACCCCCTTCCTCTATCCCTCCCCCTCTTTCTCCTCCTCCAGCCTGAAGAAAGAGAGAGAGGGGTACTCCCTGGGACAGGCTGGAGAAACGAGGAGGATGAGAATGAGAGATCATATCCTGTCTGCTTTGGCTCTGTCGTTACTGTACAAACCACAGATTCACGTTCACAACTATTAAACTCAACACTATCAAATCTGAGTGTGATACAGAGCTTCATAATGACATGACACTAAAACCAGATGTCAAACAACTGATGCAACCATAGAAAGTTGGCTCTTATGTGCTAAAAAAAAAAGAACAAATTGTTCTGCATATTGCATGCATGATTTAAAAAACTAATCTTGAGTTTTAACTAATGGCATATTGCAGATGAGATCAGAATGTATGTGATTTGATAAATGCATGAAGTTGCTCTCTACAATAACTGTTCTACATAGTCTCCTAGGTAATTCCTTCTATAAGTGGTTTGCAAGATAATTGCGAGCTTCACCTCGAGCATCTCTGATCTACTAGAGAAGACATGCGGCGACGCCACCCTGACCCACTGATGTTCTTCATTACAGATCATCTACCAGGAGCCAAGACATTGCAACTAACGAGCATTTATCTATCTGGTTTTTCAATAAACTGAGAGGACAGCCAGAGTGATGGGTTCGTTTTATGAGCCTATGGAAAAACATAAACTTCTCTCTGTCTCTCTCTCTCTCTTTCTCTCCTGGTGTGTTTCTCATCTTGCATATTTTTCCAATTACGTTCTGCTGTCAGCGCGCCTGCTGGAGGAAAACTACTTTCTGCCAGATCCCCTAAAAAGCATGTGAACCATCTTCCAAAAAGTCTACAAAACTCGTTCTAGGTTGAGTGTTCACACATCAGCATTGATCATAATCTGAAACCAAAAGGGGTCCTGATGTCATACAACCCTAAAGATAAAGCTTCTTCAATGGTTCCTTTAAGTTCCTGAAATTCAGCAAAGAAGCATTTGGCTGTAGAGGTTCTTCAGATCAGCGTTTTGGATTCAGGATTCGGTGAAGCATCAGTACATAAATGGCTCTCTACAGAAGGTTCTCCTGCGACGTTGCTTCTAACTGAAAAGTTTAAAAGTTCCACCGATGACTTTTTATTCTCTAGTTCTAGAAAACTAGACCATCTAGGCTGCTTTACAGATACCAGAACCAATACTATGAAGAGAAGAACCTATAATGCAATATGAAGAACCGTAAACAGTCGCAAAATAACCATTGAGGAACTTTTTTAGGGATGCATATGAAATCCTGGAATCCAGATTTCTACTATGACGACGCAATTTACTAATTTGCATAATAATAGTGTACGGGGAGCAGCGCAAACGAGCTGCATGCCACAATAGATGATGCATCACGATATCCTCATGCAGCGGTTGCTTTGCACAGGAAAACTTCCCTGATTCCGTTATTCGCTGCTGCTCTAGTGTTTCCCCACAAAAAAAAACGGAACTTCGGACGTTCCTAGTTGAAAAATCCCACTCTAGGGCCCCTACCATCCCCTCCTCCGGTCATTCGAGTCCTGGGACAGCGGACTGACCGTGGAACGCACTCGCGCAGGAGAACCGCAGCCCCGGGAGAGCGCGGCCCGCGGCACAAAGTAACAGTTTGGGAACAGCTGATTCGCCGCTTACCTGCGCTGACTCGTGAGGTGACAAACATCAGGAATACTAGGAGTACCGAGAGCCGCACCTCCTTAAACCTCCGCTTTACTTTCCATCTGATAGGTGTATCCATGACCACCTGCGCCCGTCCTGACGCGAAGAGTTTGGTTATATTATTTTGACAACTGCTTGATATCAGGACAGAACCAGTAACCCAACAGTCCCGGAGAGAGAAAGCGCGAGAGCTCAAAGCCTCTCATGCAGCCATACGTTGATAAAGTCCTGCGGGAACATTCAGTGGATGGATGGGGCACCTCTCTCCCTTCTTTTCCCTTCTGTTCTTTCCTTCCCTTCAGTGCGCTGCAGTGATGCCCCCGTCACTGAAACTTCGCGTAGCCAAAGTGGGAAAAAACTTCATTCACACGGACTGTCAGTCATGCGGCAGTCAGCATGTTCTTGAGACGCTCCTAGACCAAAATGTTCTCAATAATTCCATCACTATAACGAGCAGCCAAGCGGCCATGACCAGACACGAAGCTAATCACACATGTTGAGCAGAATTTCCAACCCCCCTCCCTCTATCCCTCCCCCTCTAGCCTGAAGAAAGAGAGAGAAAGAGAGAGAGGGGTACTCCCTGGGACAGGCTGGAGAAACGAGGAGGATGAGAATGAGAGATCATATCCTGTCTGCTTTGGCTCCGTCGTTACTGTACAAACCACAGATTCACGTTCACAACTAATAAACTCCACACTATCAAATCTGAGTGTGATACACAGAGCTTTGTAATGAAGTGACACTAAAACCAGATGTCAAACAACTGATGCAACCATAGAAAGTTGGCTCTTATGTGCTAAAAAAATGAACACATTTTTATGCATATTGCATGCACGATTTAAAAAAAAAATCTTGGGTTTTTACTAATGGCATATTGCAGATGAGATCGGAATGTATGTGATGCATCTCTACAATAACTGTTTTACATAGTCTCCTGGGTAATTCCTTCTAAGTGGTTTACAAGATAATTGCGAGCTTCACCTCGGGCATCTCTGATCTACTAGAGAAGACACGCGGCGACTCCACCCTGACCCACTGATGTTCTTCATTACAGATCATCCACCAGGAGCCAAGACTTAAGACTAACGAGCATTTATTTACATGTATCTATCTGTTTTTCACTAAACAGAGAGCCAGAGTGATTGGTTCGTTTTATGAGCCTATGGAAAAACATAAACTTCTCTCTGTCTCTCTCTCTCTTTCTCTCCTGGTGTGTTTCTCATCCTGCATATTTTTCCAATTACGTTCAGCAGTCAGCGCGCCTGCTGGAGGAAAACTACTTTCTGCCAGATCCCCTAAAAAGCATGTGAAACATCTTCCAAAAAGTCTACAAATCCCGATCTAGGTTGCGTGGTTTATGTTCACACATCACACGGAGTCTGAAACCAGAATCGGTCCGGATGTCATACAACCCTAAAGATCAAGATTCCATGAAGTCTTTGAGATTCAGCAAAGGATCATTTGGCTGTATAGAGTTTAGGTTCTTCAGATTCTGGGTTCTGGTGAAGAATCACTACATAAATGGCTTTCTAAAGGAACTTCAGAAGGTTCTCCTGTGACATTGATTCTAACTGAAAGGTTTAAAAGTTCCACCGATGACTTTTTAATCTCTACTTTTAGAAAACTAAACCATCTATGATGCTTTGCAGATGCCAAAACCAATACCATGAAGTGAAGAACTTATAATGCAATATCAAGAACCCTAGTAAACAGTCGCATAGAACAACTGAGGAACCTTTTTTAGATTTGCATATGAAATCCTGGAATCCGGATTTCTACTATGACGGTTTTATTTACTAATGTGCATTAGAATAGTGAGTGGTACACCAACTGGGAGCAGCGTAAACCAGTTGCATGCCACAATAGATGATGCATCACGATCTCCTCACGCAGCAGTTCCATTGAACGGGAAAACGTCCCTGATTCCGTTATTCGCCGCTGCTCTAACGTTTCCCTGCAAAAACGGAACTCCGGACGTCCCTAGTTGAAAAATCTCACTCTAGGGCCCCTACCATCCCCTCCTGCGGTCACTGCAGTCCAGGGACAGCGGACTGACCGTGGAGAAGCGCAGCCCCTGGTGAGCGCGGACCGCGGCACAAAGTAACAGTTTGGAAACAGTTGATTCGCCGCTTACCTGCGCTGACTCGTGAGGTGACAAACATCAGGAATACTAGGAGTACCGACAGCCGCACCTCCTTAAACCTCCGCTTTACTTTCCATCTGATAGGTGTATCCATGACCACCTGCGCCCGTCCTGACGCGAAGAGTTTGGTTATATTATTTTGACAACTGCTTGATATCAGGACAGAACCAGTAACCCAACAGTCCCGGAGAGAGAAAGCGCGAGAGCTCAAAGCCTCTCATGCAGCCATACGTTGATAAAGTCCTGCGGGAACATTCAGTGGATGGATGGGGCACCTCTCTCCCTTCTTTTCCCTTCTGTTCTTTCCTTCCCTTCAGTGCGCTGCAGTGATGCCCCCGTCACTGAAACTTCGCGTAGCCAAAGTGGGAAAAAACTTCATTCACACGGACTGTCAGTCATGCGGCGAGCGGCCAATCGGACAGCATCGCCCAAAATGCGCGGCTTCTCATTGGTTGGTGCTGTGGGTAGGCGGGAGGTTTACAGTGTGGGACTTGATTTACTCTCTTTGTCTGCAAGATTTGAGTCGATTGCAGACTGTCTTTTAGTATTTTTGACTCATCTAATTTGATGGGTGTAACAGCAGAAAATCACCCAGTTAATGGACCCTTGTTAATATAATATCCTATATAAATAATGCAGAAAAAAAACAGATCTTTATGTGTCTAGCATCAAACAGGCCTTGTAATACTAAAAACCCATATGGAAAACTGAACATATATAACTTAAAATGGATTTTGCATCACCCAGAAGGGGTTTATTTTTACAATAATGATCGTCTGATTGCTTGCAATGCGCCTGTTTACTAAAATAAATAAGTAAATGCATCTGAAATATTGGTTAGATAACAATATTCCTTTGTAATTGACCAGTGTAATGCATTTTGAATCACCATTGCGTATGAAATACATAAATAAACTTGCTTTTTCTTACCTTGCCTTGTGAACTGTTCTGAACAGTGCTGTGAATCCTGTGTTCCTAAAATTAAAGTTTGCAGACTATTTTAGGGCTGAAACGATTCAGGAGCTCCTGACGTATGCGACAGCTGGAGCACACAAGACCACAAGGGTGATGACCTTTTGACACGGGTCCGAATGTACAGAGGGGAAGGGAATCCTGTTCAGGTTACATGTAAAACAAAATGAAACCAGTTACTTCCCCTACAAATCAATCAATCAAGTTTTAAATAAATGCATAAATATACATTTAAAAGTAGGTAAAAGAGGTGTAATATTACGATAAACTCAGTTGCAGTTTTGTGTAAGTTATTAGATATGGCAATATCCGTATTATATAGTGCCAGGTTTATTAGACAACTAGATTAGGAAGCCAGCTATGGAAGAGAAAAAATGCAGAAAAGAAAAAGTTTATGAGTATATGGGAAATGATTTTGAAGTAAATAGCAATTATATGGGAAGTATATTCATTTTGTCTTTGGGAACTGATTGGCCCATATGACCAAAAAAAGTAAATAATTGAATAATAATAATAATTAATAATAATAATAGTAATTCTGGCTAAAATATATATTTTTTAATTTAAAATATATTTATTTTCAACTTTCATATATTAAAATATATTTCAAAATGTATTTCAGGGGCAAGAAAATACATTTCCAGCCGTTTATAGGGTTCTAACAACAGTTAATAGCAGAATACATTAATGAATGACAATGGACATTGAACATAAATAAATGCTTAAAGAAATAAAACAAAATAGAACATAAAACAGTGTATTGAAGACCAAGCTCCTCTATGATGCCTTTAAGTTAATCATTACCTGTATTTTGGTGTGATTGAATGGCAGTTTCTCTCTGCAGATGATGAGGTTGTAGGATGTGACAGCATCTGAAATGCACAATTGAGTT
>NW_015640454.1:363739-369703 GCF_001515625.1 Sinocyclocheilus rhinocerous
AATACATAAAGAAGTAAAACACAAAATAAGAACAAAAAATAGATGTGATGAAAACCAACTTTCCGTGAAACAATCCCAATCCAATTAATATGATGTCTTTAAGTCCATCATTTTGGTGTGATTAAGTAGCGATTTTTCTCTGCATTTTTGTGACTGGGTATGTTACATAAACCCAAACCTAACAATATTAATTATTAATTTATTGTCTCTTTTACTTACTTGGTGGAGAAGAGGAGAGAAGTTTCCACAGCTTAGCAGAGCTGCACACACTTATGTGACAAAAAAAAAAAAAAGATAAGAACATGTTTGTTTGGAAGCCAGTTACATTTTTAAAGTTAAATGAGCTCCAGAAAATCAGTAATGAGGCATCTTGGAGTGTAGCCTCGGTTAAGGTTTTACAGTAAAACAACAACAACAGTAACAACAACAGCAGCATGTTGTGTGAATTATGTTTTTATTGACATGCAAAATTGTCAGTGCTCTTAACAACAGTTATTAGCTGAATACATTAATGAATGACAATTGACATTGAACATGAATAAATACATAAAGAAGTAAAAACGTTAGTTGGATCACTGAACTCCAGAAAATCACTATGAGGTGCTTTGTCAGTTACAGATTTGAAAAACAAAAGGGCGGGAATAAAGAACCCTAAACTCTTGACACAAAGAATCATTTCAGCATGAAAGGGTTCTTCAGAATGCTATGGTTCTAAATAAAACCATTACTGCATGTAAAGAACCTTTAAAGAACCATCTTTTTTATATACACACACACACACACACACATACATAAATACACACATATATAGTTTTTTGAGGGAATATATATGTATATATATGCACATATATATATACATTGTTAGAGGAAAGAGGATGAAAAAGTAAGAGGGATTCATGATGTCAATGAAAAGGAAAGTCGTTTTAGAGGTGGAACATTTGATGAATGATTACAAAGACTAACATTTTCTTTCTTTGGAATAACATGGACTAATCAATCATGTACAGTAGGACCAGGAATGTTACTGAGAAAGTAAATTGGGTAAATTTTGATTTCATGTTGCCTGCAAGTGTGCCAGCGGTGCTATGACATCATATTGTATTTGAGCTCAGGTTTACGGTACAGAATGACGTGTTCACAGAATCCCAGGCTCATATAGAGCTCCAGGTTACACGCGCTGTATGCAGTCATATCTCACTCCACTTCAGGTTACGGGAATGTGAAGAATGCAGCTTGTTTTGTGCAGGGTGTCCGTGAGCCAGCGGGGGGCAGATACTCCTGTACAAGCCTGCAAAACACACACACAAAAGGGCCACAATCACTCCACAGCCATATCACCCTGTAGCCCAAGACTGGTTACCCACTGAAGCTAAGCAGGGCATTAAGACTTGCCAAATGCCAAATGGGACTATTGGCTTTAGATTAATAAAACATTTCGTTTGCTGTTACCTTTTTTAAAAGAAATAAATTTCTGGAAGAAAATGCAAGTGATGCTTGCCGGTGCACACGTTACTTTGATACTAGTGCATTTCTATGTGCATTTCTAACATTTTATTATATACGATTATAGTATTTATTAATATTTTGTTTTTTGTTTTTATTTTTACATTTTCAGTTTTCATTTTAATTTTTACACTAAGAAAAATATCCATAGAAAAACAGGAAATATATATTATTTCCATTAACCTTAAACATGGCATAATGCAATGTATAGGGGTAAAAGTCATTAAACATCAATTTAAAAAATCCTTCATATTAACACAGTAGAGATGGCCCTATTTTTTGTGTGTAGTTTAGTTTAAGTTTTTGTTCTTTGTTGGTTTTCAACATTTTTATAATCCTATTTAGCTTTAATCTATCATTTATTTCAGTTTAGTAATTTTAGTACTTCAACTTTATAATTTTTTTTAATTAGTTGCCAAGACAACTTCTTGTTTTAATAATTGTTTAAATTTTTCAAAAAAAAAAAAAAAATCATCTATTTTTGAATTAGATAGAATTTTCTGTATTCACTTTAACTTTGTTTAAATGTTTAGTATTTTTAAGTAAATATTGTGCTTTTGTCATTTTTATTAGTTTTTTTAAATACGTCTATATAGTTTTTATTATTTTCTGTTTATTAGTTTATTTAGTACATCAAGTTAAAATAAATAAAAAGGCGAAATGCAGCTGTTTATAAGTTCAAATAAGTTTGTTTAAAATAAGTTTAAGATATTTTATTTCAGTTAATGTTTATAACATTTAAAGTAAAACACACACACACACATATAGTTTTAGTTTTGGTTAACTATATTAACTCTAATGTAAGTGTATGGAATTTAATTTAATTTAATTTAATTTAATTTAATTTAATTTAATTCAGAATTCAGAATTCAAAATCAGAATTCAAAATCAGAATTCAAAGAGAATAAAAACAGTATCACTTCTATCATAATTTGTATTGTGTTCAGCTCTCATTGTGGAAATTGTTAAAGGAGAATGTTTATGAGTTTCAGATGGTATAAGACTGAGTCCAAAGCATCACTGTCTAACCACACACACACACATGGCAGATATTAGTGATTGGATTATACAGTATAGCTTCCATAATGCACTCTGTGACTCTTTATGGCAGATGTCCTCTCCGTTACATGCCGGGACACACCAGCACACATTCCTTGGCTGTGATATGTTCATCAAAGCCCGGATCACTCAGCAAGATTATGGATCTTCACACATGCACAAAGAACATATGAACACACCACACACACAGCAGAAACCACGTTTACAACACACAATGCACACATTTACACACATACAGATGGACACATTCTTCCCCGTGCCATTCACAGCTGCCCAAGCATGCACAGACACACAAGAGCAAACATCACACTCACACATATATTTATCAATATATTGACACTAAAACACCCAACATAGAGAGAGAGAGAAATATTTATCAACCTATTATTTTGGAATATAATAGGGATTTGTGAGACCAAAATTCAATTTGTGGTACAATTATAATGTGTGATCGCCTCTTATAAATATATATATATACTATTTATTCTTAAACAATTTAATAAAAGGTTCATTAGGAAATATTCAGCCACTTTTGACACTGTTTCAAAAAAGTGTCCCACAATGTAACCTAAATTCATCTTACATGCTCTGCATATTTATTAAAGTAAATACATTTTTTTATGTTTTTGAAAGAAGTCTCTTCTGCTCACCAAGGCTGCATTTATTTGATAAAATACAATAAAAACAGTAATATTGTGAAATATTATTATCATTTAAAATATCAGTTTTCTATTTTGCTTCCTGCGATCAAAGAGTTTTCATCAACCATCTTGCTGCTCAATAAACATTTCTTATTATTATCATCAATGTTGAAAACTGTTATATTTTTTTCCAGGATAGAAAGTTCAAAAGAACAACATTTATTTGAATATAGAAATTTATTGTAACCTTATAAATGTATTTTCTGTCACTTTTGATTATTTTAATGCATTGTTGCATGCATAAAAGCATAATTTTTTTTTTTAATCATTCTAATACCCAAACTTTTGAAATATTTACTTTTTAAAATAACATTTGAAATATCTTAAATAATAAATGAAATATTTATGTTGATGTAACTGTAACTTCCTTGTTTTTTTCTGTTTCCTTTCAAATGTTTTTCTTTCCCTCATTATTTCTAATCAATGCAATGAGTGTGGTTTGAAAACAAAAAACATGCTGCTATTTTCAGAATCTATAACATTTTTCATGTGAAATGCAGTTGCCAGATGCATGAATACCATAATTACCCCCAACCCAACATCCGTGCTTAACATTGGTCAACATGTCGCAATTCATGGCACAAAGCTGGGCAGTGATTGGTGCAAATGATCCTGAAAACATTCTACAGCTCCTGTGGTTGTGGTTTAATAAAAGATGCTCGAAGAAGAGGAAAACAAAATAATTATGAACGCACAAAGGGACGAGAGACAGAGAGGAAGAGACAGAAAAATGAACGAAGAGAACTACAAAAAATAGTGATTTGTATATGGAAAGAATCATGTTAATGAGTGATGCAGAGGATTCAGCCAAAGTACAATCTGAGATACACATGCACGTGTTCTTCAATCCGGCAATTATTAATTATGGAAAAACCAGCATTACTAAACATGACCAGTAGAAACAAGCCAGTACAAAACTCATAAATGTAAACAATATTCATCACTGCATTCAGTGTATTAAGCCACTAATACAGCTGCCTTTTGCTTGGATAAAAGCCAAACATTTCAATTCAGTTCAGATTTATACCGAAAAAATTTTTAAACACTTAAAGGTCATCAAAAATGTAGATGAGTTTGGTTCTTCATCAGAACAGATTTTGAGAAATGTAGCATTACATCACTTGCTCACCAATGGATGCTCTGTAGTGAATGGGTGCCGTCAGAATGAGAGTCCAAACAGCTGATAAAGACATCACAATAATCCACACAAATCCAGTCCTTCAATTAATGTCTTGTGAAGTGGAAAGCTGTGTGTGTGTTTGTAAGAAACAAATCCATCATTAGGACGTTTTAACTTTAAACCTTCACTGCACACTGTATGTATACTCTACGGTTCTTGTAAGGTACATACAGTATACTAAGCAGCTTTCAAACAGTTCAGTAATGAGTATTTACACCTTATGGCCAATATAGAGGTAACTTTGGCAATAAATGCCTTCTTGAGCAATTAGTGTTCAGTATCAGGCAGTATACATAACAGAAAGTAACAAATCAGCATATTAGAAGAATGATTTCTGAAGGATTATGTGACACTAGAGTAATGATGCTGAAAAGTCAGCTTTACATCACAAGAATAAATTACATTTGAAAATATATTCAAATAGAAACCGTTATTTTAAATTGTAATAATATTTCACAATTTTACCGTTTTGCTGTATTTTGGATCAAATTAAGGCAGCCTTGCTGAGCAGAAGAAGCTTCTTTCAAAATCATTAAAAATTCTTACCAATTGTTACCTCAAACTTTTAGTAGTGGGAATATTATTAGATTATCATAAGCACAAAAAAAAAAAGGCATCTTATATAGCTAGGCATCTGTACTCTATTGACTGTATTTACATGTTAAATGTTAATCTTACTCAAAACAAATTAAATGTAATAATATTAGACTGATGTTCTTTAATGCTTATATTCTCAGATTTCCTGAAAAAAACACCGTAGATGAATAGGGGAGACTGTCTCCAAAAGAACACCGAAAATGACAGTGATGGACAGATTGGCAAAGTGAGATTCGTCTTGGCCCAGAACATCAGCGGCTCATCCTGCACATTCCCTCAGGTGCCATCAGTCAATATAAAGGAATCATGAATCAGTGCTTATTAATAAACCGGCGTCTGACTGCATAAACTCAGGTGAATTTAAAACGACATGCAAATTAGAGACGAGCACGTATAGAATTATTTACCGCTGGATCTCCGTCAAAGTTTTCACACATGTTCTGTCCCGCAAACAATCTGATTTGGACTCAACACTTTTAGATCAGGATTTTGATCATGCACAAACACAAATGTTTCTTCAGAGCATACTTCTTATTTATATTGTTCATCTGTTCAAACATTATGCAAGCAAAATGCGAAGTCTGGAAATCTACTAAATGCATACATACTTTGAAACATTTTTAAATGGTTGATGGTGCCATTCCAAAAAAAAAAGACTTGTTATTTCAACCAGCTGAGCTCGAACCTTCAGGAAGCATTAAAGGGGTCCTATTATGCTTTTTCACTTTTTAACTTTAGTTAGTCTGTAATGTTGCGCGGTTTGAGCATAAAAAAGATCTGCAAAGTTACAAAGCTCAAAGTCCAATTCAAAAGGAGATATTTTATTTATCAGAAATCACTTTTCAAAAACTACAACGAACGGCTCGTTTGGACTACAACGCATATTTTCGGGATTTGTGATATCACAAATATCGACGAATGGGA
>NW_015640454.1:370146-378120 GCF_001515625.1 Sinocyclocheilus rhinocerous
ATTCGAGCCGTTCATGCCAGACTGGGGAGAGAGGTGTTGTAATAATGTAAAATATGTGAAAAATAATGTGTTTTTCGAACAACCTAGTATGAGAGCCTGTTCTAGTACACCCCCAAAACAAAATCAAGACTTTGTAAAAGAGCATAATAGGACCCCTTTAAAGGTTCGGTCAGGGTTATTTTGAGGTCAAGTCAAAAATAGCATTTCTTTCCATTTCATTAACACATTTGAAGAAGCTCAATAGATCTAACATCAAATATTGCTTCATCTGTCAAGAGGAGCAAAGTGTCTGCACATGTTGAAACCGTCTGTGCCTTTATCCTTCACTGCTCACTCCTCTCATTTGTGCTCGGTGCGATCCATCACGGCCTTTGAGGGAATCTCCAGCATGTTTGGCTGAGATCGTTTGCGCTGAATTCACTCCAAGTGCAGAAAGACTTAGTCTAAATGTTGTTGAATTTCCTGATAAATGTCATCGGTAAATGACCTAATCTCTTGGCAAGAGCCCTTAATGTCTGTTTGCAGAAGACTGTGGAGATGCAGATGGATCCTGAGGGAATTTTTGAGTGAAAACCTTCTCCAAAGAGCAATTAGATTCACTAATTCATTATGTTCTTGTTTACAGTGCTTTAGTCGCTTGTTGTCATAGATTTAATATCACACTTTATGTCCCTAATCTAAAGGTAAAAAATTAAAAGGTAAGTGTGAAACAAGACGGGTCTCTGAGTGGCCGCCTTACTGAGATCACATGACCAGTAACGGAGGAACACCACAGAATAAGAACAAGGAACCTTCGATTGAGTTAATATGCAAAACCTTCAAACAATGTAACAGAAATCTCTATGCTGTCCAGAGACAGTCCATTATAGCCATGTGGTTGTATTAATAATTCTGGCATACACTCAAGATCAATGCACATGTAGTTTTACACTATGAAGCCATTTGTTTGAGAGTAATTTAAAACAAGGCTGGACTTATGCAGCTGATACTAGATTCACAAGCTGTCAGTCGGATCTAGTAATTCAACCTTACATGTTTGGGGTTTTTAATTCTTTATGACAATTTCTCATCTTTCATGATCATATTGCAGATACTCAAATATTGAATTTTTCATGCTTGTAAATGTAAAATGTTTTTTAAAAAAATAAATAAATGTAGGCATCACCATTTTATAATTATTATAATATTATTATAATGAATTATATGAAAATATGGAGGTTTTTTTTGCTAATTTTTTGCTGATTTGCTAATGATGACATTTATTAGTGTGATATTATATCATTAGTGCTTTTAAAGATTCAAAGTGATGGTAAAGGTAATCAAAATATAAAAATATACAGAAATGTGCATACACATTTAGAGATCAGAAATAAGCTGGCACTTTATTTATTAAAATATGATTATTTAAACAGTATTTTAAAAAAAGTATATCTTACAGGATGTACATAAAAAGATAAAGTCAGTCATTCTCAGTTGACAGACAGTTTATATGCATTTGTATATTTTTCAATCATCTTTTGAAAGCTTATCATATAGATTCAGACCAAATAGAACATTTTTGATGTTCCCTTTCAGTCGGTCACTCTCGACGTCACGTCGGATGACCGACGAAATTGGGATCTCGCTTAGAGAGACCAATCCACTTCGAGTGTAAACTAAACGAGCCAATGCACATTGGCATGCGATTATTGCATCCAGCTGCTGCTGATCACAGCGTGAGTATAAGTAGGCAGCAGATGCAGCGCATATTCAGCTTTTCGCTGAGGAGCCGAGCGATCACATCGTTCTGCTCCTGACTACTCTACTGAGAGAAGAAGACTGAACGAGTTCAGCGCGCTCTTGGAGAGCTCTTCGTGTTGGCGGTACGGCGCTTCAGCGGTGGTGGTTTCCCGTGTCGAGTGGGTTGCACACAACAGGCTGCACTACCCCTGTGTGTGTTGCAGACGGCCATCTCCCCTGTGCGCTTCAGCACACTGAAAGAGCAATTTCCATACTAAAAGAGCTTCACGGGTGGAACGTCTTTTTGAAGACGCGTCTTTTTAAAGATGTCTTACCACCCGTGTGTTTCTGGGTGCGGTCGTTACCTGGCGCCGGGTGATGGTCACGATCGCTGCCTCACGTGCCTGGGCATCTAGCACGCTGAGGTGGCGACCAAATAGAACATTTTTGATGTTATTTCTAGCAAGAAATCAGTATTATAGTAATTAAATATTCACTTACTTACACTCTAATTTGATTTCTATCATTAAAAATTGAACGCTTCATCCAATATTCAGACAAATATAGTGGGGGGGGTGTTGGAATGACTCCTCAATATTGTCCCATAAACAGGTTTTAAAATATCTGAGTGCAAACATCACTGAAATTCTTCAATGTCGAGAACGACAGCCTCACAGTGTAGCATATAGAACTTGTGGCATTGTTTTTTTCCCGCCTGATCTGAAGTTCGTACATAAAAGCGCTGTGGCATGTTGCATGTGACGTTAATTGAATATGTCTCAGTGTCTGCTGCTCCACCCTGTGTGTTTTTAGCGGTGCAATTAAATCTCACACTGTTACAGCACTGATCTCAGTGCAGTTTTCTTGTGTCTGTCCTTATATATACAGATTGCTGAAGCGACAGAGGCAACTTTGTTACTGATTTCTTACTTATTTAAATGTTCTTTCTGTTCCCGTGTCATATATGTATGTACCAAGGGCTCCTAAAAAAACACAACAAATTCCTTGTGTGTTTGCACACACTTTGCGAATTAAGCTCATTCTGATTCTGACAAGCAGTTATTCTTATAATTATTATTCTACTCATCAGCATCAGTCAAACTGTGTGAGCTGAGCTTTTTAGTGTGAACTAAAAATCTAACATGAAAGCATAGAAAGTTGCCGCCTGTGATGTTGATTGAACACGCCTCACTGACTGTCAGTCTGCGCTCTGTGTGTCCCACAGCACCGATCTGAGAACAGTGCTCTGTGTCTGTGTTAAAACTGATCCAGAGTCAGATCCTTTTGTTCATTACGTGCGGCCACAGTCTGTGTGTTTTTTGAACGGCAGATCTGAGGCTGTGTGTCGAGTAATTCAGTTTCACACAGACTTCATGTTCTTAAATAATGAGAGGCCATTAAAGATGATGTTAGGAGACGTCGGGGTATATTTAGACTAAACAACTCAAATGAAGAAAACTGAGAGAGAATTACAGTAAATAAGACTATATGATTTGCACACACAGTTTTGTATTGCATTTAATGTAAATGTAACAAAAATATGTTCTAAAAAGTTTTTGCTAATATTTCCATTAAGTTTTTTTTTTTACTATTTTAAAACATTTTTGCTTGGTTATATTCCATTTATCAGAACATTACATGCATCATTTTGCAAACATTATGGGAATGCCAGGTTCTCTGAACATTCTAAAAAAACGTTCCATGAATGATGTACAAATAACATTTTTGTTCTAATATTGAGAACTTATTAAAGACCAGATAAGTTTGAACAAACACTGTATTAATGTTTCTGGAAGAACATTTGTTCATAAATTTAAAAGAACCGTGCCAAAGTTCTGAGAACGTTCCCTGTTAGCTGAGCATTTTGCACCTGGGGATTTTGTAGGTAACTCCATTTAAGTTTTAGCTGAAGATGTATTTATATATTATTCTATCAAGTTAATATCTCAAAGAACACAGTAAATACTCTAATGAAATGGCTGGAAAACAAGAAAAACTATGTTCAGGACCAACTTGGCTCCAACTAAATATCTGCGGAATTACCTAAAAATTGCCATCACATCTGAGAGCGTCTTTCAGAAGCCCATCAACTTGGTGGACTTTGTTAGTCGGTCAGAACACACACTGGACTCATTAGATTTGCTTTTGAAACAGGACATCGAGTTCCTGAAAGTGACTCTAAAAAGTGTCAAAGAATTCCAAAAATGCTGCTGAATGATTCTAAAAACATATGAATAAATAGTTGATGAACACAAACTGATCAAAAACCTCCTTTCAATACAGTGTTTTAGTTCAAATATTTGTGCTCCGTTTCTTTATATTAAATATTATTTGGTTTGACATTTTGTTGTTTAACACACTGGAGCTCATTTTAAGGGTGTTTTGAGATGTTTTGTCCAAATAATTTTCAGAGACACTATATATATACATATACATATACAATATACTGTATATATATATATATATATATATATATACATATATCCACCTCAATGAACATCAAACCCACCATAAGAGAAGTTAAATTAGGAAATGTGAGCTGAATGATTTGGAGAGGTGAAGAGTTCTATGACAAACTGAGACTTTTTTAATGTGTTGCTTAAGTGAGCTAGAAATTGAGAGTTGATGTGAGGTTTTTTTTCTGCCATTATCTCTCCATATGAAAATAACCATCTCTCCTGAATTCAGCAATTTCACTTCTACATGAAAACAAAACATTATATTGATATTCAAAATGGACATTCATTTTTAAGTGAGTCCAAATACTTTCTTGAGCCACTTTATGTATGTATTTTAGGCACACAGTGTCTTCAGCATTGCTGAGCTACTGTAAGGCTGCAGGAGATCATGACATTAACCTCCTCAATGAACATCAAACCCACCATAAGAGGAGTTCATCCTGTTTTAAACAAATTCAGATCATCCTAAAATCCTCTTTTTCTGTGTCATTTCTCCAGATCAGTGGATGAATGACAAATCGGTCCCTGCTGAGATGTTCCAGAGCATCTGCTTCATAACAGCCCAAGACTGCGGTCAGATAAACTGAGAGCACATACTGTTTGGAGGAATGTCTGTGACTCAGAGAACACACAGATCCTCCATATCATTCAGCTCAGATGGTTCTTCGCTAACAATTACCCATGAGCCGTTTGTGCTGCTAAAACTCACTAAAAAAACGTCATGTTCTCTCAGCGAGTTTAAACCCTTCAACTGAATATCAGTGGAGGAGGTCAAAGGTCATATTCACGGTCAGGAAACAGCTGAGAGTGGAACTACACTGATAATGAGAAGATTTACAGCTAAAAAAGCAGATTGGTTCTGTCCTGTAATGGCAATTTTAAAGGCCATGGATTTGGCAGGCAAGGAACTCTGAATATAGCAAACTCACTCACCTTTCAGCACATGTGCCCAACAGATGCTGTGTGTGCCTTTCAGAAACTCCCAAAGATTCCCATCATGCTGCTGGAGAAATATCTGTGTAAACATGCTTGCCATCATTTAGACAGACGGACGGATAGATAGAACGATAGAACGATAGAACGATAGACAGATAGATAGATAGATAGATAGATAGATAGAATGATAAATGGGTGGATGGATCGACAGACAGACAGACAGACAGACAGACGATAGATGATAGATAGATAGATAGATAGATAGACAGATAGATAGACAGATAGATAGATAGATAGATAGATAGATAGATAGATAGATAGATAGATAGATAGATAAATGGTGGACAGACAGACAGACAGACAGATAGATAGATAGATAGATAGATAGATAGATAGATAGATAGATAAATGGTGGACAGACAGACAGACAGACAGATAGATAGATAGATAGATAGATAGATAGATAGATAGATAGATAAATGGTGGACAGACAGACAGACAGACAGATAGATAGATAGATAGATAGATAGATAGATATTCGTAAAAAGGGTGTTTCTAAACTTAAACTTCCAGTCTCTCTCTTTCTCTGATAGTGTAATGTGTGTTGGTTAGGGAGCATGTGGTATGATGTATGGTAAATGTCTTGTTAACTTTTGGCAGCTCTTACTCGGAAATTCTGAATACAGCAGCCTCAAGCGATCACACTGTGGACTCTAAACACACACACAGCGTTTCCTTCTCCCCACTGAATGGACATATAATTATATGGCAAATGAGACACTCACACAATTGTTTTCCCCCCAATACAAACCCACTTTTGATTACGTTATTCCCACAAAGGCACGCTGTGCAAAGCAAGATGCTGGAGTGCATTGGATTGCTCCATACAGGCCTGAGAAAGAGAGAGAGAGAGGGTTGGAGGTTTGCTCTCCTCTTGTACAGAGGGGTGATGGAATAGAAGGGAAAAGCCATATGGTCTAGAATCTTCTCTAACGCACACACACACACACACACACACACACACACACAGACAAAAAGGAGTACAATGCAATTTTGATGGGTTTACCTAGAAAAAAAACAATATACACACGCAATATATGTAATTTACACACAGTAAAATGCTAGTGTCACAGATTATATAAACGAATGCACTGGTGAAATTACTGAGAAGTGCCACTGGAATCTGCTGATTGATTGAGAAAACAAAATCTAGAAATAAACAGCCCAAAATAGTAGTCAACAGCCTAAACTAACTCAGATCACCTAGAACAGCTCAAAGGATGTTTACATTAAACATTAATGCAATAATTACACATTTGGAAATTTTTATTGAGAACAGAAGGTAATGGTCATCAGCACTCTCATGCAGCTTTTCTCTTCACAAGACATTAACTGATGGACTGGAGTGGTGTGTGGATTACTTGTGGATTATTGTGATGTTTTTATCAGCTGTTTGGACTCTCATTCTGACGGCACCCATTCACTACAGAGGACCCACTGGTGAGGAAGTGATGTAATGCTATATTCCTCCAAATCTGATGAAGAAATAAAATCATCTACATCTTGGATGGCCTGTGGATGAGTTACATTTCTGCTAATTTTCACTTTTGAGTGAACAATTCTTTTAATTAGGTAAAGAGCAATTCTAGGGGACGTTTTGAGGATGTTTGCCTAAATAAATTAATAAATAATAATCCATTTCTATTGAATTAATCAATTAAAAAATGTGTCACTAAATAAACATTTTACCTCATAATATTCTTGCTTGCTTGCTTTCTCTTCTTTTTTCCTCTTCTAATTTTGCATGACTTTGTCATTTCAGAGTCAAATTGTGGAAAAAGATGTGCCGCTCGTACACTCATGCACACGTGCACAAACACAGCGTGCCCTGCCCGTGATGATGAAAACCCTGGACCAGAAAAAATAAACATTTATCAAGGACACTTAGGGGATATAAACCATTTACACACACACAAACATCACTAGCGGATGTAAAAATGGCCTGTGTCTGATGTGGCGGATAAAATGACTGTTCTCACTGATCATTGCTTTAATCAAACCGTATACGTGAAACAATGATGTGTACAAAAAAGGGATGGAAAGACCAACTGGACAAAAAAAATAATAATTTAAAAATCACAAACAACAGTTGTCATCAATCACTAAAGCACATTTCCTAAATTAATAAAGAATTAGTCATTTTCTCAAAACTATGAACATGACCTCAAAACTAACTTTTACAAAACTTATACTTTCAAGACCAAATTAAACATTTCAAATATATCCTCTTTTATATCATTCATTAAAACCAAATTTTGTCTTGAAATGACATTTAAAACCTATAAAATAAACAGTTTATTGCCTTGCTCATAACACCAGTGAGATTCATTTAAAATTAACGCAAAAACAAACAAAAAAAGGATTCATAAAATATGAGAGACATTACAGGATGAAAAGCACTGCTGAATTTGTTCAGTAACAAATTATGAAATAAAATAAAATAACAAAATAAAATAAAAACAACATTAAGTTTACAAAGCTGTATAGCAATAAAATCAAATGCTACACATTTAACTCCATTAAGGTTTACAAAGCTTTGGTATAGCAATCAAATATAATACACTTTTTAATAAAATAAAATAAGAACTCCATTAGGTTTTAAATATCCATTGAGCTGGTATAGGAATAAAATAATACTACACTTAATAATAAAATATAATAAAATAAAAACACTTAAGTAAAATAAAATAAGTTAGTTAAGTTTATAAAGCTTTGGTTTTTAATAAAATAAAATATAATAAAAACTCCATTGAATTTATGAAGCACAATAAAATAAAATAAAATTTAAAATAATAATAAA
>NW_015640454.1:378130-379571 GCF_001515625.1 Sinocyclocheilus rhinocerous
TTTATACTTTAAAAAAACACAACTCCATTTTTTTTTCAGTGTATGATTGTGAGCAAATAATGGCAAAATGTACATTTTGGGTTGTAAACTGTCCCTTTAAGAGTTCTATAGGATTAAGCTGACTGTCTGTGAGTGTGACATCACCTTACACAAATGTACACACACCCAGCTCTCACTTGTACTCTTTAGGAAAATTGCCTCTGGGTTTTTGAACTTTGCATTCTGGAGCTCTGAACAGCTATATTTCATGTGTCAGTGTCGGCGAAACATTTCATCATTTTATCTTGCAATCCAAGTGCTTCTAAACATGCAAACAGGGTCATAGAGTCAGCGTGTGCAAACCTGATCAATGCTGCATTACACAACCAAACAATTAACCCAATACACCCTGACTGAGTCTTCAGGTGTCTGCATTCGCATGTTTCATCGTCATAATGAAAACAGGATTAATGCAACTAATTACAACACTTTGCACGTTACGCGACGTTTCCTTACGGTGAATCATGACGAGGGGGAACATGAATGAGTCATCGAACTTCAAATCATTATCACAGCAAACACCTAACTCAGAACAACCACCAACAGTCAGACGAGCCGTAAATATAAAGCTATAAAAAACAGCTGCTCCTCTCCGGATCTGCGATCAACACTCATGAAGACGTTTACAAACAGACCACATTTCTGAAACTTTCTCATGGTCTGGGCGGATGCTACATGGACTGCAGGATATAAAGAGACAGTTTTGTAGTTTTATTTGTGTAAATTTATTTGTTCAAGTATAATCATGATAATGGAGGGTCAAAGTATTTCAAATGAATTGATTAAATAAATAAATAGTTGAATAAATCAATAATTAAATAAACTGGTTTATTTTGAAATCATAAAGAAATATATTAAAATAAGTGAATAATTAATTATAACAATTTATTCCATGAAAATGCAATTTTATTAATATTAATATATATATATATATATATATATATATACACTTTTAGTGTATTTCTCTGAGACCTCACAAGTCACAGTTTTAGTCTGGATGTCCTGTACAGAGCACATTCAGAGCTTTCCAGAGATACCAAATGATTGGATGTTTCACCATGACCACTCCCTCTCCTTGGTTTTTAAAAATGGCTGACATTAATTTAGTGATAAAATTATACATCCTTATGGAAATATGATAATATTTTGTAATTATTGAAATCTGATTAATTTTCTAATTGTTTGTCATAAATCAACATCTCAGGAAAATGATATGGGGTTTTAAATCAAAATATGAGCTTCTGTTATGAAACAGGACATCGATTTCATACATGTCCACTGTAGAGGACACCAGGACTAAAAGCATGTTTGTTATACATTTTGGGAGACAAAAGAATTGAATAGGAAAACAAATTATATATCAATATTCTTATGAAATATTAGATATTATTATGAAAATCTG
>NW_015640454.1:380342-455227 GCF_001515625.1 Sinocyclocheilus rhinocerous
CAACAGCACTTTAATATGCAAATTAGATACAGTGTAGATAACATTGTGCTTAATGGGAAAAACAGTTTATGGAATTTTTACACACATATTGCATAAAGCAAAATGGTATATCAAATCAATTTGTTATATATTTTATAACATAGTTGAGAACCATCCTTAAACAAAGTTAGGTATAAAAAAATATGAAAATATGAAACCTAAAAATTGATTGGTTATTTAAACAAAAAAATTCCCATTGTTTTTGCCTTTTCATGTCTATTCTTGTCATTTTATTTTTAGAAAACATATATATATATATATATATAAAATATTCAATTATTATTAGTATTATTATTGGACTACATTTCACAAGAAGATGCTATATCAGTTTTTCTACTTCAAAACTTCACATTTAATTCAATGTATTACTTGCTGTTTATTTGTAATTGTGAAATTTATTCTTGACAGACTGTTCCTCTTTTTTTAAAGCATCTGCTAAATGATAAATGTAATATATATTTTTCCAGATGCAATCTGCTTCCAAATGCAATCTGTTTTAACTACTCCAAATTATAGATAACTTGAAAGATTTTCAAAGTAGCTTCAAAAACACTGCAAAGAAAAGACAGAAAAGAGAGAGAATTTCTATCCCTTCACATTCAGTGCAGTGACAGGGGGCGTGGCTTATTAAAGAGGGGCGTGGTTTGTCACAGGCAGGTTCCGCCCAGCAGTTCCCTCAGCCCCTCCTGTCTCTGATAACTCTTTTTTCCTCCTCTCTCTCCTTTCTTCTTTTCTCTCCCTCCCCCTTTCTTTCTCCATACGGTTGCTGTAACAGCAGAAACATGTGCTCTCTCTCTCTCTGACATCATCTGAGCTGGCTGCATGGTCCAGCAGGAGGGTGGGGGACGCATGGTGAACGCACACAACAAACCTCAGTCCTTCTTTCAGAGTTTTTCTTCAACTTTCTTTCCTCCACATGTGTATTTGTCAATGTAGTTTCTATTTAATACTGGTTCAGATTTGGTGCAGTTTTTGCATTTCTTTGTGTGTGTGTGTGGTATGTGCTGTGCTTTTGGGTGTGTGTGTGTGTGTGTGTGTGTTGTGTGTCTCTGCACCTTTAAGCATGACTGGAGCTTTGCTATTTCACCTGGAGCCTTACGTTAAACCGAGCCAATGAGAGCACACCTGAGCCGCCGCAACAGCCAATCACAGCGCAAGGGAGGGACTTTGGAAATGCTGAAAAAGCACCACACATGAAAGTTATAAAAGAGAGAAAGACAGACCAACGGAGTGAGACAGGATTCCTTCAGACAAAATGACTCACGTGGTGCTGAATTTGTGTCAGAGCTTTTTAGCGGAAATATTCACACGTTTAACACGCTCCGCTTCTGAGGATCTGGTTCTGTCTGATGGGGACTCCTCTGAGGGGGCTGGATGTGATGAAAGCGGGGTGGGTGATGGAGGGATAGACCCCACACCCCTCCTCTGGTGAGAATGTAAGGAGCTTTCCTGGAACTATTGAGAGTTTCCAAACTTTTTTCCAGAGACAAATGGCAACTGGTCTGAAATGGAGAGAAACGGAGAATTTAGACAGCAGAAAAGACAAATAAGAGGAGGATGAGAGGAGAGTGAGAAACAGGACTAGATTACAACAGAAAACTACATTTCCTACATCACATCAGAACAGACCATTAATCAAATAGGGTGAATCTCGCAAAACGTCAAGCAATCTTTCTAAAAGATAAGCTTATTTTGAACATTGTGACATTATTTTCACAATAAAGTGCATTTGCCCAATTTATATAATGCAAAAATCTAACTCTCATTACTGTAACGTGATAAAAGTTATGTTAAATAATAATACTGTAATGCCTTGTACATCATGGTAGTATTTGTTGTACTGTCTAAAAATTAATTATTAATTATTATTTGCTATATATTTAGATACATTATCATAATATATAAAATAATATTTTTAAATATTATTTTAAATCAGCATGGACCAGACAAATATACAAACAATATATAAAACATACATAACATTATATAAAATATTAACAATATATATTTAAAACATGCAGTATAATACAGTATTATATTAAAAAAGTAATATTTTAGGAAAATTCAATGGGAATCATCATAATTGAGAAAAAGCTTGGTTTTCAAAAGTAAAAAATCCAGAGATATTACATGAAGTGTCATAAAAATAATACTACATAGCAAAACATGAACTAAAAATTGTCCTAATTTCTTAACATCGCCTAATTCATTTGACTGTAATGCAAAAAACATTACTATGATGTGAATAAAAATATTAATATTGATAAATATTCATTCATCATAGTACACATAGAAAAAAATTCTGGGTTGTTTGAACCCAACTTTGGGTCAAATATGGACTAATCCAACTTTTGGGTTAAAAATGTAATTAAAAAAATTGAACCCAACAGTTGGGTTAGTCCATATTTGACCCAAAGTTGGGTTGAAACAACCTAGCATTTTTTAGAGTGTATCCTTCAAAAAGGTCTCTTCAGTATAACGGATAAATAAATTAATGCTTTTATTTGATTTTTTTTATTTTTTATTTTTATTTTTTTTATGTAACACTTTATAACAACTTTCATTTATAAATCATTAACAAACATGATATAATGCTTAACAGATCATTGGTTAATATATATTCACATAGCTAGAAATATGAGATAATGTTCTTGTTAATGTTTACTAATGAACTAAAAGAGAGAAAGACAGACCAACGGAGTGAGACAGGATTCCTTCAGACAAAATGACTCACGTGGTGCTGAATTTGTGTCAGAGCTTTTTAGCGGAAATATTCACACGTTTAACACGCTCCGCTTCTGAGGATCTGGTTCTGTCTGATGGGGACTCCTCTGAGGGGGCTGGATGTGATGAAAGCGGGGTGGGTGATGGAGGGATAGACCCCACACCCCTCCTCTGGTGAGAATGTAAGGAGCTTTCCTGGAACTATTGAGAGTTTCCAAACTTTTTTCCAGAGACAAATGGCAACTGGTCTGAAATGGAGAGAAACAGAGAATTTAGACAGCAGAAAAGACAAATAAGAGGAGGATGAGAGGAGAGTGAGAAACAGGACTAGATTACAACAGAAAACTACATTTCCTACATCACATCAGAACAGACCATTAATCAAATAGGGTGAATCTCGCAAAACGTCAAGCAATCTTTCTAAAAGATAAGCTTATTTTGAACATTGTGACATTATTTTCACAATAAAGTGCATTTGCCCAATTTATATAATGCAAAAATCTAACTCTCATTACTGTAACGTGATAAAAGTTATGTTAAATAATAATACTGTAATGCCTTGTACATCATGGTAGTATTTGTTGTACTGTCTAAAAATTAATTATTAATTATTATTTGCTATATATTTAGATACATTATCATAATATATAAAATAATATTTTTAAATATTATTTTAAATCAGCATGGACCAGACAAATATACAAACAATATATAAAACATACATAACATTATATAAAATATTAACAATATATATTTAAAACATGCAGTATAATACAGTATTATATTAAAAAAGTAATATTTTAGGAAAATTCAATGGGAATCATCATAATTGAGAAAAAGCTTGGTTTTCAAAAGTAAAAAATCCAGAGATATTACATGAAGTGTCATAAAAATAATACTACATAGCAAAACATGAACTAAAAATTGTCCTAATTTCTTAACATCGCCTAATTCATTTGACTGTAATGCAAAAAACATTACTATGATGTGAATAAAAATATTAATATTGATAAATATTCATTCATCATAGTACACATAGAAAAAAATTCTGGGTTGTTTGAACCCAACTTTGGGTCAAATATGGACTAATCCAACTTTTGGGTTAAAAATGTAATGTAAACATTTAACCCAACGATTGGGTTAGTCAATATTTGACCAACAATTTGAATTTTTTTCAAATTGTTATTTGAAACAACCCAGCATTTTGTTGTTGTTGTTGAATTGATACTGATTTGGAAAAAACAGTCCAAATTTTGATGAGTCCTGTTAAATTTTACTTTTTAATTATAATATTATATTGAAAGAAATATATTATTTTCTATTTATTGTTAATATTTTACATAATTTGATGTATGTTTTATATTTTCTTTCTTTCTTTCTTTCTTTCTTTCTTTCTATTTGTCTGGTCCAAGCTGGTTTAATTACTTACTTTTTTATATATTATGATAATATATCTAAATATATAACAAATTATATATTTAAATATATATGCTATTAGAATAAAAAATATAATGCAAATGTGAAACTAACCTAAGAGCTGAATTTCTTCAGGCAAAATGTCTGTTTTTTTCCCCTCATAAAATGCTGCACGTTTTCCTGAGATTCTCCCATAAAGAAAATCACACTTCTCAAACTCTGTTTTAGTAACTTCCTATACAAGTGAATGAAATGTTTCTCTGACTGAAGAGAATGATATGGTCCCTCAGAGAGACATAGTGCGTCTATACCATAAAACCAACATTCACATTTGTGCAGACGGAAACTTCACAGCCGTCAGTAAAGCAAACACGGCGCGCTTGCGGTGCAAACCTGTAATCAGCTGGCTTCTCTCCGCTGGGACTGCGGTGCGGTGGGACAGCGTGTGCTAGTTTAGGGTTCAGTAATGGCCACTGTCAGTCCTCACACTCGGAGACATGAACACAACAGCGGTGTAAATCACAGCTCAGATGAGGAGCAGGTCAGTTTTAAATGGTTTGAACTGATTCCTCTGGACTGCGGCCTGGGAACACACACACACACGCTCACTAAAGGACTGCTGTATTTTAAAAGCCTTGGCCTGGGGACGCGTGTGTCATTTGGATGTCAGCAGGTGTGACATTAATCCTGATTTATGATATTTCAATTCAAAGTACAACTTTCCTCTGCTGTTTTTCCCTTTCAGTGAGACCTGACAGAACATTCCAGACTAACATCACCACAGACAGCCGTTAAAGACTCTCTCAGATGACAATGAAAAAGACTGAGGACGTTAAACAAGTATATGACATCCATCATGTGACTGAAGCAGTTGGGATGCAGGATTTGCAACTACAACAATCACTTTCACTGAACTTACAAAAAAAAAAAAGTACCATGCACTGTTATACCATCATGAAATTTTGAACATGTGCTATACCATGGTACTATTATTGTGCTATTTTTGGACAAGCACCATGGTATTTTGGACATGTACTGTGATATTATTGGGATATTTTGGACATGTACACTTTTACTAGCATTATATTTTGGACATGTACTGTATCATGGTACTATCACGGTATTTTGGTTGTGTACCTTGATATTATTGGGATATTTTGGACATGGTATGCTTGGAAATACCATGGAATACCACATAAAATCATGGTACATACATTTCAGTACTACAGTAAAATCATATAATTTGACACCACTACAGTACTTTTTTGTAGCAAAAGATGTGTCTTTGCTAAAGCTGAAGTTCAGTTGAATCTATTGTTTCATTAACTATTACTTACTATGGTATTTACATGGTACTTCAGAAAATACCATGGTACAACATTCATGGTACATTTCCAAAATTACTATTACCATGAAGGATCTCTTTCATCAGACTTCAGTTGTCCTTCTGTTCCGTATACGTCTTAACCTCTCTCTCTCTTTCAGTCCTTAGGTCTGAGAACCACAGGAGCCAAGAAATCCATGGAGAACGTCCAGCTAGAGAGAGAGAGAGATTGAGAAACAGAGAGAACAATAAACTTCAATGGAAACGAGCCAGTCAGAAACAATTGACTGAGTGAGCGAGGGAGAGAATGAAACAACAGATCTTCATGTTTTTTTCCTACTGTATAAAGACAACCAACTTCTTTTTGTATCATTTTTTTCTTTATTCATGACCCCCTCTCACTCTTTTCAGCAGACAGCCTGACTCACTCCATAAAATCACTGAGGACTCTGGGGTTTTGAGAGCTGGAAAATATTCTCTGGCTTTTTTTCCATTATTAAGCGACTCCTAAAACCCCAGGATCAACAGTGAGGGAAAAGGGCGAAGCAAACGGAAAGGCAATGAGATAGTGGAGAAATGTGGGGGTAAACACGTGCAGCGCTTTGGTTGATGTGTCACTGTCCGGATATGTTCTGGTTTACTGCCAAACATTGTTATTTTACAGTCCAGCTTAACTGAATTGCTTCATTTAGCTGGTCGTCTCTAGGTTAGTGTGTCTAGTGTAGGTTGGTGTGTGTGTTTAGCTTAGTGGTGATGGATGACAGCAATGGAGAGGTGATTCTTTTTCCAGAGAGCTTCTTCTGTAAACACTAACAAACACAAACACACACTGACCTCTCAGAAATCACCCGTGAATGTCAAAGGGGGGCTGCTGATGTGGAACCCTGAGTAGGGATGTTTTCCTGTTGAGTCATTCCAGACAGAGGGATCATGCCCTGGGACACAGACTTCCAGCCTCCCCCTACCAACCTCTTCCCCCTCAAGCTTAATCTTCTTTCTTTTTCCTAGTGACTGATGTACAAAAAGGAAGAACAGGACAGATCCAGAGGGTGTAAGGGTTCATGATGGAGGTGTTTTTTTGATTCTGTGATTGGCTGGTTTGTTCAGAACAAATCTCCCAAAGATGATTGGCAGATCTGGAAATGACTGCTGACAAGTGGTTAAAGCACCGACATGAAATAAATGGTCAATGTTTTACAGTTTGAACATGGACTGAAACACCAGCTGAACAAAATGACAACTCTCACTTCCACCTCAACTTCATATAAAAAAGGAATTCAAATTCACAATAAAAAGTTCTTGAATGAACAGCAAATAGTGCGTGTTCCATAACTCTTCATCTGTAGGTTCAAGAATTAATCTGAAAGTTTTAGAATCAACAGCGAACAGTGTGAAAATTCTAGAATTTAACACAGCATCTTTTTTTAAAAGATCTTTTTTCCTAACCTAACCCTAACCCTAACCCCAACCCCAACCCTAAGTCTTGCAGAGACTGACAAAAATGAGCTCCTAAAACTTACTGCCTTTAATACACGAGTTTCACAATTTGAGTTGAATTACTGAAATAAATGAACTTTTCCACGACATTCTAATTTATTGAGATGCACCTCTATTACCCAGAAAAATGTAGAACTGACAGTGAACCATGTGAATGTTGTAGAACTCAAAAATCAACTCAAAATTCCACTTTTGAAGTACACAAGAACTGAAAGCCATATATATTGACAGACAGTTTTTGAACTGACGATGAACCATGTGAATCTTCCAGAACTGATAGTGAGCCTATAACCCCTGGAGCCTACATGTATCCCTCTGAAAGTTATATAACTAAAAGTGAACCATGTGAAAATTCTAGAACTCATTGCCAACCACCTTAAAAGTGCAGAACTCACAGCCAACAGGCTGAATGTGGAACAGCAAAGTAAAGACACAGGGGAATCCCTGCTTTGAGCACTTCTGGACACAGAGCACTTCGGCTGGGCACGTGGGGTTCTCTGCCCCTCAGAAGCAACATCACGGAGCTCCCCTGGAGTGAGAAACAGATGGAAAAACCAGACAGAACAGAGAGCGGGTGAGATCTGGACTGGCCGCTGGATTGGTCACAGAACAAGAATGTGGAAAAAATGACACAAATAAGCAACCCACCCCCCATCAGCCGTTTCTGCTTCTTTCACTCCCTCTTTGTCTCTCTCCCTTCTCTTTTTTCCCTCTCTCCTCTTTAACGTGTTGACCAGCTGTGGTACATTCTTTCCACCTTATCCCGTGGGTCAAGCAAATCATTTCACATCTCTCTTCCAGACTACAGAAGGAGTGAGTGTACATTCACGTTTCTGTGTGTGTTGCCTTTGAGGGGGGAAAATAACAATGAACAATGAATGAGTTAGTTTACCCAGAAACTTGAAGATTTGGAGAGAGCTGAGCACAGATAAAGCCGGAAAAAAAGAGACAACGCAGCCGTTATCGTCAATCGAGCTGTCTACACTGCAACGTTGCATGCTAGCAGTGCAGATAGATTCGTTGCTTATGCCTGCAGTGACTAATTTCATTCTCTAGTTTTTCCCATGTCCTAGATACACAAACAAGAACAGGAGATGAAAGAGTTTGCTGGCCTATTCCAAATATGTAATCATCTATGGCAGTCTCATGAGTAACACTGTGTATCGACTTAAAAGCACCCAAATATGAATCATCAATTAAAGTCTTTAAAAAAAAGAGCATGAATGTTAATTATTTTAAGTAAGAGAAGGGAACCACTGATATATGCAATTTGGATTACATTTATGTTTGATGTGCTTTCGTAAATGTTCTTTTCTAAAACTTGTACACTTTACAAACAAATGCATTGTGGGAAACTCAGTAAAAGGGAGAAAGGCAAGCCCAGATGCTGCCTGTGTGGTAATGATTTCATTTGCAGAGCTTGTCACATGACTGCTTGCGGAGTTTGAGGCTGATCTGCTCACTAGTGGCCGTAAGAGACACTGCAGGCAGACGCTCTCCTGGTCCCCATACGAACCCTTTTACTCACAGTTACAGAGAAACAGAGTGCACCACTACAGGATGTGAAAAACACATCAATCCCGCTGTTTGTTTGTTTTTTCGTTTTGGTTTTTAATGCGAGTTAGTTTTATTGGTGCCTAAATCATTTAATTTTTACTTTTTTGAAAATGCCATAAAGAAGGTTTTTTCTTTAGTTTGTGAATAGTTGTAGTTAACATCACAAATTGCTCCACCTGCATATGACGACACATAACAGTACCATACTGTAAAAATAAATGTATATGATAAATTCACAACTAGTACTGCAGTACTTTTGGCTGTATATGAATTTGTCACATTTTGTGGACGATTACAACTTTGGTCAGAAGAAAACTACAATAAAGCAAACACAGATCAGTACCAAATGACCAGAAGTTTGTGCATGTCTGGGGAGGTGAGACGAGAAAAAAAGTGTCAACTGGAAACAGGATTTCCTCCAGCCAGCTGTCAGAATTCCCACCCACCCACCACTCCGAGACACTCCAGAACTGGGTTTTAGTTCTGGAATCTTCATCGTATCAGTCCGCCTGTATTCTAAAGAACAGAATCAGCCGTGAGAATTTGGAGGAGGCATCTTTGCTTCCCATCACGAGCCGATATTCGTCCTCCCTCCGCAGACAGAATCACAGTGCCTCTTTTTCTCAGAATGTGTAATAGTTCTGTCCACTGGCCACACGTCTTAATGACTACAGATAAAACAATTGATATTTTTTAAATTATGCAATTAATTTTAAAAGTATGCAATGATTTTTTTTAAGTCAGTTTAATGTAATTTAAGCCAGCAACTGTACTTAAGTTGAAGAAGGTGGAATTGTTTCCAACATTAATCCTAATGGAAAGCATTCATGTAGCTGGATTCCTGTTGCAATATAATTCAATATAATTTGGCAAAAATAAAGATGTAAACATGCAGTTACAACCAAATTCATGTGGTTATTTAAACATTAGAAAAAGCAGTTCGAATAAATAAATAAAAGGACATGAAATATTATTTAGAGTTAAAATTATTCCATTATGTCAAAAGACTATGAGAAATGTGATGAAGGAAATCATTTGCTTGTGACAACAGTCAGTTATACAGTTCACTATCATTATACAAAAATCTGAATTCTGTGATTGACCAATCAGAATCACTTATTCCAGAGCCTGTGTAATATGTAGAATTAAGACTATTTAGTATTTCATTTCATTTGCTTTTGACTTTCTTTGGAGGGGTTAAAACCTTAAACAGGTTTGATAGTTCATACCCTAGTTCTGTCCAGCAGCCCACCTCCTCGTTTCCTATTCTCTCCTCCTCATTTCCCTATCCGTGCTGGTGGTGCAGATATGCCAAGCTCATTTGTACTCTTCCCTCACATTCTCGCTGTTCTCTCTCTCTTTCTCTCTCTCGTTCTGAAACTTGAGCATTTCCAGATGTGCGCTGGAACAGAGGGGTGGTGATGTCATCATGGGCTCTGCTTCCTGCACTGTCTCTGCATCCAAAAATCAGACACACACACACACACACAAGCCAAAGAGGAAGATATAAAGGGGGAACATTTGCCTTGGATGTAGAGAAGGGGAGGAAACAAAAAGAGAAAGACTGATAGAATGTTTTGAAAATCAGCTTAAGGGTGTGAAGATATGTTCTCTCCCACACTACATCTACAAATACAGCACTACTGCTATAACAGCACCTCAAACAGACTATAAATAAAGTGAAGAGCTCTTGTAGATTTTGGGGGTTTGTTGCTATTGGCCCTTTGCTGATCTTCCAGTCAGTCACTCTTAAAATATAAGTTATTCAGTGTTTCTCATTTTCAGACTTACAGTGAACATCCAGAACAGCCTATCAACCGCACAACAACTCAAAAACCTCAGCAACCACATAGCAACGCCCTAGCAACTACATTTAGGCCTACACCTCAGGAGCCACAACAGCAATGCCTAGCAATCACCTAAAAAAAAAAAACACACAGTAATGTGCTAACATCTTAGTGACTGCTTAACAACACACTTTCAAAGAACAAATTAAGAAACTGCATAGTAACACCCTAGCAACTGCATAGCAACACAATGTAAATTGCAATTCAACACACTAACAACTCAAACCACCTCGGCAACTACCCGGTAACACCCTAGCAACTGCATGGTAACACACTATCAACTTAGAATACATCAGCAACTGCGTAGCAACTATGTAGTGACACACTAACAGCCCAGAATACCTCAGCAACTGCACAGCAACACCCTAGCAAATGCAGAATAACACGTTAACAAACCAGAACACCTCAAAAACAGCATAGCAACACCCTAGCAACTGCACAGCAACACACTATCGATTCAGAACACCCCAGAAACTGCACAATCACACCCTAGGAACTGCAAAGTGACACACTAACTACTCAGACACGTTAGCAACTCCATAGCGAAACATTAACAACTCAGAGCACCTCAACAACTGCATTGCAACACCCTAGGAACTGCGAGCCCGGTCTCATGAAAATGCGTATAAATAGTACGCCAAATAAAAACGAAAACTCGTGGTATTGATACACAAAAATGGACTTTGGCGTGTATATGATACGCATGTGTTTGGCGTGCATATAATACGCAGTTTTCGCGTTCATATGATACGAAATTTGTTGGAGTGCATATGAAACGCAGTTTTCGCGTACATATGATATGCATCTACCCCACAACCCTAAACCTACCCATCGCGTAGCATATACACGCCAAAGTCCATTTTTGCGTATCAATACCACGAGTTTTCGTTTTTATTTGGCGTACTATTTATACGCAGTTTCATGAGATCGGGTTGGAACTGCACGGCAATACACAAACAACTCAGAATACATCAGCAGCTGAATCTTGACACACTAACAACTCAGAATACCTCAGTAACTGCATAGAAACACTCTAGCAACTGCAGAACAACTAATTTACAACTCAGAACACTTTAAAAAACTGCATAGCAATACCCTAGAAACTGCACCACAACTCACTATCAATTGAAAACACCTCAGAAACTGCACAATCACACCCTAGCAACTGCAAAGTGACACAGTAACAACTCAGAACACCTCAGCAACAACCTAGTAACTGCACAGCAACACACTAACAACTCAGAAGTTCAGAACACCTCAGCAACTGCATAGCAACACACAAATTCTTAACACCTCAGCAACATTGCATTAAAAACCTAGCAACCGTATAGCAACACGGTAACACTTTACTTGAAGGGGTGTGCACAAGACTGACATGACACCTTCATAATCATCAATATGAAGGAGGTTTTATGCATGTTTATGACAACTGTCATTAAGTGTCATTTACTCAGTTATGTAATTTTTAATGCAAATATGACATTATTTGACCTAACCCTACCCCTACCCTTACCCCTAACCATAGCCCATAACAAAGACATCTCAAACAATGTTATCTTTGCATTAAAAATTACATAACTGAGCGAATGACACTTAATGACAGTTGTCATAAACATGCATAAAAAACCTTCATATTCATGACATGTGTCATGTCATGATTATGTAGGTGTCATGTCATGATTATGAAGGTGTCATGTCAGTCTCATGCACACCCCTTCAAGTAAAGTGTAACCCAACACTCTAACAACTAAAAAAACCTCAGCAACTGGATAGCAACACCATAGCATTATGTTGGTTTTTTTGTACATGTAAGCACCACTCACTTTTTCTTCAGACAATGTAAAAATCTAGTGTAGTAGTAATAGATTGAAATCTGAACATAAAAAACAAGTTTAATGTTTCCTTCTCTCTCTGTTTTTCTCATGCAGACACATTCTCTCTCTCATTCACTTCAAACTCCCAACTGCACCTGGACATCCCAAAGGCATTGAGTTGCCTCAGTCCAGATGTGTGTGTGTGGAGTCAAATGGGTCAGCAGCATTTATAGGCAGCGCTGATGGGGGATTCTGTGGAGAAGAGGCCGTGTTTGGATCATCACTCGGCAACACCACTGTAAATAAATCTGAATGAAGGATGCACAAAGAAAAGCATGCAGAGTACAAACACACATGTATATCTTTAAACGTACATCTTTTTGGAATTTTTACTGTATTACAGGTCAATATGGTAAATTATTTTAAAGACAAAAAGAACATTGTGCCAGTCAATAATCAACTATAATATGCATGCAAAATCAACAAATATATAGAATGAATATGAATATGCCTTAAACTATTTTTACCATAAAAATATACTATGGAACAGGAGAAAATATCTTACCTTACATACAAAAAGCTTACTGAACTTTTTAAATACCATGGTAAATAAATAAAAAATATACAATATGGTAATTAAATTAATAATTCCGAACTAATTCCCGGGAATACCATAGTAAACGTCCAAAAAAAAAACTTTTTACTACCGTAATGCCAAAGTACCATGGAATATGAATAACCCTAAAAAGGTACTATGGTATTACCATAAAAAGTTTTATGGTAGTAATGTAGTACTATTTTTTAAGGAAATAGTTGTGTAAGTGGGTAAATTAATGAATACATTCGGAGATAAATGAATCAATTCATTAAAATTATAAAGACTGTAAAAAATAAAATATTAAATAGACAGTTTTTTGGGTCTCTTATGAAGTCAGTTCTTTCAGTTTAATAATCACAATTATGTATGGTGTTATCCACCTCCGTCAAGCTTGAAACAAGTGTCTTTTTAAAAGCGATGTTAAATCTGAAGCTCCGAGTCATTTTTCAAGAGGAATGACTGGACCATCATGCAGAAAAACCTCACACTGTATTTATTAAAGCAGATGGAGCGAAGATTGACAGCTCAGCAGAGAAGCGGCCCATCACTCTGATCCGGGAGTCTGAACCAGCGGCCAACACCAATATTCACCAAACACTTTCCAGAATATTGCCATGTTTGAACCTCTTTCTCTCTCTCCTACAAAGCGCCCATCCTCAATGACGACTCCGGACGATTACTCAATATTTCTCCACTGGCGGTCAAATGCTTTGCGAGTGAGCAGGGGGCATTTATTTCAATTGGGCAACAAAAATGCATAAAGACCCTCAATGACCTTTTAAGGAGGTTTTGCCTGATTTAGCATCAAGATGGTCTTAGCTCCACTGTATTTATGCGGTTCTGCCTTAAAAAGTCATTGAGAGCTGGATATCTGTCTAAGGTTGAGAGGTTTTCTTACAGGCCTCTGCAGCCTGATGAAATCCCACATGTGCCTTCAAATATACAAACAATACACAAGAGTCTTATAAACAAAACACAAATCACTCATCAACTGATCTCATTAGTGAAGTCAAGCATTACATTAGTATTTCTCATACTGTTATAAACATAAAAGTATTAAACTTTGGCCTATAGCCCTGCACTGTTTGTGCTCCAGACATAAATTATTCCTCAGATCATCTGACTTATTTTTATTACTTTTCTAAACTTGTTTTATGTCTGGAAGTCGAGGTAACGCAGTTAGCAACAACCCAGAATACCCAGGAACTGCATAGCAACACACTGAAAACCACCCATAACACCTTAGCAACCACATAACAACAACTGCACAACAACACACTAACAATTCAGAACACCTCAAAAACTGCATAGCAACACCCTAGCAACTGAGCAGCAACAAACTAACCATTTAAAACACCTCAACAATGGCGCAATCACACCCTATCAACTGCATAGTGTCACACTTACAACTCAGAACAGCTCAAAAATTGCATAGCAACACCCTAGCAACTCAGAACACCTCAAAAACTGCATAGCAACACCCTAGCAACTGTGCAGCAACAAACTAACAATTTAAAACACCTCAACAATGGCACAATCACACCCTATGAACTGCATAGCGACACACTAACAACGCAGAACAGCTCAAAAACTGCATAGCAACACCCTAGCAACTCAGAACACCTCAAAAACTGCATAGCAACACCCTAGCAACTGTGCAGCAACAAACTAACCATTTAAAACACCTCAACAATGGCACAATCACACCCTATAAACTGCATAGCGACACACTAACAACTCAGAACAGCTCAAAAACTGCATAGCAACACCCTAGCAACTCAGAACCCTCAGAAACAGCCTAGCAACTGCACTGCAACACAGTCAAGAAAATAAGGGAAATCTGTTAGCAACAACCCAGAATACCCTAGAAATGGCAGAGCAACTTCACACAGCACCGTTGTGTTGTGGCAGTAGGTTTTCATGGGCAAACACCAGTAAAAATAAAAATCAGAAAATGTGTCATCATAATATTGATGACATTTCATTTTTAATGATATATTTTTGTATTCACAGTCTAAAAAACATAGTAATTATTGATGACTCAGTTCAGTATTACATGGCTCTAGAAGTGGCACGGTTGGGCGGTTTGGTTTGGCGACTCTGTGCCTGTATAAACATGAGCAGAACATTTCCCCCACAAACAACCAACCACACAAACCGATCATCAACTAATCACAGCTAATTAAATCAATGAGAAATTGCTGGAAAAGTAAACACGAGGCTTTCAGTGGAGTTGAGACCTTGGAGGTAAAACACACGAGTCTGGCGCACACGGACACATGTGCATGGAGCCAGAAAACAGTCATGATATGCCCACCTAGAAAATCAGAATTTCCTATAAAAAATTTAAAAAAACGAGAGAAAGAGTACATAGTGAGTAAAAGGTCATTAGTGTAAATGTGTCATCATACAGCGATCCTAAATTACTCCCCAAGAGGAAACCATTAGGACTTTTCTCCCAGTAAAGGGACATCTTGCAGCAATTGCAGTAAAACTAGTGGCAGGGAGCCACAGCCTGGGAGAAATTTATATCCAGAATGGAATACTAGTTTCTTATGCTCACCGAGGCTGCATTTATTTGGTCAAAAATACAGTAAAACAGCAATATTGCGAAATATTATTACAATTTAAAATAACCGTTTTCTATTTGAATATATTTTCAAATGTAATTTATTTCTGTGATGCAAAGCTGAATTTTCAGCATCATTACTCCAGTCTTCAGTATCACATGATCCTTCAGAAATCATTCTAATATGCCGATTTGCTGCTCAAGAAACATTTCTTATTATTATCAATGTTGAAAACAGTTGTGCTGCTTAATAATTTTTGGAAAATGTGATATATTTTTTCAGGATTCCTTAATGAATAGAAAGTTTAAAAGAACAGAAATCTTTTGAAATAGAAATCTTGTAATATATTGTGTTTTTACTGTCACTGTTGATTAATTTAATGCATCCTTGTTGAATAAAATTATTAATTTCTTACAAAAAAAAAATCTTACTGACCGCAAACTTTTGAACCCTAAAATTTTAAATCTAATTATTTAAACAGCTAAATGGCTGTCACATGATCTTATCATGTTACACATCGTTAATTTAGCAAGTGACTTAAAACTCAAAATAAAAACTGATATTTTGCATTTTTAATCCAAATTTGTGCAAAAAAAAAAAGCCTAAACTTTTGCCAATCAGCAAAATAAAAACTGTTATTTTGCATTTTTGATCCAATTTTGTGCAAAAAAAAAAAAAGCCTTAACTTTTGCCAATCAGCAAAATAAAAGCTGTTATTTTGCATTTTTGATCCAATTTTGTGCAACAAAAAAAAAGCCTTAACTTTTGCCAATCTGATCAGATAATATTAAAGATTGTGGACTGATATTAATAGCCTGTGTGTAATAGCAGTCCAAAGGTCAAATCAAGCGCATTGCAAAAAAGTAGTTTTCAAAATATTAGTTTGTTTCCAAAACCTGAGTGGAATTAAAATAGGGACACACACGCACAGAGAGAGAGAGAGAGAGAGAGAGAGAAAGAGAGAATGTGTGGATAGATGAAAACGAAATAAGATGGGAAATAGAATATAAGAGGGATAGAAGGATAACGAACATGAGAAGAGTTCCACGTGTACATTCAGGCAGGAAAGTGTAGATCTTCAGCAGGACATGAAAGAAAGTCTATAGGGGAGGGGGAAACATGGTGCAGAGAGAGCGAAACAGAGGAAAAACAGTCATCATCCCGACTTTCCATCCATCACCCCATCTTTCTGAAGGGGGGCGGGGATGCGGTCATTGGTCAGGACCGCTCAGTATGCTAGAGGTGGTCTGAATGTCAACTGCAGACATGATGATACAGAAACACTCTAAGATGTCATTAACCTCTTAAAGGGATAGTTCACCTAAAAGTAAAAGCTTTGCTCACCATCATTACTCACTGAATGACTTTCATTCTTCTGTGGAACACAAAAGGTCATTGCTCATGGTTTTCAACTCAATTAAAGTGAATAATGACTGGAGCTGTTGAAATCCAAAATGACAAGAAAAAAATAAAAAATAAAGCATCATAAAAATAGTTCATACATACTATATTCAGATGCATATGATATCTTTTGTGAAGAATAGATGAAAATTTAAGTCATTACTCACTGAAAATCTTGACATTCGGCTTGGGTATGTTCAGGAGAATAGTAGCAATGTCTGATTCAACAAATCCAATGCACCAAATCTGGTTTGAACAAATCAAAAAAATACTTAATTTCAGTCTGTTCCTCACACCAGCGTTATTTTCATATTACTGAGGTAGTTTTATAGTTTTTATTAATATTTTTAATCAATATTCACTTTATATTTCGAGTTACAGTTTTTGTAATTTTGTTGTTTGTTCTGTCATTTTTAGTTTTTTTTTTTCTATGTAGTTTATATTAATTTTTATTTTCAGTTAACTAAATTAAAATAGGAAATACTGCCTGGGCAACTAGCTGAAATAAAATAAGTTTTAGTTATTTTAGATCTTATTCTATTGCTGTTAAGGTTTAGTTTATTTCAAGTAATGATTTTTGTTTAATGGTTTTCATTTTAGTTAACTATAATAACCCTGTCTCACACAAAGCTACCGTATGACTTCAGAAGACTGTATGAATCATATGGATACCTTAAAATATTGTTTTTACTTACTAAAGCATCCTTTTTGAAATCTTGGAAGCTCCCGTGTCCATTCTTTGCAACTGCATGGAAAACAGTGACCGGCACACTATCCAGAATTTCTCTTCCCGCTTTCCATTCATGAAACGAGGTCATACAGGTTTGGAAAGTCAGAAATGGCCTAATTTTAAATGAACTATTCCTTTAAAGAGACATAAAGCTCAAAATGGAAAAGGTAAAAGAATGTTCTGGAATGTTCCAGACCTGGACCAGCGAGAGGGATTCTGTGAGGATCTGGACCGTGGCATCTTTATTAGAGGAAACATACTGTATAAAGACTCAAAATGAGGTTGGGACACTACAAAGTCCACTCGTAGAACAGAGGCCACATTGTGCTCTGGGAAACATAGTTCTAACCCTCACCTTCTCTGGAAATAACTCGTCTTTGCGGTTTTTGAGACTTGGGATTTTAAATGTCATGGTCCATTCGGCAGAAACCTAGAAAAAAACGTGTGATATATATTAAACTGATAGATTGCATAGGCTAATATCGCCTGCAGTAAGTATGACTAACTAGATTGCATATTCTGAAGAAAGCATGAATGGGCTTGCCTGTGTGCAAAGCTCTGACCAGACCAGACCAGACCAGAAAGCGAGTTTTCTTGAACCTTCTACATCTTTGTCCTTCGATCTGTTTTCCTATTTACTTTTCACTTTATTCCCATCTGGTGTGTAGTATTCATGTATTTTTGGCCGAGCAGATTTTCTCTAACTCTCTTTGCTGAGTAGCAGTGTGACTCAGTCCCGCAGTGATGATGAAATTGGTTTCGGGTCCACTGGGTCCAACTTCTGGCAGGAAAGGACAAGAAAAAACACCAGTAACAAGGAAAATTCTCCTGCAGCCAGAACAGAAAACATTCACACAACACCACGAAAACAGATACAGAACCATATGAAAACATCTCGCCTAGTGACCAGCCACGAACGAGAGACCCCACTACTTGTTTGTTTTGGACGAGTTGACCATTCAAACTTTGAGATTTACGACAGATAGCTGGACGACTTGCTAATGTCTTTTCTATGTTGTCCAGAAGAAGGCTTTAGGCTGATGTCACATCTCACCAATAGAGAATGACATAAATCAGGGGTCTCCAAACTCTGTCCTGAAGGGCCAGTGTCCTGCAGAGTTTAGCTCCAACTTGCCTCAACACACCAACACGCCTAGTAAACATTTTAATTAGCTGGTTCAGGTGGGTTTGATTAGGGTTGGAGCTAAACTTTGCAGGACACCGGCCCCCCAGGACAGAGTTTGGAGACCCCTGACATAAAATGTCAAAAATACAGTCTACAAGAGCAAATTTTCTGTCGATACTTGCCTGCAAACCACATTTATCCTTTTGTGAGCTACACTAAGTGTTTACAAACAAAAAACATGGCTAACTATACAAGAGTTCTGAAATTAAGAAAATTACGGTAATCATTCATGTCAAAAAACTGTGTAGGGCGTTTCAAACAGAAATGCAAAACAAAATGACTCGGGCTGAATTCAGAATAGCATACTACGGATTATTTCTGCTAAAGATCTCTCCAGTATGCTATTTCAAATGAGCCCCTACACCCTTCAACCTCCAAAGCTCTCACTGTGGAGCCTTTTCAGCGAACAGAGAATAGGGATGATCACTTCTTAGTGGAATGCAGTTACTTTAGACATTGCTCCCCTTAATATAGTGCTCACCGTGTTGAGATAACTACATATCTTGGTAAAGTCAACATGAAACATCTACAAACAATTTTACTCGCATAATGTGATATATCTCTTTTCTCCACATGAAAACAAACTATTTTTCCATCAGGAATTGGTTAAAAGTGTCTCTATATGGCAAGTAGTTGGAGGGGAGGGGCTAAAAAAATAAGGGCTCCATGATGTCAACTGTTCAGAGTTACATTTGATGAAAGATTCTGCTTTTTCTTTAGAATTACTGTATAAAGACAGTAAACGGGGTCAATGTTTGTTGACTTTGAAAGATAGATCGAGTGGTTTTTAAATTTTACACATCACTCTCTCCATCACTGAAAATTTAATCTCAAACAATAAATCAGCTAATTTCACACGTGTTCGCTAACAGATCCAGCCACACTGAGGATAATTTCTCACCCGGCGAGTTATGCACTAGATGACGCGAGCGTTCTGGCTGCCGCGGCGCTGTGTGACCCACGTTTGTGGTCTTATGAAGGAGACAGAGAACAGATTGGCTTGTCAGAGGTTCGTTTTCGAGCAATGTTTGGTTTAAGTGCTGCATTGTAATGAAACTCAACATGATAGATGGAGTTTGCTGGAGCCGCTGCACTGCTGACTCATACTGTGGAGAATGTGGAAGGGTCACTGCTTGCAGGAGGAGGTAAAGAAGAAGAGGAGGAGGAGGTTGGGGCCCCAGAGGGCCCCAGGGACCCAACATCTGGATAGCTGACGCGACCTATAGCGACAACACAATGAAAACGGTGTGAAACACGAGCCGGATCCAGAATAGAAAGATTTGGATCTAAATCCAGTCTGACACTAATTAAGGCAAGAGATATTGAAAGAGTTTTCGAAAGAATCGGGAATCCAGCATCTGTCTGGAGCTGCAAATCTCAAAAACAGACTTGGCCTTGTAAAACTCACACACACGTCTGCTTCGGTCATTAGTGAAGGGAAAAAAGCTGGAGGGAAAGATTAAGAAATGGTGCATTAGTTAATTTGCTCGAACTTCACCTAAACTCTTATATACATCATTGCATCCCATTAAAGTGGTTAAGCAAGAGATGCTGATATATTGTGAATAAGAGGTCAAGGTTTGGCTGGATATTGGAAATAAGCACGTATGAGTAAAACAAGACAGCAAATTTAAATGTGCTTACTTCTAGTAAGCCATAACAATATTCACAAAATATTGTCCTTATTGCTTTTAAAAACAGTCACTTGACTAAGTGTAAATTAAGTGTAAACCTTCCATGAGATCTAATCATAAATAAGCTAAGGTTAGTGAGATAGACTATTACTATGTATATAGTATACTATATAGACTAGACTAGAGAATACTGTGATGTGCATTTTGGAATGTTGAATTGACCAATCAGCATCCAAGATTGGAAAATTCCATTTTATAATGAACAATACTGGTGTATAACTCAACACCACTTTCACCCTTATTAAACACCTGTGATGGAGTGTGACTGCCACCTAGTGGACATATTATGCAAACACGTTTCTAGATTGCATATTTTGCATATTAAATTATATTTTTCCCATTCAACATGAATTTAGAATTATTATTATTACTACTATTATAGTAATTAAAAAATATTTTATTAAATGTCTAATCAATACAGAAATATATTACTATTGCACTGTAAAATAAAAACAAATATTTTATAATTTTCTTTATTAAGTATTTATGGATGTCTTAATTTAAAATCATGGAGCTATTTTGACGAAAAACCCAGAGACCTTAAAGATAGCTTGTGCAGTGAAAGTCTGTATATGTAAAACTCACATCCCTGCTTAATATTGTTTTTAAGGAATATACATGCACAGTATATTCCAAACTGTATGCATGGAATACCCTATATTCTAGTATTCTATTCCAAACTTGCATATTTCAAATCATTTCCAACACAGAATCAGAAGACTGATATTTGAGGTTTATATTTTTCCATGGGACAAACATTTCTGAGGATAATTATTTAGAGAAAAGCTTATGAAAAACACATTGTCTTTGGAATATTGTTTGCAGATGAATCATGCACAATAAGACAGGGACTGTAAATTTCATGTGGTTTTTTAATGTTTGTTTTGGAAAATATACATAAATTGCTAAAAAATACAAAGAACTGAAAGCTTATTTTCTTAATGGTGCTGCAACAAATAGCAGATATATATTACACAAATCCTTATTTATAAATCAAGGCATTTATTGTTTTGAACATATGAACAAATTTACAAGAACACATGCAGATATGCGAAGCCGCCTTCTCCAGTGATTAAAGATGGCCGTCACATCTGCATGTTCACCTTCTTTGTTTTGGCATAACTTTGTTTCCGCTAGTGGCCACCGGGATGAGAAGTTTCCGATACTCCAGTGGAAGATATTTCTCTATAAGTATATTGACAGGCGTGCTGTCTGTCACAAAGCCCTGCCTGAGAAAAACAAGAGAAACAAGTACTTGAGCATGATAAACAATTTGACTATACAAAGTATAAAAAACAAGTAATATAACTCCATCCAGCTTTAAAGAATAGTAAATGACTCGCAGTGAATGGGTGCCGTCAGAATGAGAGTCCAAACAGCTGTAAAACACCACAATAATCTACAAGTAATCCACACCACTCTACGTCGCTATGTGGGAAGATTTGCATAACGCCGCCCAAATGTTCACGCAAAGAAAGAAGGCGTAACTTTTATTCTCGCTGTAGTATTGTTGCCGCCGACCATTGCTCACGGCTAAAATATGAGTCAATCCATAATATTGCTTTCTCTAGTAAAAAAAAGTAATCTAGTCTTGAATCAGGAGAGAAATGTGCACAAATTAACAGTTCTAAACAAGCATGTCTGTGAATTTTGATGTGAGAGGACAAAAGGGGATGGAATTGTAGGCGGGTGTTATTATGGACTCGTATTTTGGCCAGAAGTGACAGTTTAACCTTAAAAACGTCCTAATGATGGATTTGTTTCTTACAAACACAGATTTTCACTTCACAAGACATTAACTGATGGACTGGAGTGGTGTGGATTACTTGTGGATTAGTGTGATGTTTTTATCAGCTGTTTGGACTCTCATTCTGACGGCACCCATTCACTACAGAGGATCCATTGGTGAGCAAGGGATGTGATGCTCCATTTCTCCAAATCTGTTCTGATGAACAAACAAACTCATCTACATCTTGGATGGCTATTCCTTTAATACTTACCTTCTCAGGAGGAGCTCAAAATCTTCAACCTCAATAGTTTTACGTTTGGCGTGAGTAGAGTACGCTTCCAGATCGTCTGCAAGCCGTTCAAAGTACTTCTTAAGACTAAGAGTATAAAAAAAACAAAAAGCACACACAAACATTGGAGGAGATGTAACTTCAAATATTCATGCTGCAATAGGGAAAATAATTGTTCCCTAAATGCTTACATTTCATTAATGGCAGGGTAGATGTCACTGGCCACCCTAGTTTTGGCGAAGTGCTTGAACATACTCATGACGTAACTCTTGGGAAGAACATCAACCCCTGTCTGACGCTTCTGACTGGGGGCTCGTTTGGCAACCTGAGGGGCAGGACTGAGATAAATGGGTTTTAGATTTGCATTAAGAGACACTGTTAACATGGACATCGGGTAAAGGAATGTTAATGGTAAATTACCCAGCATTCACTTCTTTAAGGACTGTTGGCATAGCCTGCGCAATAGAACTTGTGAAAACTCTCTTCTGTCTTACAAACGCAGGAGTTTTCATGGACAGTTCTGAAATAAAAGAAAAAAGCACTTAACGCTTAAGTAAATGCAAGTTATCCTAGTTATAATAATTGGGTAAAACTGACTCGCAAATCATTCACTCAAAAGATTGTAATACATTTAACAATAAATAAATATTTATCATAAGTAATGATAATGAAGAATTTAATTATTTTAGTACAAAGAAATTTGTGCACATTTTTAATGTATTGGTTGTTATACTAGTTCATTGAAATTAACAATTCAAATGAATTGATTTGTTAAAATGAATCGGATATTGCTGAACCAGTTCATTGAAGTGATTCACTCAAATTAACTGACTTGCTAAAAAGATTTAGGTGTTGTTGAACCAGTCCATTAAATTATTCACTTAAATGAACTGATTCACTATGTATAACTGGATGTTGTTAAACCAGTTCATTGAAATGATTCACTCAAATGAACTTGACCCTGCGTCCCAACGTTCATACTATCCATCCTAAATAGTATGTGAGATTAAAATAAGTGTGTCCCAAAGCATAGTATGTTGAAAAGAGTATGCCAGAAGTCCTCGGATGGTCTACTATTTCAGATAGATTTTTGATGTGTGGATCCGTGCACACTCTAAAAGCTAATATTACCCACAATCCATTGCGCTTTGACGAATGATTCGGTTCAGAATTACAAACACGAATAAAAAAACGTAAAAAAACTACAAACATGGCAGATGTGCGCGACCGACGGTTAAGTAGAGAGGTTTAGATAAAGGGGTTTGAGTTACTAATAATCAACATTTAATGCGTGTAACTGTGCGACAGAGTGTCCGTTAAAGACGCAATTTTATGATGTTATAGTATGTCCCAAAGCTTGCCAACTCGTCTACTACACTCAAAAGTGTGTACTTTTTCTTCACCAAAAGAGTACATACTTTAAGGGCGTAGTATAAGTAAGCACATAGGGATGCACCATGGCTTGCTAAAAAGATTTAGGTGTTGTTGAACCAGTCCATTAAATGAACTGATTCACTACGTAAAACTGGATGTTGTTAAACCAGTTTATTGAAATGATTCATTTAAATGCACCGATTCACTAAGATGAACTGGATGTGAAAGTGGGAGTCACCTGCACTAAGAGCGTCGTCATCATCGTCCTCTTCCTCCTCCTCCTCCTCCTCCTCTTCCTGTGGAAGTTCAGGGCTCTGACTGGCTGACCCAGAGTCCATTAGCTCCTCCTCCTCCTCTGATTGGTTCAGTTCTTCTGGGGCGTCATCATCTTCTTCAAGCTCTGGCACATCTTCCTCAGCCAGACTAGCCTCATGTTGCTGTGACCTCTGCTCTGGTGTGCTGAGCTCTGCTACAGGGTGGAGCTGAGGAAACTCAGGGCTGCCCGGTGGTTCTCTTTCTTCATCTGAAAAGTCCTGTAAGTCTCTGTTCCCGTCAATAAAATCCAAAAGATCTGAACAAAAACACATTACGTTTTTAGCCTACACACAAACTGAATTATCCATTAATTTCAGTTGTCACTGGTAGGGCTGTCGTGATAACCGCAATATTGTAATACCATTTACCATACCATCTATTGACAAGCCAACTGCAGAAGAATGCAAGAACCACAGTAAAACCGCGATATTTGCATTTTCTTTTTCCGTAAGGTTATGCCCTTCTTGTTTTACACTTCGTACATGTGTACCGAATATTAAATAAGTTAGAAATGATAACAATGTGTACTATGCTGATTTGTACAGAGGCTCCGTAAATTTGCACTTAAGCCTAAACAGACAGTGAATGAATGAGAGAGAGATCGACTGAGCGCGTGCGATTACCTGCGTCTATCCTTCAGCCTGAGTCATATTCATGAAAAAAGGTTGTCATGTCCAAGGAAAGCGAAACCTCTATCTTAGCATCGACGCATTGCTGGTCAGCTGAGCCTTCTAAAGTGGCGCTCAAAGTTAAAATGATTTTAACAGCTTGTTTCATTACATCTCTCTTTGAATGAACAGCCCATCCACAATGCACAGGTGAAATATCCGCAGAAAGTCCAGTCAGATTCGAGGATCAGAACTAACTGTTATACATATAGGCTAACAATTAATAGCCCAACGATCTTATTGTCAGGTCTATGTTCTGTTATGTGGACCTTTTTTTTTAGTACTCTCTTCTGTTTACTTCACCTCCTGTTTCAACACTCTATTTAGTTTCGTTTTCATTGGTTTCTGAATATGACATTGTTACATCGCAACACACACACACATTTTATATTTATATATATGTCGATATTACCACATATCACACTATTGAGCCACTCAAGATTACCGCAAGGGAAAGACAGCCCTAGTCACTGGTGAAGAACTTTGTGATTTTGTCACTTCAAGCAGTCCTCACCTTTCTCTCTGGGGTTCAATCCAGCTCCAAAACTCTTTGTGACTCTCGTGGCAGCTGGAATTCCCAAGACAGAGCCTCCTCCCTCTGAGCGATGAGCTCTACGCGTTATTCGTTCTAGATACTGTGAGGTGTCTGGGTTCTCTGTTCTATGTTCAGCTTCAACAACCTCCTCATCCTCGATTTCCTCAACATTCTCATCCTCATCTTCCACAACATTCTCATCCTCATCTTCCACAACATTCTCATCCTCATCTTCCACAACATTCTCATCCTCATCTTCCACAACATTCTCATCCTCATCTTCCACAACATTCTCATCCTCATCTTCCACAACATTCACATCCTCATCTTCCACAACATTCTCATCCTCAATGCTGTCATCCTCAATTTCCACAACTTTCTGATCCTCAATTTCCACAACGTTCCCAATCTCAACTTCCTCCACAAATTCTCGATCTTGTAGCTCCACATCACGAGATTCAGGAAGTGATTCTGTCATTGCCTGCGTTGGAGCAAGTACAATATCATCTTCTGGACTCAAAAACACATCCTCTTGGGATGAAGGCACCACATCTTCCTCATCATCATCCTGTGATTCCAACTCATGATCTTTTCCTTCTTGAATTAAAGGTCCTGAGTCGGGAATTTCACTGGCTCTCTCAAGCTCATGTTCTCTCTCGTACTCTGCATCCCTCTCCATCTCTGCAGACGGTCCCACTGTGTCGTCTTTTTTAGGCTGGACGTAAAGCTCTGTGACATCATTGAGGCAGAGTGTGAACTTCTGCCAGGAAGAATCTTCTAGAGTTTTTCCATCCTGAAATACAGAGTGATCTAAAGGAGAGAAACCATTTCAGGTACAGACAAAATAGGATGTATGCAAAATTTTAGACTTAGTTTATGTAAACCTTGGTTGGGACCCTGCTCCAAGCATCTCTGAACGGCCTCATCAAATGCATCCACAGACGGCAGCCTCCGATTGGACACCTTCCTCTGAAGCCCCACCCTCTCAATGCGCTTCTCTACAAATGGGGTCTTCAAGGTCAGGTTCAGGCCACTGCCAGAAAATAAATTTGAATGGATCACACAAAATGCCTCAATCATGCAATCAATCATTACATCTTCTAACAGTACGATACATTGTATTATAATCATTATCTCTACTTTTCTCCATTATTTAAGCATATTCATCTGCAACCTTTTTCCGAAGTGGATACATTTAGCCCAGTGTTTTACTTAATCTTCCCAACCTGGCAACCATGTGCAAACCAAGCACTGATCATCTGAAAACACCTGCCAACATGTAAGTTGGGAGTTCAGCGATCTCCACTGCGATATTTTTCTCAAATGAAAGTTTAATACAGCCAGTCTGTTTTCTTTCACATGGCAGTTTGCGCTGTTTGCTGCGACTAAATCTGCAAGAAAACCTGAACTGTAACAAAACCAAACATGAACCTCAACTCAACAATACTGTTTGCAATCATGACTGCTGAATAAATGCACTTGCGCTGTTGTTTTAACATCATTTGGAAAAGTGAGAATTAATATTATGAATTTTGCTGGTTTTGCTTTTGAGAGAAGGTTCTTATTGTACCAGTTTTTAATGTAAAGAGTGTGTTTATTTATATGACAAGTATATCTAGAACCTAAGTGAGATAAAATAAACCATGCAAATTGATGTTTTCTTGATTTGTATTTTTATGAAAATGCAATAACTCTAATGAAATCCAAAAAGAAATTTTAACGACAATAATCATGCTTATTGATCATTTCTGAGCAAAATAATTGTGATTATCAGTTTAACCATTATCGTGCCACCCTACTATATTGCGATTCCTAATAAATTTAACAACAAGCTAGTAATTATATTTACTTTCCAATACCAGTTGTAGTGATTAGGCCAGTCTACTGGGAAATAATGGACAAAGCATTTACCTTTTTGAGCCAGAAGACCAATCTAAATCTTGAGATGCATCCGCTTTCTCCTCAGAGATGTCACCTTTATGAGAGACATGTGAGACATCCTCTGTGTTGTTTGAGAATATAGAAAAAGGGTTAGATGATACTGAGTGACTTTTTGAATATGTGACAAATTATGTGCCAATATTCCAATTCATATGCATAATGCCAGTATTCAATTCCAAACATAGACAATCTTGCTAACACATACAACAGGTGAGAATGGGTGAAGCACCTGGCAGTTGATCTAACTGTTTCTCGAACGCTGACGCACTGAAGGCGCGCTGCGGTTTCCTGCGGCTCAGACCTCTGACCACATGCGTCAGGGGTTCAGTGTTCAGAGTCAGATCAGACAGCTCCACTCCAGACAGACCTTCGCTGAGGAAAATATAGACACATGAGCACAACATGAAGAGGATTACAAGTATATGTGATTGAAGAGGTACTGACGTTCTCTCTCCAGCGCTGGACACACTGGCCTCGGCTGGATTCGGCTCTGATGCTTGAAGTGCAGGCTGACCAGACATCAGCAGTGACGCTTCGGTCTCTGAAACAAACATGGGTGAAACATCAAAAACAGGGTTTTTCTGCTTTTAATTTTTTTGACAACTGCCTGTGCGAATGTTTGAGCTGGTAAAGTAAATGTGCTAATATTTAATGCAAATTCTTTAAAGAATTTTTAACTATTTAACTTTAATGTCAAGAACAACTATGTGTTTCTTGACATTTATTAGTTCATTGTTGGCAGTGAGTTCTTATTCACCCATCTGAATGATCCCCCTGAGCAGACCACGAGTGGTCATGTCCTCATCATACACTGGGGACGGGACCGTCACAGGAGGGTTCGTATTTGGCACCGTTGACCTTGGCCGTTTAGGGGAAGGGAGGGGTGACAGGGAGGCACTCTGAACAAAAGAAAAAGGTATTAGGAATGTAATCATGTAGAATATGCATTTGCAACATATTAAATCGTTTATTTAAACACCACACATACCTCATGGAGCTTCTTCTTGAGTCTGCGTCTTAAGGCAGATCCAGGACTCTCCAGTCCAGGGGTGTTTTTCAGCCTCATGCTCCGCCGTATATTTGTTGCACTGGAACACATTTTAAATATATATTAAATACATATTATACACACAAATAAAAGCAATACACAAAGTTTACAGGGGGAAAAAATTATAAAATTATGAAAATCAGTTCTAAAATTCTCTCTCTCTATGGATGTTTTGCATTGTTGTGTCTCTGATGGTTTTAGTTAATAATTTTAATGGGTAACAATGAATAAAAATACAGACTTGAGAACTTTCTGTTTACAACTGGTATACTGATAATATAACTTTCCCTTTATACCATTTTTGTATTTATCCGTTACTCATAAATGTACGTATATAATTTATCTGAGTTTGCATAAACCATTCGCTTAAAAGCAAGCAAAACATTTAAAATTAAGCTGAGTCACTTTTTATTTGTATATAAAATTTAAGTGACAATTGAAATAAATTCACCTTCTGGTTACAGGAGACCTTGGTAACTCTGTGTGCAGAACTCTCCTCAACAAAACCCGAGCAGATATGTCGTCTTCTGCTGAATCCATCGTTTCTTATCGTAGTTTATCACAAAATGAAATTTTCTCGAAAGCTACAGAACTTTAACAACATAAAAATTAAAGTTAACAAAGAAAAACATCGTCTCCTCATTCGTCTCAGGTTTGAAAATGGAAGTCTCACAACTCCCGCTCGTTCGTTCAAGTGTGAATCTCGCGAGATTTTGTCAATCGCTTTCATTGGCAGTGTAGTTTACTGCACTCAAGAGGGCGCTCGGCGGCTCGGAAAACCTGAGCTGCATTCAAATCTCAGAGCGATTTGTGAAGTATAATGTAACGAACAGATACCTGACATACAAATGAAAACCAGCACCAGTAATCTGTAAAAAAATATTTTAAAAGCTTTATTCATCGAGCACATACCACTCAATCCTCCTGACCAACGTTGAGAAAAGTATCTTAAACCACGTGACAAACGCAAGTCTTTTGCTTTCGGTAGTTATAATAGTTTGCACCTAAATTAAATAATCACACCGTGGAAATTTAATGTAAAAAGTCTCAAAATTAAATTACAAATAAGATACATACTTTTCTGTAACCCGCACCCCGTTTGATTCTAAAAGCTTATACGCAATGCTTTCAAGCTTTGGATAAAAATGGTCCTGAAGTGTGTATTTTTACTTTTATTGTCCATGCTGACCAGAATGCTGGTTTGATTTATCTTGTACGAGGAAATTGTAAAGGTTTGTTGAAAATCGCCAGTGCAAATATATTCACACATATCCTCCTGAGAACCAGAAAAAAAGTTTTGTGATTTTATTTTTTATGTCAGTCATTAACTTACATTGGTTGGAGCATAAGAAACAAATGGAGAAAAAAAATATTAAATTCATATTTTATTCTATGTCTTGTATTTTATGCTATGTCCTTTTGTAGAGGGCGCCAGGACTAAGTTACACACAAAAAATAAATAGACATGAAAAGGCATGTATAGGCAAAAACAATGTTTTATTTTTTCATTCACCAATCAGCTTTTAGGTTTCAGGCTATTTTTAACCAAACTTTGTACAAAGATGATTCTCAACTATGTTATAAAATATATAACAGAATGATTTGATGTACTATTTTACTTTATGAAATGTGTGCGTAAAATGTCCATATTAAATTGGTATTCCCATTCTATACAATGTATATATACATTGCATCTAATTTGCATATTAACGTGTTCTTGGGGCAAACAAAGATAAAGTAATAACTTGGCAACATTTTCATAAGAATATCTCATATTTCATAGGAATATTGATCTATAATTTCTTTCCCTGTTGACTTGTGTTTCCCCAATTCATATTCATATTCCAACTCATTAATATTCATTAATATTCATACACATGTGAGCGCTAATACAAACACACTCGAACGCAATCATACAGTATACATGTATACATGCTTACACTTTTATATTACCTAATAAATAAATATAGGCTGTAAGCATTGAAATAAATGATAAAATCTGAAGACTATTTAATATTTCTGTTCAATAAAACCATTCAAGCGTAAATTATATCATAATTTTAATGAAACATACACAATAATGCAGAATCTATATATAGGCCCATAGTCAGAATGATACCCTTTGGTGCATGACGTCCACTGTAGTTACGCAATGCTTTCAAGCTTTGGATAAAAATGGTCCTGAAGTGTGTATTTTTACTTTTATTGTCCATGCTGACCAGAATGCTGGTTTGATTTATCTTGTACGAGGAAATTGTAAAGGTTTGTTGAAAATCGCCAGTGCAAATATATTCACACATATCCTCCTGAGAACCAGAAAAAAAGTTTTGTGATTTTATTTTTTATGTCAGTCATTAACTTACATTGGTTGGAGCATAAGAAACAAATGGAGAAAAAAAATATTAAATTCATATTTTATTCTATGTCTTGTATTTTATGCTATGTCCTTTTGTAGAGGGCGCCAGGACTAAGTTACACACAAAAAATAAATAGACATGAAAAGGCATGTATAGGCAAAAACAATGTTTTATTTTTTCATTCACCAATCAGCTTTTAGGTTTCAGGCTATTTTTAACCAAACTTTGTACAAAGATGATTCTCAACTATGTTATAAAATATATAACAGAATGATTTGATGTACTATTTTACTTTATGAAATGTGTGCGTAAAATGTCCATATTAAATTGGTATTCCCATTCTATACAATGTATATATACATTGCATCTAATTTGCATATTAACGTGTTCTTGGGGCAAACAAAGATAAAGTAATAACTTGGCAACATTTTCATAAGAATATCTCATATTTCATAGGAATATTGATCTATAATTTCTTTCCCTGTTGACTTGTGTTTCCCCAATTCATATTCATATTCCAACTCATTAATATTCATTAATATTCATACACATGTGAGCGCTAATACAAACACACTCGAACGCAATCATACAGTATACATGTATACATGCTTACACTTTTATATTACCTAATAAATAAATATAGGCTGTAAGCATTGAAATAAATGATAAAATCTGAAGACTATTTAATATTTCTGTTCAATAAAACCATTCAAGCGTAAATTATATCATAATTTTAATGAAACATACACAATAATGCAGAATCTATATATAGGCCCATAGTCAGAATGATACCCTTTGGTGGACTGATATATTTTCTGTCACAGAAAAAAAAATGACAAGAAAAATATTGTTAAAATCTGGATAAAACTATTTCTGACATCCTATTTAGCTGAAAAATATTTTTTGTACCTGTCTGGTTTTCTGAGAATAAAAGGATTTAACACTTATCCCTGAGGCACATGGTGCATCCCCTTTTCCTGCCGCCATTTTGAATATATTATGTAATATCTCAAAAAAAAAAAAGATACAAAACAAAACAATTAAATGGAATGGTAGACATTACTTTGGGGGTCCGCCAGTTGGTGGTTGGGACATGATGCTACTACGTCTTAAATGGTTCAAAATGGCTTCCACATATCTGTCCACTGTAGTGACCACTATGCATCAGACCAAGCAGATGAGTGTTTATGATCAAACGTCCAAACATTTGATATCTCTGAAAAGGCTTGAATGTGCCCTGTACAGGACATCCAGACTTTAAACCGAGGCATGTATGATCTCAGAGAAATTCACTAAAATAGAATGTCCTCAGAGGACAAAAGTCTATGCCTGGGTCCCAGGCGGATATAGCCTCACGAATATAGAATCTTCATAATGAAATCTTATAGAATGTTACAATTGTTTCTTTCGTCTTATATCGATAATTGTTTAAACACTGCGAGAATGCTGTGGGGTTTTGAGCTGTGATATGAATCATGCACTGTATGTAATATTGAGACAAAACCACAAAAAAAACTTGGTTAGAGATGCCACGAAGTAGGTGGCAATGCCTTAACCATATGTGTGTTGAAGGTCACTAGGACCTCTTCCATCCTTGTCAAGGGGAGTGCTAACCTTCTCTCCTTTCATACAACACGACGAAATGCGGTTGTTCGCGGAGAATATATAGGGCGGTAGCTGGCCATTATGCTCATCAACGGTGACTTTTTTAAAATTGGAAAAACATACGTCGTTCTTATTGTGTGTATTACATATTAGAGTGTAGACATGTCTGTATATACGTTATACGCGTATTATTTGGATTTATGTTTTTAAAAAGCTATTTTGCCATTCTTAAGACCCGCGCATTGCTTTCTCATTTGCATCTCCGACATGTCGACCAATCACAACGAGGAAACAACAAACGTCACAGACTCTTGCCGAGATGTCGACCAATGTTAATTGCCCAGGAAGTAAACACAAGCCCATGCAGTGTAAAAGCAGTTGTTGCAATACAACTGATATCATGTATGCTATGTGTTTTAATACGCAATTTTAAATATTAATTTATTGACTTTAAATATTCATATGTGGAACATGGAAGAGCTAATGGTTTGCGATGTTCGTTTGGCCAATAATATTAGTAAGTTTCAAATGAACCAATGAATAAATACATATTTTGTTCTGAATACTTATGGATATTTTTGTATTAATAAGACTTGTTTATAAAGTTAACATGAGTGTAAATGTGTACATATTTTACTTATTTTCAGCCCTGCCAGTGTGTTAATTATTTTTGTGTAAAATGATAAGACTAGGATACAATGTTAATATACAAATGTGTGATGTCATGCAGGTAACTTCAGATTTTCTACACACACACACACACGTCTGGTCAGCTATCCTTGTGGGGACTCTCCATAGGCATAATGGTTTTTCTACTGTACAGACCGTAAAGTGATACACTGAGACAATCATTCATTGATTTTCCCCCTCTATCTTTAATTGGCACAGTTAACACATACAAAGTATTCAGTGCTCCAAAACACAAGCATAAACTGAACACAAACAAAAAAGTGCAAAACAAACATTTGGCAGACCCCACCAAACGAGACCAAAAAAAAAAAAAGTGTTTAATTCATTTAGCAAAGCAGACAAAAGAAACTGGGACATTTTTATTAATCAAAATTTAAAAATAGACTCTTACCATGGATTGGTAGTTCACTCTTATTTATAGACTTGTACTTATAGATATACATATATATATTTATAGTTCTCTGATTTGGGAATGGTGTTTTGAAGCCCCCAAAAGAGCGGATAGGGGCCGAGGGCAAATGATTCTTGTCACTGACAAGCCAAATAAGACAGCTGTGTGTATGTATGTCATATGGTGATAGCCGGCAGAGTATAACAATGCTGAAAAGGATGAAATAAAGTTGTTTTGCAATTGTTTTGTTCTCAAAGAGAGACAGAGCACTTGAGAAAGTGTGTATGTTCGGAAGACATACGAAATGACGTTTTCCTCTTCAAGATGGTGAGATGTTGTCCGCTTTCAAAACCTTTTCTCATTTATTACACGTGTTTATATTTACAGGTTCATCAATAGCGAGTGAGTCAGTTATTCTGAGAGGCTGCCCAATTCATTCAACATAAAACAATTCATCAATAAGCGCTTTGTTAAACATAATAAAAGCATTCAGCATTAAATAGCAGATCTGTGGCATGTGCGAATTTTCATTTCCATGATGCTGCCTGTAGAGATGTAGATGTTATGGGCTTCAAACCTAAGAATCAAGAAAAAATAATAATAAAAGAAAAAAAAAAACTACAATTTTAAATATCTAAAACCTCCCCTGGACCCAAAAGGACTGTGAGAGAGAATAAAAAAATCTAAAAAGAAAATTTTAAATTAGTATGTGCCTCAGGGATGGTGAGTAAACAGTGGAAGATGACGGAAAAAAAATCTCTTCACAAAAGAAAAAAAAAAACAACTGAAAAATCAAACTCCCCTTCGTCAAACCACAGTGATTACATTAAAAAGGGGGAAATAATCAGTTGAATTAAAAACCTCCAAGTCTATTCTTCAGGTTAAGAGAGCCATACAAATTCTCACAGCTCACATGATGCATGTCAAATGTCTGGTTAACCTGTACATTTGGCTCAGAGTACATTTAAATCATTACATACTGTTTATATATATAACCAGCGAAACCAATGAGGTTGCGAGGTTCTCGGCTGGGTGCTCCACAGGGTAAAACCATGAAGACATGAACAAAACAGCTGTCACAATAAATACATACCCATATCAACAGGACATTATTCATGAGTGTAAATATAGCCCCTCCCTTGCCCGACAAACAAATACAGCATTTGAGCATGATGATTGGACGGTTAAGGTAAAGCAGGAAGTCTAATAGATTAAATGAATGAAAATGTGAATCACTGAAGGGACCTTAGATAAAAATGAGTTAGATAAGATGGCAAACAGACAGACAGAAGTAGTAATTGCACTGGAAGGGCGGAGACAGAGGAGGTGCCAGGGCAAGCAGACATGCTATTGGCCAGTGAAGCCCCGCCCCTGACATGTGCAACAGCCATATGAGCAACCAATGGCCAGCAGCTGTTATCTTTGGGAGGTGGAGTCAAAGGGTCTAAAGGGGTGTGGCCTGATGAAGGAGCCGGAATGAGTGACATCATGAAGAATTTTAATGCTGCATTCCAACTCAAGAAAGATTCCAGCTTGCAACTTGGAAAAGTGCAACAGAACGGCACTTAAAGACATTTCACATCATACAGTACATGTGGTTAATGTTAAACAAATGCTTTTAAGCGAATAAAATGTACGAACGAGTCAAAGTTCCTACATCATAAGTTTATATATGAATGTTTTTTGCTGTGTAAAACATGATTTGTTGATAATCATACACCTGTAAAACATGCTTGCATTGCCATTTTGTTTCTTTATACACTAAAAGTTTCGAATAATTAAAGTTTAGAAAAAGGTTTTCGAAAGAAGTTTCTTCTGCTCACCAAGGCTGGATTTATTTGATCAAAAATACAGCAAAAACAGTAATATTGTGAAATATTATTACAATTTAAAATATCTTTTGTCTATTTTTATATATTTTAAAATGTAATTTATATTTATATTTTTGTGGAAACCGTGATACACTTCCATTCAAAAGTTTGAGGTAAGATTTTTTTTTTTTTATTCAGCAGGGATGCATTTAATTGATCAAAAGTGACAGTAAAGACATTTATAATGTTACAAAAGATTTTTATTGAAAATAATTTCTGTCTTTTGAACTTTCTATTCATCAAAGAATCCTGAATAAAAATCACGGTTTCAGCAGCAAAAACTGTTTTCTGCACTGATGATGATAAGAACCATTATTAATAACTGAGCACCATAATTGAACATCATAATTAAGCCGCAAATCAGCATATCAGAATGATTTCTGAAGGATCATGTGACACTGGAGACTGGAGTAATGATGCAGAAAATTCAGCGTTGCATCACAGGAATAAATTACATTTTAAATTATAATCAAACAGAAAACACTTATTTTAAATTGCAAAAAAAAAAAATCACAATGTTACTGTTTTTGCTGTATCTTTAACAAATACATGCAGACTTGGTGAGCAGAATAGACTTCTTTCAAAACATTAAAAATCTTAATTGTTCCAAACTTTTGACCAGTAGTGTACATCATCTTTAGAGCATCAAGCTATATATAACAGGAATATGGATGGAACGCAGCACTGTCGTGGTACCGCAAATTCAGCTCCTTTAACAGACCACATTCCCAGGGTTTTAGTTCGAGGAAAGGTGAGGAAATTTGAAACAAGACGGTTAAAGACAAACACACATACATACACTCACTCGCACAGGCTGAAAGAAAGTTTAGCGCCATTCAGCAGCGATGAAGCAAATGATTTTAAAAAGCAAAATGATATATGCAGCTCATATTCACCTCATTATAAAATAACAGACAGGTAATAAATCTAAATGCCATAATATTTCTCTGATTCACTGATAAAGTTCCTCTCTACAGCCGGAGAATTTAGGCCGAGAGGTCTCTATAGCCTCTTCCTCTCGCTTCTTTCACTGTTCCTCTCTTTGTTTTGTGTCTGTCTCTCATCTGTCTCACTCTAGGGCGGTTCATGAAGGGTAGGCTGTAGTTTTCCTCACATGTGGCTGCTGTTTGCCCTGCACCACTGAGTCCTCCTTCCATACTTTACGAATCTGCAGTCATACAAACAAACAAACAAACATATGAAAAACAAAAGAAAAAACATGTTAGACTTGGTGAAAGTGATGGATTCATGGCCGCTATTAAAAGGCTTTTCACACTATACTTAACCCTGGGTTATCTTATTTTTATTTTTAAGTAATTTCCTTACGCCAGTGTTGTTTCCGTATTATTTATATACTATTGTAGTATTTATTAATATTTCGAATTAGCTGTTATTTTTCATTTTAATTTTAAAGTTATGTGCTTTTGTCATTTTTATTAGTTTTTGTTTTCTTTAAATATTTTTTATTTTTATTTCGGTTTTTAGTTTTAGAATTTTTTTGTTTTAGTGACTTATTTTATTTCAGTTAGTTGTCAAGGCAACATTTAAATTTTGTTTGATTTTTTAAAAAAGTTTTTTACATTTAAGTTTGTCATCTAATATATATTTTATTTTATTTCAGCTTTATTCCAATTCACAAAAAAGATTTTTAATAGTTTTACTTTTAATAACTACAAAGCTCCACACATAACATGAGGGGGAAAAAAAAGAAATTTTTCCCATAATTTAATAATTTGTTCCCATGATATATTAATTAGTTCCCTTGTTTTAGGTAAATAATGGCCACTATTTAAATAAATTGAAACAATGTACAACATGACCACAATTTAACTAAACAAGGGAACAAATGAATAAGCCCTGAGAACAATGTCTACTACATATACAGTAGTTACTGTATATGCTATATACTACAGTGCCAAATGTACACAGCAATTAACCCATGATAAACGAACAGTGTGAAACATGGAACAAGATAATCCAGGGTTAAAAAACAACTATGATAACAAGTGTGAAAAGCCAATTTGAATGCATCCCTAAACACACACATATGACATATATGCTCATATGAGCTGTACACTTACAAAATAAACTGGAAAATGACAATATAAACACATTGGATTGTTTGTAGCATGATTTATAATATGCATGATTTGTTGGCAAGAGTAATTCAGTGTTCTTGGTTGAATTCAAGAACAAATGTGACCTGAAATGCACTCAAACATGCATTTATGCCGTGAAAAACTGCCAAAAACTCACTCAAACAGTCAGAGGACTCACACTAAGTTTAGTGTTTTCAGCAATCAAGATCTGCATGTAGGTTATCTCTCTGTTGGTTTGTGAAGCAGATTGGGTTTTGTGTGTGTGTGTGCATGTCATTTTGCAGACAATTCTAACTTAAAGGTGGCATAAGTAGGTTAATGCATGTCTAAAATGAAATAAAAGTCAGACTCCAACACTTCATTCAGAGGAAATCACACTTGTGCAGTATTAAACAGTTTTAAATGTCAAACGCAATTCATTCTAGATCTCTTCAAACACACGGTTAACGCACTCAACTAGAACTCCGTCTCACCCTCAGAAAGAAAAACCCTTCTCCAGGAAAACACATCTGTGAGGAAACATTCAGAAAAGATTAATATTCACGTCATATTTCATCTAAAATGGCATTTAAGCTCTTAGGAATAAAGATCAGGAGCACCAAACATGATTGTGTGGATGTGATGCATACTATGCAATCAGGATTTATGAATACATACTGTGCTTTTACTCATTTATATTATGTTTTCGTAAACGTCTATGTATCATATGTTTTTTCCAAGGTTATTTCTTCTTTTTAAGACTATCAATATCAACTACAAGTATTGAGATTGAACACAATGTGAAGAAATAATACAGCTAAAGATCCAAAAAGGCAGTCTCTGCCTAACACGTATTAGCAAGTGACGTGCTTTTCACAAATATATTTTGTGAAAAGGAAATTATACTTTTTTAGGCTACTTGTAAACTGTTTATTATTACTAGGGCTTGACTAGTGGTTATAAAAAATTGTTTTTTGGGGAAAAACACTAGCCTAATTTGACCTTCAGTTCATTTGCATATGAAAAACTTGCATGTATCTCTTTATATATGTGTGTGTGTTGCATTTTTGCCTGTACATTTAGTCGGAGTGATCTAACATGCACTGTTAATCAATATGACAAGATACTACCGCCATATTAAACTATGGAGGGCTAATATCTAAAACCGTCATGTGCTAAGTCATATACAATCATTTAGTCCTTCAGTTTCAGAAAAAAAAGTGTCCGCTTAACCAAAAACAGTCTAAAAAGTCAAATTGTTGGCTTGGAGAAGGTCAGGATCACACACACCCCCTAGACGTCTCCTTTAGTGTTCATACACAAACACACTTCTGAGATCGCAGGACCTAAAGCTTTGGGTCATATGTAGGTTATGGCACCTTTGGCGTTGGAGTCCAGAAAGACCTCGACGTAGGATGTGGGGACGTAACCCTCCTCTTCCTCGTTTCTTCTAACACGCGTCCATCCGTCACCTTTGTCTTCCTCTATTACATACAAGAGCTCACCCTCCACTACTGAGATGGTGCCTTCATTAGCACCTACAGAGAAAATTGGAAGAAAAGCAATCAATCCATAAATAAAATATGTATATACACTACCATTTAAAAGTTTGGGGTCAGTAAGATTATTTAATGTTTTTGAAAGAAGTCTCTTCTGCTGAGCAAGCCTGCTTTTAATTGATCAAAAATACAGTAAAAACAGTAATATTGTGAAATATTATTACAATTCAAAATAAGCGTTTTCTATTCAAATATATCTAAAAATGCAATTTATTCCTGTGATGCAATGCTGAATTTTCAGCATCATTATTCCAGTCTTCAGTGTGACATGATCTTTCAGAAATCATTCTAATATGCTGATTTGCTGCTCAAGAAACATCTTATTATTATTATTAATGTTGAAAACGGTTGTGCTGCTTCATATTTTTGTGGAAACGATGATACTTTTTTCAGAATAATTTGATGAATAGAAAGTTCAGCATTTATTTGAAACAGAAATCTTTAGTAATATTATATTATAAATGTTTTTACTGTCACTTTTGATCAATTTAATGTGTCCATGATGAATAAAAGTAAAAAAATAAAAAATAAATTTCTGGCCTCAGTAAGGTAACACCTACAATAAGCTTCCATTAGTTAGCATGAGTTAATGAATTAACTAGCTTTTACTAACAATGAACATTTCAGCATTTATTAGTCTTTGTTAATGTTAGTTAACAAAAATTTCATAAATTAATAGATACATTAATAAAAGTTCAAATTAACTCAAATTAAATGCTTAAGTATTTTTCATGGCTATTTCATGTTAACTAACGTAGTTAACAGATGTTAACAAACGGAATCTTATTGTAAAGTGTTACCATATATACTAACATATACATATATGAAGAAACCACTTTTTTGAGGTTTTATTACTTAGGATGCTGTCTTAGCAGGTACTTCTATATGCATTTGACAACAGACAGTGAGGCAGCTCACTAGGGTTTGAAACAGAGCCCACATTTTTGCTGTAAATGTTTGTTTAATTATGCATTTATACAAGAAATACCTTCAAACGGGTAGAGGGCTTTGCAGGTGCCGATGGTCGGTAGCATTTCTTCATCTGCGTCATCAAATTCATCTCCAGACTCTGCTGTTTCAGGTTGGACTTTACTCTGGACCTCAGAACTCGGTTCCTCTGTATAACTGCCATCCGGACTGCTCCATCACACACACGCACACACACACACACGTACACAATAACTATAGCAACTGTTTGCAAAGCACTGTGGCAGTAAAGTGACTGTAAATTCAGTGTGTATGAATATGTTAATATTAACAATAATAATATTCTTATTTGATAGATTTGTGTGTGTGTGTGTGTGTGAGTGTGTACCTCTCTCTATCCTGTGCGCAGTTGTTGTTGGTGGGTGGTGTGCTGTTTTGGGTCTCGTATAGAACACTCGTCCTCTTCGGAGGGTCACTCTTTACCGGCATCCTTCCTTCGACCTCCGCTAACCAGCCCTAAAGCACACACACACACACACACACTCATTTCCACTGAACTGAACTACTCATCCAGGCCTGTGCTGTATTTGGAGATGTTAAATGACACACACCTCAAATTTCTGTGCCTCCGCCTGCAGTTTCTCAATGTTGTGGGCGATCTCTGCTAACCGAGGGTCCACGCTGTTGGGATCCCCCATCTGTGGGTTCTTTACATACACTTCCTTCATTTTAGTCAAAGCATCTCTACAGAGAAAAAGTACACATACATATATTTGCTGACTAAATCCAATAAAAACCTGACCTAGTCAAAATTTTCAAAAAGGATTATGTAGAGCATTTCTACAGAAATTTCATAATCGGAATCAGAAAATCAGAATCAAATAAAATCTTAAAGGATTCTTGATTTTTACATTATATTCTTGAGTCCTACTGAATATTGTATATCTTTTTCAAAACTAATTTCATACTGTATTGAATAATGTTGTGCTGCTGGAAAGTTAAAGATGGCTAAAGTTATAAAGGTTTTAAAATACTAAAAGATTTTATTTAAATTTGATTTCCTTTTCCCTTTGCAATCCTAGAAATGCTGGGAACCATGTGTTCTCAAAAAAATGTTGGAATCCTGAAAGAAAATTCCCAGGTATACCTTTGGATTTCTTTACAAATTATGACAGAAATTCCAATCAGATTCCTTAAGGATTTTGTTTATATAAACATTAATTATACATGCAATTTTTTTGAAATATGAATATTAAACATTATACAATTAAAAGGGTAAAAAACAAGAAAGAAAAACAAAAAAAAACTATAAAAGAAAAAGAACTATATAAATAAATTAATTAATTATGTAAATAAATAAATAAATATGTATGCAAATAAATAAGCATGTAAATAAATAAATAACAATTAAATAAATAAATTTGTTAATAAATTATGTAACTAATAAATGTTGCAAATGTATGAAAATGAATAAATAAGCAGATAAGCAGTAAATAAATAAGAATAAGCAGTAAATAAATACAACAAGTAAGTAAATAAAAAATAAAATAAAACAAAAAGTAAGAAAGTAATTGGTGGGTAGGAGTAATGTAAAAATCTGAAAAAGTGTACAATCTGCTATAAAAATATCAAATAATACTTTGTAAAATAAGTTGACAAACTATTAAAGTCTTTATATATTTCTTTTTCAAAGAGTCTTTATTATTGTCTATATATCCACTGGGATTTTTGACTAGTGTATGGCAGGATATATGAGTTTGTGTTTCTATTTGTGTGTGTTTGTCCATGTCTGTGTACCTCTGGTCCATCTCTTTCTGTACGTCTTTATTGATGTCGTCGATCTTCGCCTGAAGCTTCTTCCTTCTCTGCTCTGGAGGAAGATGACTGAAGTCCTCAGGATTCGAACCCTGAGAGGAGACAGAGAGGAGGACAGACAACCAGTGAGTATCTGCACCTTAAAAACTGGCACTGTCCTGTTAGAATCTGCAAATATATAAACAAATATGCATATGCATAAATGAGGCGGGTCAAACCAGGACACATTCAATCACATCAATGGACTATTAAAGAATCTTCTGTTCCTGTCATCTGGTTGGCTAGCTGCCTTTGGAAAGCAGCCAATCAGCTTTCAAATCAAGTGTTTATCAAAGGCAAACCAGATGAGCTAATTAACCTATTCAGTCCAATGCCAACAACAACACTGATTAAACAGTTCTCATAAAAGAACCTCTTATCTTGCTGGCTCATCTTTGAAATCTGATTCTGGTTGAGCTGAGAGATTTGGTTTGCATCTGTCCTTATGTGCCCTCTTTCTATCTCGCTCTAATATCCTGTTCCTGTCTACATTAATGTATCGATCCTCTGAACACTCCAGCCACTGCTTTTTCCACATTAGTTCTCTCTGGCATGCAGTATTTGCCACAATGATTTCAACCACATGGTGGAGTTGAAGAGCCGTGAATTTGGGGAGGTTAAACCTGCTGCAATGATTTTTAACCCTATGAAGCCTACTGTATCATATGTGATAGGCACATTTAAGGCCTCCAAATAATCAACATGATTAAAACTTTGCTAAAAAAAAAAAAAACACAATCTACTACATGCTTTCTGTGGTCTGATCGATACTTTTTCAGCAAGTAAAAGGCCTCTTAGGCAAGGCAAGGCAAGTTTATTTGTATAGCACATTTCATACACAATGGTAATTCAAAGTGCTTTACATAAAAGAAAAGAAAAAAAATAATCACAACAATAAAACAAGGAATTTAAAAACTTTGAAAATGATTTAAAAAAAATCATTTTTCTTAGTATAAATTAGGTCATGGTACATGTCTTTTTGCTGTGAAATCTTAGTAAACGTGTGAATAACTTTTATATTGTTAATAATATTTCAAGATGAACACTTACTGGACTGAAGCAACTTATTTTTGCTTAATTATCCATATGTAATTTTTTAGAAAAATCATGTTCAAATGTATCAAATATTATTTATCAGGCTTTTGAGGAAAGTTTATTTGTTCATCTCTCAATCATCATTGTATCTTATTCATTCACAGCATTTCTATAATTCGAGTTTGGACTGAATAGGTGGACGGCTGTATCTTTCTACAGTCCTGCCCACAGGTCAATGCAAGCATCTCACTAAAAGGTCAAAGGTCACAAAGCAGGCACAGCGACCTTACCCCTTCTTCCACATCTCCATACTGTCATGCAACAATAAACAACCAGATTTTTCTGAGCATGCATTGCACTGTCACTCAAAATACAGTTAAATAAAACCACAAAATCATTGCAGGCAAATGTTGAAAAGTAATAATCAAGATCTACACAAGCACAATATACATGCTAAACTCACTGTTGTACTCACCGTCTTCACAAACAAAGACAAATTGTTAAAATAAAATGTTAATTATGTAACATTCTGATTATTTACAAATAAAAATAGATCTAAAAAAAATAAAAATCTCAGAAATTAACTCAAAGAAATTATATGGATCAAATACGCATATCTATAAACAGATTTATGTTTAAATATAACCAAACATTACCTACAATGTAATAGTCAACTATAAATCACACTACACCATCAGTGTTTCAATAATCACATGTAAAAAGTTTTGGACGGGGCTAAAATAGCAAGACACTCTGTGATTGGTTAAGATATTTTATCTATTCTAATCACTGATAATTATTAATAACACTTTATTTATATTATTTTTCACCCTCATGTCATTCAAAACCAATTTGACTTAATTTCTACAGTGAAACATGAAAGAAGATATTTAGCAAAATGTACATGCTGCTCTTTTCCATAATGAAAGTGAAAAGTTAAACCAAGCATCTCCTTTTGTGTTCCACAGAAAAAAAATCAAGCCAGAGATTTAGGATGACATAAAATAAAGACTATATATTAATTCTGCATGTGAACTATCCCTTTAACTTACACTATAACATCAACAGATTCTCTAAACTACATTCAAAATGATCGCATTTCAGCATATTATGCCACACATCTGGTTAGGGATCAAATTAATCAAATTGTTTGAAATACATAAAGACCGAATCATGGACAGATAAACAAACACAGGGACAAAAAACGGGTTTCAGATCACCTCAATAAGGTTCCGCACGTGGGCATTGAGTGAGAGCTACAGAGGGACAGTCACCATGGCAACAAGACGAAACAAAACAGACATCAACAAAAAGATAAATCAGACAACATGGTTTTGAACTTAAATAGACACAAAGGTCAAATTATATAACAAAACAATACCAAAAGTGTTGTTAAAGGGATAGTTCACCCAAAAATGAAAATGTGCTGTTAATTTACTCAGCAACTTTTTTTGTGAGTAGAACAGTAAAAATGATTTTCAGCTGAAACCGTGGTCCTTGTTGATTCATAAAATGCAAATCAGCAGCTACCAGCACTTTAAGAGTCAAAAAAGCATTTACAGGCTAGACCAAGTTAATTCCCGTGGCTCCTGACGATATATTGAGGTCTTATGAAGCGAAACGAACGGTCTGTGCAAGAAGCTGAACATTATTTACAACATTATTACCTGTAATCCAGAGCCTCAGGCAAATGGGGGAAATATGATTATTTTCCACAAACTGGTTCTTTCAGTTTGTTTCAATGAACTGGTTCAAATAACTCATTCACCAGTTGTTTACGTAATCACACAATGTCACATTATTAAAGCACCCAATAATGATGTGATACGAGAATGTTTTACATGTCTAAAGCATATCAAGTGCATAAACTAGTCTTAAAGGGGTCATATGATGCGATTTCAAGTTTTCCTTTCTCTTTGGTGTGTTACAAGCTGTTTGTGAATAGATAAGATCCTTAAAGTTGCAAAGACTAAAGTCTCAAACCCAAAGAGATATTCTTTATAAAAGTTAAAGGTGCAATAGGTGATTTTGTCTTCAGAAATTTTTTTTTAGTTATGCTGGTTGAAAGTCTTTTTACATCAAGATAGCAATCATTATGTTAAGTGGTTTAAATGTATTTATCTGTATTTATATATTCTGTGGAAGGCGTAGGACCAAGAAATGTTCGTCCAATCAAAACGTCTGTGAGTGTATATGCGTTCAGGGGTGTGGCTTTGGACGGCGATTGCAGGGAGGGTGGGACGTTCGCTTTCAGTGCTATCAGGCTAAAGTTAGCATTTTCCAAGATCTCCTACTTCAATTCTTTTTAATAACATCATATGACCCCTTTAAAATGTTTTATATAAACAATGAACAAGCATTTCACCCCTTCATTCAAGTGCTCGGTTCACTCATATGCATATCACCAGCTCATCGATCTTTGGTCAGAGTCTGAACTGTTTCCTCAATTCAGTGACTGCTGGAGGAACTGGAGCACTGAATGAGTTGGCAAAACCAGTATCATTGGATCATATATGCTGGTATTTTAGTGACTGTCCGGCAATGTTCAGTTTCTTGCACAGACCGATTGTTTCTCTTCATAAGACCTCAATATAAAGTATGCAGCCACAGGTATTCATTTTGTGTTCTTTGATATGCTTTTTTTATTATCACAAATGGGCAGCCGCTGACTTGCATTTTATGAATCACCAAGGACCAAACATGGTTTGAGCTCTTCTCAAGAAAAAAAGGCATATTGGATTACCTGAGGGTGATTAAATTAACAGCAAATTAAAATTTTTGGGTGAACTATCCCTGTAAACAAAAATATCCATAAGGGTTGAACACAAAGGAACAAAGTGATGTTAAAGGACCATGTGTTACTACAGCGACGGACATGCTACGGTCATGCCGCTACGACATGCTACTGAGATCATGCTTACCAGCTTTAAAGAGAGCTTCTCACGGACGAAAAGAGAGAGCAATCGAGGGAATGAACCGAGAGAAGAGAGAAAACATCAGAGGGAGCAACATCAGACCGCTGTACACGTCATACACACACATGCAGGTGTGATCATGCCTTATGATGTCATTGATGAAGCCCACTACATCATAGTTCACATTTGGCTGGCCGGCAGTATTTTGTGCTCCGTCATGAGACAGATTTCTGCTGGCAGAGCCATGGGAAATTGAGTTGAATTGAGTCTCACTTTGGCACTTGAACGGGGAAAATGTCACATTAGCGGAAGTACAGGCCTTCTATGTGCATTTATACTCCAGAACCTTTAAATATTCCAGAATGTTCTAAACATTTAAAGGGACAGTCCACTAAAAAAATGAAAATTCTGTCATCATTTACTCACCCTCAAGTCATTCAAGACCTGTTTGCATTTCTTTCTTCTGCTGAACACAAAAGAAAATATTTTAAAGAATGTTGGTGACAAAATGGTTTCAGTTCTTATTGACTTTGATAGCGTGGACAAAAACACTATGGGAGTCAATGGGAACCAAAACTGTTTGTTTACCAACATTCTTCAGAGAACTGCATACAGGTTTGGAATGACATGACAAAATGTTCATTTTGGGTTGACAGTTCCTTAAGTTGATAAATTCAATATTGTAATATTGCAATTTTTAGTAATATTGTACCCTAATGATGCAACAATGTTCAACAAACCCGCTTTACTGCTGTAGTTTGATGCATTTGCATACAAGGAGAAAAAATAGGATGTAATTAGATTTTATCCATTAGGAATTGACTGGCATTTCTTTTTTGATGCAGTGAACTTCAGCAGGTACCAATGAACCAATTACACATAATGTTACAGGGTCACATGAGGATGACATCATCAGTCCTAAAGCAATGGTCAGCCAATAAACAGAACACGTCAGGAATGGGTGTACAAGAGAGAAGACAGAGGGAATAGAAAGAGAAACAAAAATGAAAATATTCTCAATAAATGGGCTTGTTTTTGAGGCAGTCATCACACCAGAGAGGATTCTGGGTAATCATACCTGAGTAAGGATCTCAAAACAATGCAATTAATGGAGAAAAAGTAGTAAAGTGTGGTAAAATGTGAAGTAAACAGCTAGTTTTGACCGAACACCTGACATTACTAAATGATTATTTTAATCATGAGAGATTAATAAGAGATTATCTAAACAAAAAACATGACATAAAATGAGACATAAATAACTATGCAAATAAAATAAAATTTTAATATATAATTTTAAAAACAAAATATTAAAAATAAAAATGAAATGTAAAGATATATTTAAAAATAAAGTATGATTATACAAAATATAGCATATAGAATTTTAAAAAATTAACATGAATTAAAATATGCAAAATGCATGAAAAATAGGAAGTATATTTATTTATATATTTATTTTGTACACCTTGGAATAAAGCATGATTATCATGCAAAAAATATAATTTCATTAAAAAAACGTGAGATAAAAAACATGTATATAAATAATTATGCAAATAAAAAACACAAAATATAAAAACAAAATAATAAAAATTAATTAAAATATAAAAATATAAAAACAGATAGTTTGTTTATTTATTTATTAATTAATTTATTGACTGCACTTTGAAATAAGGCATGCTGATTATGAAAAAAATAGTATTTAGTACTCTAATTTTAATGAAGCTGTGAGAGCAACAACCTCCCTATTTCTGTGAAGACATACACTATTGTCTGGACTTCTTCATATTTTAGGGTGCTCAAACTATGAAGCTTTTTGTTGTGGTTTTGACAAATATATTTTGACAAATGCGTAAACGCACTGACAGAGGACGTACAATTCAATGTTCTCGAACTCATGAATGTGCCAACAGAATGTAGAATTCAATGTGTTTATAACGGACATAGATAGCGAACACAGACGGGATTGTTTGTGTGAACGTGATGTACATAGAGATAAACATCCAATATATCAAAAGCAGCAAAATGACACCAAAAGGGGTGAATTCTGAACATATCTTTATGTTTGATAAAGTGTTACGAGCAGCGGAAAGGTCAAAGATGATGCACAAGGCTCGCATTCAGAAGTCGCACTCGTGACACTTTGAGAATTAACCCCTCCCACACAAGCTGATTTGCAGCCATAGCACAGGGGGCAGAGCCAGGCTGCTGGGGTTGCACATGGGAGGTGGGGCAAAAGCCAGAAGAGCCAATAAGGGAGTCAGTTAATGATGATGTAACGTTTCTCAATTACAAATGGATTTTAATACCGAATATCAGACATTAACCTCATTCAAGGGATGAATTCAAAGAGATACAAATTAATGAAGAAATTCGAATTTTTGAACAGTATCACATTAATTTAAAAAAATGAGGTTAAGTCTGTTAAATATATTTACTCTATTTCAGCTATCATTCAAGCACCCACACAACTCTGTTTTAATAATAATTCACACATAACTATACAAACACACACTCATGCACACCCCATCACTCAACAAACACACTTTTATACATAAATATACACTCAAAACATTTTTACACTAGGATAAACACACATACACACTTTCTGCATCAATAGACCTGCAAACATATACAATTCAAACACACACACACACACCTAACTGACTATCAGGCACCAAAACACACTAACAGACACACTGATATTAATCTTTAAGATGTTCTCTGATTATTATAGTCTTACATAATAAATAAGTGACATGTTATAGTGTATAAATTATAGTCTAGTAGCGTAGCCAGCAAAAATAACATACAAATTACATACAAATCCAACTTCTTCAACAAAAACGCTCTAAAACACACTACCATTGAAAATTTTGAAATCAGTAGTCTCTAGGTAAGTATCTAATTCTCACCAAGGCTGCATTTACTTCATTAAAAATACAGCAAAAACAGTAATATTGTGAAATATTATTACAACTTAAAATAACTTTTCTTATTTGAATATGTTAAAATATGCGATGCAAAGCTGAATTTTCAGCATCATTACTCCAGTCTTCAGTGTCACATGATCCTTCAGAAATCAGTATAATATGCTGATTTAATGTTTAAGAAACATTTATTATCAATGTTGAAAACAGTTGTGCTGCTTAACCATTTTTTAGGATTCTCTGATGAATACAAAGTTCAAAAGAGCAGCATTTATCCAAAATAGAAAACTTTTGTAACGTTATAAAGATATTTACTATCACTTTTAATCAATTTAATGCGTCCTTGCTGAATATAAGCCTTAATTTTATACCGACCTCAAATTTTTGGAAGAGTAGTGTAGATCAAATCATGTAAACCATAAACACATATATTATAAACAAGCCAGGACCACAAATGGAGAGAATGAAAGTGTCAAAGACCTTCACATGTTCAAGTTTGTTCCTCTATTTTTAAACATTTGTGTCTATAACATCCTTTCTTTCTTCAGCGGTGACCTGATTCATGCCGCTAGCATTACTGTTGAGTCGGTATATGTTAAAGATGTGGACAATACGCTTCAGCATGATGAACCTACCCGTGAACTTCCGATCAAAAATAGGAAATGATAAATCAGTTTTTTTGTTTACTGACCATCAATCCTTGTGAAGCTGAGAGGAATATCAGTGCTGTTTGAAAAGATAAAAAATATCTGAGATTTGCACAGGGACATGGGAAAGCGGGATTTGCTCCGTTATCTGCTGTGTTTTGCGTCTGTTATCTAACAAAGTCATTCAAAAGTCTGAATCTCTGCTTGCACACGCGGAAACACGCGGACGGCCTTCCTGAGGGGAAGGTGAATCTGGGCTGACTTTATCAGAAAGTAGCATGTCAGCGTGTGTGTAAATAGAAGACATTGTTTCTGAGTGTTTGTGTGCGTGTAATCGCATTACTCAGGACAAACCTTTATGTTTGAGCACCCGTTTTTATTTGATCTGTCACCACAGGGTGCCTTCGACTGGCGCCCCTGTGTGTTGAGTGCATAATTGTGTTTGCACGTATCTGAAAACGTGAGACAGTGAACAGTGATGTTTAAACGCAAACAACGAAACATAAGAAAGAGAGAGAGAGAGACACAGACTGACAGAGAGAGAGAAAGAGAGACGGCTGAGTGAGGTGGAGGACAAAGGAGACGAAAGATATAAACAATTCCACTGCTGCTTCCAGAATCATGACATCATCGCCTGCGGACTCTGAGTCACACTATGACATCATCGCTTCAGAAGCTAATGCTGCCTTCAAGTCCTTCTAAGTCAATATTTAGTCATGTGTGGTCACATTTTGGTATGAAAAACATTTCAGTTTCATATTTCATTCACACATTTCCACAAAGACAGGAAGAGTTTTTTTTAGCACTAGTGCAACAAAATAAAGGGCAAGGAATAATATAATTTAATTTAGCATAATTGAATATAATACAATATTCAAATTTAAGTTTTTTTTTTGTTTTTGTAAAAGGACAATTGTTGTCTAAAATGCTTGCAGTTTTTTTATTTTTTTCATTAATTAAAACTACATTGAAATGAAATAACATAAATATTAGACGGAAAAGACAAACTTAAAAATTGTAAACAAAAATATTGCCCGAGCAACTAACTGAAATAATAAGTACTAAAATTACTAAACCTAAAAGTGAAATGAAATCAATTAAAGCTAAATAAAAATATAAAAAAAACAATAAAAATGACAAAAGCATATAACAAAATTACTAAAACTTAAAAAAAAAGTAAAAATTTAAATTGAAAATGTAACTATAAAAACTAATTAAAAATATAAAATTACAAAGCCTAAAACTGAAATAAATTAAAGCTAAATAAAAAGAAATAATAAAAAATTTATAAAAATGACAAAAGCACATAACAAAATTACTAAGACTTAAAATATAAAACAATAAATTAAATAATTTAAATATATAAAAATAAAAAAGTACAAATTGAAATTGAAAATATAAAATCTAATTCAAAATATTAATACTAATAATATTAAAATAACACTGATTGTGGCAGAGATTCTTGGTAATAAAAAAAATGCAAATTGTACACATATAAATACCAAATTTATTCAAACTCTATTTTTTAAGGTTCTTAAGAAAAAACTCAAAAAAGAATTTCCCTGATTAGAATATTTCATTATAGAGGGACACTAAAAAGTCTAGAAGGCGAGCACAAAATTTAGTTAAATTCTGGAAAATGTAGTTATTAACAGTATTAAAAATGAATAAATATAAATAAATATCATCGATATATCTATAATATTATAGATATATAATAAATAAATGTAAAATAAAACATAAAAATTAACAATATAACCACTGTATTCTATCCATTAAAACCAGAATTATTGCTAAATAAATAACATAAAATAAAGAAATAAATTAATAAAATATTTTTTTTCTTTTGAAATCATTTTAAGGCACAGAAAAATTCCTCTGACTGAAGAATCACCCAAATATGATATGATTCAATCATGACTTAAATGCAGCATTAGTCACATTATGACATTAATTGTTTTATATTTAGATTATGATGCAAAAAACACCTTAAAATGATCATTCGACTCCTTTTTTCTGAATGGAAACGTACACTGACATGAGAGTACAGGTGACGACAGGCACAGAGCGGCACACGTGCACCCACACACTTACTTTAACACACGCACGTGGAAGACGTGGAACCTCAGCATGCACGGATACTTACCACAAGAGAAATAAGGACCCAAAAATGAAACCAATTAATCAATTAATCAATTAAAAGAACAAAGGAGAACGCAAACTAAAACGGAACGTAAAAGAAACGGCAACTGAAAGAAACACGCTGCAGCTGTGGTGTTATTAACCCTGTGAGCGAGAGAGTTAGTGCGTTAAACTCTGTTCCGTACATCAGGGGTCACATGCAGGGGTCAAATCACCGCAGAACCATTTCAAGGGACGGATCACCCAAAAATAAACATCACGTCAATGACTGTCGTTCTTCCGTGGAACTCAAACAGGGATGCTTATGCTGCTTTTTCAATGTAATTGAAGCGGATAGGGACCATGGGCATTCATGAGCTTCAAAAATGACTAAAAGCACTGTAAAAGTAGTACATATGACTAGATTCCAAGCCAAACAATAGCTTTGTGCGAAAAAAAAGACCTAAGTCATTATTCACTGATGATCTGTCACTGAGAATTCACCTATGTGTCAATTAAATTCAATTTTAAGTACTTTATTGGCAGGATTGAGTTTGCATACAATATTGGCAAAGCATTAATCACAAAACAACACTGTAAAAAAAGATTGCTGTGATTATCACAACTTAAAATTCATCATTAAAATAAGGAATAAAGTTTCAATTTAAAGACGTATGCTTGACTTAAAATTATAAGTTTAGTTAACTTTAGTTTAGATTAATGCAGTTAAAAATTAATCTCAACAAAAAAATTTACATTTTAAGTTGTTTTAAATTTTAAGAACATTTTTACAGTGAAAAAACAATAAAAATAGTATTTAAACAAGGTGCTAAGTAATTAAACAAAATTATATACACACACACATATGTATAATAGATATTCAGCTATACTTATATTTTTGAAGAAAAACATTTAAAATAAATGAAAAAAAAAATATATATATATAGTCATACATTATGAAGAAATAAATAAATAAAATAAATAAGGAAATTCATTTATTTATTTTGTTTAAAATTTTATAAATAAAATAAATAGAAATTAGTTTTAAAATTGAGCACTTTATGAAGAAAAAATAAATACAATTAAATAAAAATAAGATTAAAAATGTGTGTGTATAGAATAGTCATTTATCAATACATTATGAAGAAAAATTATAAATAAATAAAATAAAAATAAGATTAAAAATTCAATACATTGTGAATAAAAAATGCTGCAATATATGCATACGGACGGTCTTAAATATTGATCAAAGCAGTAGTTTCTGAGGGTGTGCAGCTGAAAAATCAATTTTGCTGCAATTGATGAGTAACTGTCTTCTACCAGTAACATCTTTTCTGAAGAACTGTAAAACTCTGGCAGTCTGTCAAATTATTTCTTGCCTTTTTGTCCCTTTTTGAAGTTCGACAGCCATAGTCACCATCCACTTTCATTGTATTGCAAAACAGCTGCATAAATATTCCTTTTCTGTTTTCGTGTTCCATGAAAGAAAGTCAATCAGTGAGGGTGAGTAAATGATGGCAGCGTTTTCATTTCTGGCTGAACTGTCCCTTTAACAAACGTTGCATGCACAGCACACACACACACACACACACACACACACTCCTCTAATGCACAAAGACTAAATTCAGGTCAACCATTTGCTCTTTTTCTCTCTCTCTTTCACTTTCTTATTAGCGAGCTCCCAAAAGCGTAATGGAGAAATTAATGAACGTGCGTTCTGGGAGAGCTCACATTAACGGTTCAGTTCCCAACAGACTAGACAACCTGCTAAAACATCACAGACAAAATCTGCCCTTTATGCATTAGGAAAAAACCGAGATAAGTGTGCCGAATACCACAGGAAATCAAAATGATGTGTGCAATAATGCATTTACAATGGAAGTCCATGGAACAATTGCATAACCAGGAAGGGTCCTACCACTACAAGGAAAATTGACACAACTCAAATAACATATTTTGTAAAAATAATAATAATAAATAAATAATTGCTTCAGCATAAATATGAGCTGCACATTTTTGCTTTTAAACCTCCCAGAAAGTCTTGCCCTATTTTAGTATTATTTATATACTTTGCTATATATATATTAATATTTTGAATCAGCTTTTATTTTTATATTTTCATTTTAATTTTTGTTTAATTTTTTACAAATTGTATGTGCTATTGTCATTTTAATTGGTAATTAAAATAGCTAAATCTATAAAAAAGTTACTTAGTTAAAATAATTAATAATAAGAAGAAGAAAAGTAATAATAAATAAATAAATAACAAGCATAAATTCCTGATTTTTTGGGCATTGCTATTTACGCTTTAATTTTTTTATTATGTTTTAGTTTTAGTAATTTAAGTACGTCAACCTGTTTTATTTCAGTTAGTTGCCAAGCTATTTTTTATATATATCGAATATTTATATTCTGCTTTATTTTACTTAACAAAAATGATTTTTAATATTTCAGATCTACTTAACAATTCTATTGACTTCCCATGTAAGAGCAATTCTCCTTGTTTTTCCAAAGTTGAGCTGATTTCCTGTGGTAATCGACAGCATGTCACAGATGCTCCCAACAGAGCTTAACTCGTATTGAACCCAGAGGATTGCTATAATCTTCACCATCATACATAAACACAAGAACGATTCCAACTTCTAACCCTGTAGAACATTCTCAGGCCTAAACACCATTAATCAGATACAGTTGTGCGTGAGATGTGTGAGCGTTTAGCGTTTAGATGACTGTATTATTGTATAGAGTTTCTAAGTAAAGTCTCGTAATAATGTTTTGTGTGACCACAAACAGACACGTTACACACACAAAACACACACGGGACAGACGTGAACTGACAAACACAGGCTATGATTGGAACAGCGTACTACATACTTCTATTACTTTTTAGGCAATATGTATACTATGCCCAATATGCAAATGGACTACTACTGTACATTTGCTAAAATGTGTATTATACAACAAAGCACACCATATGGAATATGATATCCCATAATGCAATCCGCTAAAATTACATTTCCAGAATATCAGTCGCAATATTACACAGACTGCCAAATGTTGCAACATATTTACACAAAACTGGACTAAAAATGCAAAATAACCATATTTATTTCTGATATTACAACTGGACGCCACTTGCCGAATTAAATATGATGTGATGAGATCATGTGACCACAATGTATGTATCGTAAAGTTTTGCATAAATTCAAATAAATATATGATGTATTTTATTATGTATTTAAGTATTTTCTGCTCACCAAGTCTTCATTTATCTGATCAAAAATACAGTAAAATCAGTAATATTGTGAAAAATTACTACAATTTAAAATAACTGTTTTCTATTTGAATATATTGTAAAATGTAATTTATTCCTGTGATCAAAGCTGAATTTTCAGCATCATTACGCCAGTCTTTAGTGTCACATGATTCTTCAGAAATCATTCTAATATACTGATTTGTTGCTCAAAACATTTATTATTATTATTAATGTTGAAAACAGTTGTGCTGCTTCAAAAATGTGTAATCTGAATGAATAGAAAGTTCAAAATAACATTAATTGTAAAACTTTTGTATTATAAATACCTTTACAGTCACTTAATCAATTTAATGCGTCCTTATTGAATAAAAGAATTAATAAAACAAATCTTACTGACCTGAAACTTTTGAACTATATATACTAAATAATTGTAAACAGTATACAGTATGTACTGTATAGTACGTACAGTATGTACAACTAGTTTTCCATTCCGCCCATAGCCACACAGACACACCTCATTAAATATGTATGACAGTGTTAATGCTCACATCCTGGTCCTGCGAGGTTAGGCGGGGTTTGGACTGAGCATGCTCAGTAAGAGCAGAGCCTTTGATACAAATGTCAAAGGTCACAAGAAGACAGAGGAAGACGAGGAAAAGGAAGAAGAATGTGGTTACCATGGGAACAGCAACGATGAGTGGCTGGAGAAGGAAGTTACTCTCGGTTTGAAAGGACAACACAGGAATAAAGGGTTTAGGGTTACGTTTCTCTGCGATGTCAAAGGTCAAAGGTGAGGCCTCTCGGGCCGGTGCATTAGTATGTTATCAGTGGAGCGTCAGGATGAACGTGGAACATTTGTATTTTCGTGCAGGTGAACAAAGGGAAGGGAAAGGAGAACGATGGCGGCAAAAGAATAACAGCATCTACAAGTACTACAATAAAACTACACATATACAAACAACCTACAAATGAAATTAAACAAGCATAAACTAAAACAAAACTCACAAACGCATGAAACAATCACTCTTATGAGCTTTCAGATCAGTCTGTGCTGTTCATTTTTACTTGAGTTTTGGTTTTGGGTCAAATCGAAGTAACTGCGAGCGAATGTGACGCCAGTGTGTGTTACCTTGTTTTTCTTAATGAAAGGCCAGAGAGTTTTGCTCTTGCCCTTGCTGGAACGGTCCGCTTTGTTGTCCGAGCGTGAGTTAGTCAGACTGGTCTCAGACACCGTCCTCTTCATCGCCTGACCGTAGTCTTCAAACTCCACATCGCCAGGAGGCTCGAACCCAGACTTATACGACTCTATGACCTGAGAGGAGTCCTGCAGGGGAAGACAGTCTTACTGTGTGAGTTTAGTATTACATACTATTATAGTTTTTATTCATATGTTGAATTAGATTGGATTTTTATATTTTTTGTATTCACTTTAATTTTAGTTAAAGTTTTAGCAATTTTATTGTGTGTTTTTGTTATTATTTTTTAGCACTTTTTAGTACTTCAAACTTTTTAGCACTTCAAAACTGTCTTGACAACTAGTTAATATATATACAGTAGGGCTGTGCGATATTGAAAAAAAATGCGATACGCGATACCTTGTTAAAAAATGCGATATTCGATATGCGATACGATATTGCTTAAAGTGTGAAAAATCTATTTGAATTATATTTTAAAATATTTAAAAATGAAAATTATATAACCAATTTGTTTCACATTCTTTCTTGGAAAAGAAAGAATCACTACAACTTCTGAAAATGACCAGCAGTGTTTTAGCAGTACATAAAAAGTAATGTCACAAATCAGAAAATGTAATTTTAACATCAGTGTGAATGACAAAAAAATGAATGACACTAATTTTATATCATTGTGACTTTGCTTTCCATACACTTTAAGTACTTCTTCATATACCACAGCAAAAACTATAGTCTGAGAAAGTTCAAACATGATTAAAGGCAAGTGAACAGTCAGTAAAAAAAAGAAAGAAAAAGGGGGGTACTATTTACAATAGTTTACAAGCATAGATACAAGCATACAAAATATACACAATTTACAAGCATAGATAAAATAAATAGTATTCAGGTACAGAAATTTAATAATTAAGTGTAAAATAACACTGCATAGTGTTCACTGTATGAATTAAATTTAGATTAATCTTTGTTATAGCTGTTTTGTTGTTTGATTAACATTAGTGACATATTCAGCAGCACGTATTTATAGGCTGCTGTCCCTTTAAATCCGACTGCACGGATCCAGTATAATGATACACATCCGATTTCTTTCTCAGCTGTTTACATTCATTTAAAACATAACTGACTGCGTTTACGAGCATGATCGTCGAGACGGGTACTATTGACATAATTCTGTGTGTATGTGTCTGTTCAAACATAAGGAGGAGATGCGAAAGACGAATCAACTCGTTCGCGCGCCATCTGAAACGCGTCTCTCTCTGTGTGTGTGTGCGCGCGCGCTTTGCACGTGTGCGGCAGAACTGAAGAGACGCTGTGTGAGATGCAGCTTGTCTCTGCTATATGCGTCGAACTAAAACTTTGACCTTTTGTTTGCAACGTATTTAAGTAGCCTATTATTAAAATTATTCAAATATCGCACGCCGTTGCGATATGCATATCGCGATATTTACATGTGTGATATTTCGATATTTTCGATATATCGTGCAGCCCTAATATACAGTTTAAATATATATATACGTATATATATTTCATGTTATTTCAAGTAACAAAAATGGTTTTAGATTAAAATAAAATAAGCTCATTAGTATTGCTACGAAACAATCCCTTCCCAAAAATATGTCTTTAAAAAATATAGTCTTTTTGAGGATGCCTCTAAAAGGAGGTTTTGTCAGATTTAGGTCATATTGGAAGATGTTTTGTCCTAAAAAGCTACTGTATAGTCAGAGACAACAACCACTTTCAGTTGCATATGCAGATTATTATATCTATATCTAAATACATCATTTGTGCAATTGCATTGTCAGTAAATAATTAAAAAGACAGAAAATATGCATTAAAAATCTTTCAGAGATTCTGGACTACATCAGAGGAGATTTTTTAGATGGCAAATTTAATTTGTCTCAAATGATAATGAGGCTGTAAAGGGCAAATAAATTACAAAGCCTTCAATATGTCATATTGTGTCACTATTACTTATATCCTTATTTCAATATTAGCTACATTATTGAAAATATGTATTTCCACAAATTTCTAGTACATACATATGAAACAACATGTGTTTCAGAAATTAAACGTGAGTTAAGTTTGGGGTCTGTAAGATCTTCATTTTGTTTGTTTTTTTAATTAATACTTAATTTTTTATTTACCAAGAACACATTAAATTGATCAAAAATTACATTTTTAAGGTTACAAACGATTTCTATTTCAAATAAATGCTGTTCTTTTGAACTTTCTATTCATTAAAGAATCCTGACAAAAAGTTTCCACAAAAATATTAAGCAGCACAACTGTTTTCAACATTGATGATAATAATAAATGTTTCTTGAGCAGCAAATCAGCATATTAGAATGATTTCTGAAGGATCATGTGACACTGAAGACTGGAGTAATGATGCTGAAAATTCAGCTTTGCATCACAGAAATAAATTACATTTTACAATATATTCAAATAGAAAGCAGCTACTTTAAATGGTAATATTTCACAGTTTTACAGTTTTACTGTATTTCTAATCAAATAAATGCAGCCTTGATGAGCACAAGACAGTAAAACATCTTATAGACCCCAAACTTTTGAACAGCAGTTTAAGACATTTCACAATCCTGTTCTTTGCAATTCCTTTTCTATGAAATTTGTGCCGCTGGAGTCAGGTGTCAGTGATTTACGATATTCTAATCTGTTCTACCAAACGGCCAGAGACTGATCCTAGATCAGTGATGGAGTCAGTAATGGGGTTAAATGTGTCAGGAGATGTGTCTTGTTCAACTCAGATTGAGTTTCTATGAGAGAATGAGAGGTATTTTGAACAGAAAAGGATGCCAGGCCCATCATGAATGAGTGTGTTACTAACATTCTTGGGTTCGATGGACTCGGCCACTTGTGTTATTCCATCCAGGCATTTCCCAATGATGGGCAGAATCTGTCGGTCGACCTCCGCAAATGTCTTCAGCGACCCGCCCATTCGCTCTATCCTCTTCTCCTCCATTGCCTGGATCTTCTGCTCTCAAAACACACACACACACACACACACACACACACAGAGTTAGTGTGTGTATTTTTGAGTAGATCTGTGAGATCAGGAATTGTTCCATGCAAATTGTGTTTTGGGGTGTGTTTATGCTGTTACTTCATTTGCATTATCCACAATAGTGAATTCAGAAATAATGCAACTGGTGCATACAATTAAACAACAATATTATTAGCTAATTCATTCTCAGTGGATGTTTCTGTGTGTGTGTGTGTGTGCGTGCGTGCATGTGTGTGTGTGTGTGCACCTGGAAGATATTAGGGATGATGGTGTAATAATGTTCATTCTGTTCCTGGTTGAACTTCTGCAGGCATGAGGAATATTCATTCTTGCTGTCAGAAGCCATCTGGTGTCTCATCTGAGCCTGCTGCCGTGCCTAAAAGAGAGAGAATGAAATATTACTGATTATGCAATGTTATTAAAAGTAATTTGATTAATTATACCCCTAAAAGCCACACAGACTTAAACCTATGCTAAAAAAGAGCCTACAAAAAGAGCCTATCTTCCAACGTCTTTGCGAGAACATTTACATTCAAATTACTACAATCGCATGGTTTTCTAAAGTCATAAGCAATTCAGATTTGCTGATGTTTAATATACAGTTATGCGTAATGAGATTTTTAACCAATGAGATTTCATTGTGGGCGGGGCTACCTGGTGTGATGATGCAGAAATCAATAAAAAGACAAAAACTCTCATTTTAATGGAAGAGATGCTGTTATCGCTGTGACTAGGGAATGTAGTGCACTCAAAATAACACATTTTTGTTTTCAGACTCAATGACTTCCCCTAAACTCAATCACAAACCTCAAAGTCCACTCGCACTGACTCTATACTATTATACTACATTTACATTTACATTTAGTCATTTAGCAGACGCTTTTATCCAAAGCGACTTACAAATGAGGACAATAAAAGCAGTCAAAACTAACAAAAGAGCATATACTATTATTATAAATACTATTATACTGTTACTATTAAACTCTATACTATTATACTATATTCTGACTCAGTATAGAAACACATTTAGCCTAATTCTTACAGATGTGTTTATAACTAATACACACTTCTGTGTGAAACGGCAGATATGACATACATGTGAAAAGCTCAAATAAAAGACACAAGACATAAACATCCTACACAACGCTCAAGAGCTCTTGTGGGTTGAAGAAATATTCAAATGCATGCTGCTGAAGTAAACGCAATTCTAAAGTATACTAATGCATTTTAATGCGCATCATTTAAGTGAGAGAACGATACAGAGAAAGCAGCGTCATGTCAACCACATCCTGATCCGATTCCAGGAAATCACACTGGTTAACCTGAGGTTCAGTGTTGCCATGGAAACACTCAAACTTCACCAGCAGCTCAGCAGCAGCAGGCTTGTGCATGAGCCACAGGAAGTTCAGAAAAAATATCCCCTACAATTACATTTGCACTCACTGTCACTGATTGTGCATTTAAATTTTTTCTTAAATATAAGAATATTTAAATGTATTGCATTCAAATACATACTATTTACGTATATTCAAATACACACACACACACACACACACACATATATATATATATATATATATATATGTATGTATATATATATATATATATATATATGTATGTATATATATGTAATATGATATGATATAAAAAACATAATATATTTGTTTTTAGTTTTTATATATTCATACAAAATGAAAAAACATACAAAATATAAATAAATACAATAATGTATGGTTTTTATATGATTTTTATTTTTATATTAAAATGTACTTTTTTATATTATATATTTTAAATATCATATAAATATTTGAATGCACTATTCTTACATTTAAATATTCTTATATTTGAGAGAAAAAAGTAATGCACAAGCAATGAGTGATATGACATTTTAATTTTCTTTAAATAAATTTATTAATAATCTAATTTAAAATATACATATATTTCATTTTTTAATCAAATATACGTTAATTATAATTTATTATTTTATTTTATAAATTATAAAAGAATAGTGAATATACAGCATATTTTATTATATTATTTATATTATGTATTATTAAATATTTAAATAAAAATAAATATTATTTATTAATATTACACACACATATATAATTGAAAATAAAAATAATTTAAAAATAAATAAAAATAAAATAGAGTACAATTACAAATAAATTAAAGGTGAACATACAGCATAGTTTTTTTTATATTTTATTTTATTTTGCACTATTTGGACAGACCACCAGATGCTGATGATTCCTTAACACACACAAACACACACCTCCTAAATAAACTGTGATATGGTAAGCGACATTTATATATGGGCCAGCAGAACAGGACGCTTTGAGATTTACATGTTTAAATATTCATGCCTGGAGCGATGTGACTGGAGGAGCAGCAGCGCAGACAAACTTTAATCAAGCCTGTGACTGGGTGGCCGTTGTGTCGTGTGGGCGTGGCCATGGCTGGACAGGAAGCAACAGTGTCCTGACACACAGACACACACACGCACGCACACACACACAAACCTGCCGCCGTGCACCTACCTTTAGGTAACATCGCTTCAAGGCATGATTTAAAAAAAAAACACACATAGACATTAGTTAGCTTTGGCTGCTAACGAGTTAGTACTTAAATCTACACTGTAACATGACAGTGATATCGACACAAACCGCTCGACAACACATCAAACCAACATGTGTTAAAACCACACAATTAATTATATCTATCATATAGTAACTTGCAAACTGCCATGTTGTTGTCAAACGACCTCATTATGTTGCATGTTTAATTCAGTAACTGACGTCTAATCATCATCTCAGAAGTAAATATGGTTATTTAACATTTTTAAATCGATATTGTGCAAAAATGTCAAACTTTTGGCAGTCTGAACTGTGGCAAATCAAAAAATGAATCATGAATGAGATCAAAAGTGCGGTTTATGTTACTTTCGGTCTATGTGTCTCAGTGTAAATGGAAGAGGAAGTCAAGACGCATTGCATTGTGGGATGCTCTGGTTATATGCATAGGAGTCCATTCAAGTATCCCATGCATTCACAATTCAAATACTGTACATAGTATACATACTGTAAACTGCAGAAATAGTATGCTATTCTGAATGTAGTCACTCACTAATTGAGCCGATGCAGCTGTTGTACCTTTACTGACCCTGAAACATCTGCATTTTCGTTAACAGAAGAGATCTGCAAGATTAGCTTTGGCGTTGCACTGGATTTTTTGGACCCTCACGCATGCTTCCTGAAAGATCTCTTGACTTTTTCACTATTTGACCGTTAAATGACCAAAAAATGCTCTCTGGACTGCTGGAAGAAAGAGCTCTTTTCCACATCTGAATACTTTGGAAATTTCTCTTTGTGTGACTCAAGCTATCACAGAGACATCTGCCCAGCACACGCTCTGGAACAAAAAAAGACTGAAAATGAGTAGAGAACGTAGGCGATGTTGCCTGTCCTGTGTGACTCCACACACACACACACACACACACACACGGTCGAGTTTCCACACAACGCCACGGCAGCAGTGTGAGACAGTGAGGGATGTGTTAAGATGAAGTGAAGGGGAAAACAGACACATGTGAATCACTCGGGCTGTATCAGTTTATCACTTTTTCATTTTATATAAACTAAACGGAAACTAAATAAAACTAAGTGAGATGATGATAGATAAAAGGCAGACAGAGAGACAGACAGACAGACAGACAGACAGACAGATAGATAGATAGATAGATAGATAGATAGATAGATAGATAGATAGAAAGAAACAGACAGACAGACAGATAGATAGATAGATAGATAGATAGATAGATAGAAAGAAACAGACAGACAGACAGACAGATAGATGATAGATAGATAGATAGATAGAAACAGAGACAGACAGATAGACAGAGAGATAGATAGATAGATAGAAAACAGAGAGATAGATAGATATAATGAACTGACTTGTGGTTTGTTTCTACAATTATATCATAATTTCTGTCTCATTACTGTTATAATCAGCTTCCCAGTGGAGAAACTGGTGTTTTTTTTCTTCAGGAATCCTGGATGATGTACGATTCCTTATCAGATGGTCTTACCTTCTCCACGTCTGCTTTCGTCACGTTGATGTCTGCGTCCAGCTTCTCAAAGTACTGCTGGGCTCGATCCGCTTCTTTACAATCCCGCTCAAACTTCCGCTTACACTGCACACACACACACACACGTGTTAAACCATGGCAGAACACACTGCTCTAGATTCATGTACTTACAGATGTTCAGATGCAGAACACTCACATTGTAATTAGCACACTCACACACTCAGCCCACCGAACAGATGTGTGAACTGCGGTATAATAAATGTTCATCCATTATCAAATTGTTTATTCTTCATCTCGCTCTCGCACTCATTTATTTGAAGGGACAATCAACATTTGAGTCCGCACTGACCATTGACCGATCACGCACACACACACAATGAACTCATTCTTACACACGGACACACACAGGCAGTGCTCTCTTGTTCTCTATCACACACACTGAATCAACAAACAGCCAGAAGACTCTGCTAACAATGACACAATCCATCTCAAACACCACACACTCTGAGACAGTGGGCGTACAGAGGAATGTCGTGATATAGGGAGAGCGGGGCACAAAGTAACACTTTTTGACTTTCTCAAATTTATATAGTAGCTAGTAAATGTTGTAAATTTGGTCATGCTAGCATGTGTGGAAATATTTAAACCACGTGTGTTACAACTTACCCCACGTTACTTTGTGCCCCGCGCTCCCTATCCTGTCTGCTTCAGTGTGTGTGTGAGACGTCCCTCTGATCACACACACACTAGGGGTTGAACTTTTCAGTTTCTAAGCTGTTTTACTGAGAAATCACAGAACAGTGTTGACAATACATTTCCGCGCTGAATGATTCTGTCAGTTTGTGTAAATCCACATGGGGTTCAGAGTATATATTTTTTTATCCACAGTAATTTCACACTTGTCTAGTACAAATATGTCGCTTTGTTTCATAATTACAGTGTATACGTTTTTCTTTATTTACCCTCAAAAATTGGAAGTGAAATGTGACAACGCCCCGTAGGTGGAGTACATTGTAACATCTGAGGGGCACGTTGTAACATGACCATGTGACAGCTTAAAATGTTATCTGATCGCATAAAAAAATATACAAGACAAACTAAAATATTTTGTCAATCAAATAAATTAATTTTCAAATAAAATAATGGCGTTTTTTAAGAATTAAAAATAATCTGATTTTGGAGTTTGACAATGAACACATTGCAACCATGCTTGGGACGGCCCATATAAACGAGCAAAAATGCTTAACAGGTCTTGAAATAATAATTTCTTAACATTAAACATCGACTGTCAGTGTTTATTCACCTGTTTCTCGTCGTTTATCATTACAATTTATTAAAGTAAATAGTGTGAATTGCATCGCTAATGTCATAGAATAGCACGGCAGGGTACATTGTAACGCAGTGTTACAACATACCCCATCTGCGCAACTGGAATTTAAAACCGGTTACTGTCTTCTGATAGTTAGCGAAGCATTAAAAAATAATTTAAACTAATAAATAACAGATTGGAGATTAAAATAATAGCAGATTTGTCTCATTTTAAATGAGCAATAAAAACTGAGATGAAAAATTGACTTAAGCCAGAAATATAATTTTACTATGGTAAAATAAATGTTCAGCGATATCTTCAAAAGACTTTTGAATTTTGGCACACTTTTTTTCTCTATATAATGTTTATATAGTAGCTAGTAAATGTTGTAAATTTGGTCATGCTAGCATGTGTGGAAATATTTAAACCACGTGTGTTACAACTTACCCCACGTTACTTTGTGCCCCGCGCTCCCTATCCTGTCTGCTTCAGTGTGTGTGTGAGACGTCCCTCTGATCACACACACACTAGGGGTTGAACTTTTCAGTTTCTAAGCTGTTTTACTGAGAAATCACAGAACAGTGTTGACAATACATTTCCGCGCTGAATGATTCTGTGTGCTCGCGATCTGCGCGTGATGTACGCGCTACCGTCTGAAGCCTATGTGTGTGCGTTACAGTGCAGCAGCGCATTAGATTAGAACGGCGATTAACTTACCTGTACAATAAGCTGTTTAAAACGTGCATTCTCCCGTTCAATTTCGAGCATCCAGTAATATAATCACATGTCTTGTGGAGCGCTTTCAGAGTATGCATTTATTTGTCATTTGAACTGTTTGGAAACGGAGCGTAAATGTGGAAGTCCTTCAAAGATTTCTTATCCTGTTGCGCCCTCTATAAGACCAGCGACTAGTCGACGTCAAGCTTAAAGCGTCATGGCAGAGCATTGAAGTCGACTAGTCGATTAGTCTGTGCAACCCCTAACACACACACACACACACACACAGTATCTAATGGACTAAGGGGTTATCTTAGCCTTTTGGACATTTACTATGGTAATACCATGGTATACTTTGAAGTAAGTGAATATGGCATGCATCCAGTAGCATGGTATACAGCTACACTCTCAGAAAAAAGGTACAAAAGTGGTCACTGGGGCGGTACCTTTTCAAAATGTACACCTTTGTACCTTATTTACCCCTAAAAGGTGCATATTAGTATCTTAAAGGTATTAACACCTCAAGTGTACACATTATTATCTTAATGTTAGATATTTGTACCTTTTGAAAGGGTACTGCTCCAGAGACAGCTTTTGTACCTTTTTTCTGAGTGTTTAACTGATTTTTTAAAAATTACATAAATAAAATATGAATAATATTACAATATTTTAATTTCAAAATGATTTAATTTGACTATAATATTTAAATAATTTAAATTGTATTAAAATAATTCAATTTTAAAATTAATTATTCAAACTTTAATATTTTAATATGCATTAAAATGTTGTATTGAATAATAAAAGTTAAAAAAAATGTTAAACACAAAAATAAATAAAATAATAATATTATAATATTTAAATCATTGTAACATTTTAATAATTTAATTTGTATTAAAATGTTGTACTGAATAATGAAAGTTTAATGAAATGTTAAAAAAATAAAAAAATAAATAACAAAATTCAAATTAATTATTCAATTTAATTTGAATATTTTATTCATTTAATTTGTATTAAAATGTTGCATTGAATAATGCAAGTTTAATAAATACATAAATTAATCTTTAAAATACTGTTTTAAGTTAATAAATCATTTTAAATAATGTAAATATTTTCATATTTAATATAATTTTAATATTTTCATCATTTAATCTGCATTACAATAATGTGTTGAATCATGCAAAATAAAAGCCTTTTCACTAGTGCTCCCAGAATTTTGGAGACCACTGTATATCAAAGTACCATAGTATTACCATCTGATAAAATTGTGATTCCAGTGCGCATTTATTATAAAGATTATTGATTGATAATTGATCTTGACTGAACTCACCGATTCCAGCTGTTTCCAACTGGCTTCGACCTGTTGCTGTGCCTTCCGTCCATCATGGAAATGCTGTGAGAGAGAAAGATGAAAAAATGTATCTCTAATTTTTTAATATCCATCATTAAAATTTTTCACCCATAAAGGGAAATTTCATCACATTACTGTTAAGAAGGAACAATTGAACATTAAGGAGCTCTCACTTGCAGTTAACTAAGATAGAAATATTTGAAAAACACAATCAGGATTATCTGTTTGTATGTGAGCCTGAACCTGAGAGGAAGTGTGTGTGTTTGCATGTGTGTGAGCTGCCAGGAAGCCATATTGCCGTGTTCTGTGTGTATCCTGTGTGTGTGTCGTCACACTCCAGGCCGTCTGTGTGTTTCTCTCGACGGCTCCTCTTGGCCTGAGCACTCCAGGAAAGTGTTCGTTTGGCCAACGCTCAAATATCTCCCACACAAAGAGCTCAATGTGCCACACAGATAAAGAGCTGCTTCTCATGCAGGTCTGAGATCAGCTGAAGACGCCCGTGTGAGCCAACATTCAGAGCTTTAATGACACGTGACAGCTTATAATCACTTATAGGGCATTACTGTAAATGTGATTTTTGCTTGTCTAAATTATTTTCTGTCTACAGACTGAACCCGGAACATTCCTTATTAATTCTTGTAACATTAATGCTTGTGATAACTTCCAGTCCAGTCTCAGCTGCTGTCTAGTCTTGTCTGTAAAGCACACAGACACCTGTAGTGAATGTCAGACGGTCAGATCTGTCTTAATGACACAGATTAGACTCAATATCCTGTTTGCTACACAGAGTCAGACAGCATCAAACATCAGCAGACCGTTCATCTCAGTGCAGTCACTCAAGACAAACATCTCACTGTCCTTCCACTTGGTTGAATGTATTTGACTGTATTTGAATAGCAGAGTGTATATGGATCCTAAGTGGTTCTCTTTTAAAGGTGAAAAAGGTAAAATACTTTCCAGATAAATGTGCAAGTCATGTGGTGTTTGACTTCCTAAAGAGTGTAAATACTACAGTTCTGCGACACTTTCGAAACACTGATCTGTTTGAAAACATTTAGAACATTCCTAATATATATAATTTTAGGAATATTTTTTTTTATGCACTGGGAATTTTTTTTCTTTTATATCTAAATAAATAAAAATATATAAATATATTTATATAAATATCTAAATAAATATAAATACTACCCATACATATAATAATTGTATTATTAATAATAAACATTAAATAAATATTTTACATTTTCTCAAATTTAGAAAAATCATATATATAAACCATAAATATAATAATTTTGTTATTAATATAATTTAAATATTCCTGAAAAAATCATATATACTAAAACACTTATATTTCTGAATCTCACACAGGTGCTGCCCAACACAAACTCAGAGCCAAAATGTTTTCACAAAGTCTAAGTTAGGATCTATGTATCACGAGTTACGCGGTAAAACTGAACCGGAATCAGTGAAACGTGTTTAGACCGGACAGAAGGACTGACAGTGAGAAAAAGAGTGAATGAATGAAAGAGTGTGAATGTGTTTAGTATTCATCGCTGAGTTTCTGGGCTGAATAAGGAATGCAGGCATGCGGCGTGTGAATAAAACCTTATAGAGCACAAAGCATTATGGGTACAAAACCACACAGTCAGCCGATGCTGAAGGAGTCCAGTTGTGTCTAGCATAGCGATCGAGACTTTTAAAGCACGAATGAACAAACACATACACAAGATGGTGGTGTATTTATCATTTAATTGTGGTATTTAAAGCATTTAAAACTGCAGTTGAGCTTTATTGACCCTCTCGGTTCTTTCAAAACAGATAAACGTGAAAACTCACACGCACACACACACACAAAGGGCAAAAGTGCTCAACAACAGTCTAATTCTTCTGCTTTTTGCGGCCCATTAGAACAAACTAACAAAGTGAAATCTAAACTCACAGCTGATCTGGAATCAGTCTTTATAGTTTCAGCCAATCAGAGGAAGTCCACCTGTTCTCAAAGAGGAAGTTGATCTCTAGCTGTTTTAAAAAAACAAAGCTTCACTGAGAACCTGTCCGTTAGAACAGCTGAGAAAAGAACAAGAAAATAAATAACAGAGAAAAACGTGACCTGAGGAACAGATGAAAGAGACGAGACTGAACAACACTGACGCTGCTTCAGAGATGATTTGAATCAGTAATGCTTCATACACAGACACACACTTACAGAAGATAAATGCAGACTCGTTTCCCATGGATCAAAAACAGAAAGCACCCGGTCTTGGACAACAGCAACTGCACTGACGTCATGACTCATGAGTTCTTTCCACTATAAATCAATACAAATTGAAATAAAAAAAATTAAAGTAAAAACACAAAATAATAAAATAAACAAAATAATAAAATAAAATATAAAAAGTAAAATAATATAAAATAAAAATGAATAAAACAAAAATATTAAATAAATAAAAATGCAACAACATTTAAAAAGAAATTAAAATTAACAAAAAAATAAAATAAAAATACAGAAAATAAAATAAAATAAGATAAAAAATAACAATAAATAAAACTAAATAAATAAATAAATAAAATAAAAAATAAATAATGAAAAATAAAATAAAATAAAATTAAATAAAATTAAAAGTATTATTTTCTTGGAATTGAGAACATTGTCTGAAATCACTCAAACGTCTAGATATAAATTTCAGAGAAGCTTGCTTCTAAATGGCACATAAAAACAAAACTAACTGTCACTTTACATGTCTGTCAGACGGTCTCTTCCTATGTAGGCGGTTCCTGGCCTGAATACGGCTTTATGCTGTTAGTCAAAAATCTGGCTACACGAAACCAGTCTGCTCTTTGTCATAAGTTGATGTGCTTTTGTTTTTCGCTCTTCTCTTGTTTCTTCTTTTTCGCTGCAGAAGCTCAGCTAGTGATTTCTGGATCTGGATGAGTGTGGTGATATGAAGCAGATTTATCACATCCCAGAATAATAACCTGAACTACTGAACGAGGCCTACAGATGGAGCATGTCTCAAACACACACGTTACAGGCCCAGTCAGCGTAAAGCTTCTTCAACAATGGGTTTAATAGAGAATTACAGCACCAGACCATATGCTGTCTGGATTAAACACGGGGAAAAAATGGAGCAAGACTGTTTTTAATTTAATTTAATTAATTCTCTATTGCAACATGCATAAACTACAGAATAAACTATAAGTTCGTACATATCTATAAGTGCACAAATGCATCCGAAAATAGTACGTGTGTATCAAATCAACAAAATGAAGCAATTGAACTGAGGTAGACAAAAGAAAGAGATGGATAGACAGACAGATAAAGAGAGAGAAAGAATAGGTTTATGAAACAGGAGAGAAGCAGCATTCTGGGAAATCGTACAGACAGACACCATGGAGCCCTGCTCAGTGTGTGTGTGTGAGTGTTGAATGCTGGGAAATCTGCGTTCTTCAGGTTGACATCTAAATGCCTTCATCTTATTCGCTAAATGAAAGATGCATGTTGTGTTCTGACACCGCTCTAGTTCAATGCTATCTGGACATATAAATCATACAGTCGATGACCTCGAGAGCTCAAAGTCTGTGTGTGTGTGTGTGTGTTTATGTGGAAAGATGAAACACACACACACACACACACACATACATACATATGAGTGTAATTCATTTACACACACCAGAAACTTTCAGCCTAAACATGCAACAGCATCTCTATTTATGGAAAAAAGAGAGAGATGTGCTGTAATTCTGACAAATATGATCATTTAGAAGAGAAAATGTCCTGAATGATGAACTTATGAATTCATAAAAATAAAGGGCAACACACTGCAAGTCATTAATCTAAGTCTTAAATTATATTATCAATATTATAAGAACAAGTTAAATTATACTAATGTAATATCATGTATCATCACGTATATATATGTATATACATATTAATAAATAAACATATATTTTTATATGTATAAATATTTTTATTGTGTATAGATAGATAGATATGTGTGTCTGATTTTTATTTATATTATTATTAAGTCAAACTTGTCTAAAAATTGATATATATGTATATATATCATTTTAACTTAAAAAAATTCATTTTGAAATGAATACTTTATTGTAAATTCACTTGTATATTCAAGTGAATTTTTAAAAAAGTGGGATATCAAGACAAAAGGATGTACATTGTGTGTTTATATGTATTTAAATGTGCCACACCCTTCAGAAAATCATCCCACCAGTGACTGACGTATCCTCTCTGTTTATTCAACTTGAACAGAAGACATTCTTTTAAACCAACTTGCACGTTTCACAGTTGTAACGTTACATTGCAAAGACCGCTCGATCTTGCAGGTTTGCATTGCACAACATCAGAAAGATCAGGCCCTTTCTAACGGAGCATGCTGCACAACTTCTTGTCCAGGCCCTTGTCATTTCTAGGCTGGACTACTGCAATGCTCTTCTGGTTGGACTTCCATCAAGCATAAAAGCGTCTGCTAAATGTCTAAATGTAAATGTAAATGTAAATCTGAGTGCTCGTTCACTCACCGCTTTCCTCTCTGTTTTGATATCCTGTGCGTATCGCGTGAGTTCGGCGATGATCTGTGACGTCATGTTCTCTGCGATGAGCTCATGCTGCCCGGCGTAATCGTTCAGCTCGTTTAGCGTCGAATGAAACGCGCGGCACCATGTGTACCTAAGACAGGACGGGACATCATCAGTGTGAGACGCATACGGTGAAGACATCAATCTTTGGGACTTCACCAAACAAATCTAATATCAATCATGAAAGAAATGAGCAAAATGAAACATACTTATTGTCGTCTTCCTCTTTCTTCTTAGGCTGGTATTTCTTGGACAGATTCCTGTGCAAAGACAAGAAACCAATTACTGCATATGTTTTCAATACTACCATATTTCTCATACTATTTCTACTATATTTATATACTATACTGTTACACTATAATTATTTTTTTTAATGCATAATGGGCGATATAACCAAAATCTTATTTCACGGTATGATACATTTTATTTCACGATAACGATATGTACCTCGATATAGCTCTTTTTTTTTTCTTTTTTTAAAAATTAAAATTAAGAAAAAGAAGCAAATTACAAGCACAACAGAACAAAAAAATATATGAAATAAACTTTTAATTTATTCAGCTACAGTAGGCTAGGTTTATTTAACATGTAGTAAGAAATATTACAGAAATTCACTAAAGTGTATAAATAAAACACTGCATAGTCTTCACTGTATCAATCAAACATTATTAATTAACATTAATAATGACAGACATCTGCAGGTAAATAAGGCTGCTGTCCCTTTAAGACCAACTGCACAGATCCAATATACTGAAACACATCCGGTTTTCACCCAACTGTTTTACATTTATTTAACATATTATTCAAATTATTCTATGAATTTTATGAAACTGAATTTTTACACTTTTTAAGGACCCGCTGGGACTTTTTTTTATTCACACACGCTCCTAAATTCATTTTACAGTTTGTACACTTTTAATTTTAGTAGCAAATGCACCTAAAAGGCTTGCACTGTCCAGCCCTGTGTGTGCAATCCTGTATCCCACAATGCCTTGTGCTTGACCTGACTTTGCATTTCCACTAAATGAACAAATTAACTGTTAATTTTTTTTTTTTATGTCTTGACTTGATTCTTGTTCTGACTGACACAAGTTATACAAAACTATAATAAAAACATAAAACAATCATTTTTATTTCCAAGAAAAAATGCCAAAATTAAATATGATAAATGTAATACTGCAGAATTAAACATGCAACATACTACTGTTTGAAATGATTATCATGTATGTGGTTTCACATACTATAAAAATGTATTAAACCATTAAACTCTATTCAGTGTATACTTCAGTGCAGTATGCAGAAACAGTATGCTAGTATTCCACTGCAAACACTGTCATTTTATTAAGAGGTACAATTCTGAAGCATGTTAATAAACCAATCAGAGAGCTCAACTGAGAAATGCAACCAATCACAATACTTAGTGCAAGGAAACAATCAAAAGTTGAAATTCAAATACTCAAATTCAAATACTTCACAGAACTCTTGGACTTTTTTGTCTTTGTCTTCCTACATGTGTTTAAAATGAATGTGAGGCTCAATGTCAGTGTGTGTGTGTGTGTGTGTGTAAACTGTGACACAAAGGCCGTCTTTCTTTCTTTGTAGCCTTTCTCGTCACTGTCAGATGTTTCTCTGTGTGTTCTATTAACATCAGCTGTAAATACAGAGCGTCTGCTCATCATCACTGCCTCAGGGCAAGTGTGTGTGTGTTCAGACTGCACCTTGCCAAAGGGTAAAAAACACATTTAAAAAAAACACACTCACGCACACTTCAGAATAGCACACTAACATATTAATATTAATATTGCACAGTGTTCCCAGTACACATATAACACACACATGTGATGTACCACACAATTGCCACAGTACCTTGACTTGACCTTTCTTTTCCAGTGTGATAAATAACACGGAAGTAATATCAACCATAATTCTTAAAAAAATTAATTAATCTATGAACTAATCAATGAATTTGTGAATAAATCAATCTATTAATTAAAATAAAATTAACATCTATCTATCTATCTATCACATCTGGATATGTTTTCTCCTGCACAGCATTATATGACTGTTTCTGTTACTGCAACACTGCAATTTTCTTCCCTGAAGATAAATAAAATTTACTCTGTTCCTGTCTTACACACACACACACATACAATATTGACTATAATCTTGTCTAATTCGCTCTTCATGCATGCAAGTCCCTATCTGGATCACAGTATCTGAGATCTTATCTGTGTATGTATACATATGCATGTGTGTTTATCAAAAATTGTAAGTGTGCTGTGCATGTACTAGTGTATGTATATAGATGCAACTGAAGCTGTATCCCTTACAAGAAGTGCCATGGCATTAGCATAAATATATGCCATGGACAAAACAAGGAAATGCAATGTTTTGTTTAACACAACTATAATTGAAATGTCATTACAGCAGCATTTAACATGGTAAATATGGTATTTAAAGGTGCATATATTAAAGAATCATGGTACTGCCAGTACTTTTTTGTAAAGGATGAAAACATGTTAATTTGTTCATATCATCTGACCAGAGAATGCAATTTTATCACACAGTGAATCTGAGGTTAAGTGCAGTTCATCACATCCAGTAACATGCTGGTATGAGTTTGAGTGTGTGTGTGTGTGTGTGTTTTAGACGGCTGAACCCCCCGCTGCGGCTGGGAATTAACGGGGTTTCCCACTGCTATCTGGAGGGGGTTGATATACAGTCAGTGTGTGTGTATGTGTGTGTGTGTGTGTATATGTCTGTGAGTTTTAAATCCTATCACTGGAATGGGGGGTGGGGTCGTGGCGCATGATTGGACGGTGCAAATGTAGGTCACCAACGAGGAACACCATGCTGGCACCTTGTTGGTGTAGGATTTATTTTGGAACCATTTTCACATAATTGCAATAAAATGTCAAGAAACACACTGAAATTTTGAAGTAGAAACACTGAAATAGTATTTTCTCATTAAACATGTTGATCATTGTTTTTTTTAAGTTTGTAGAAAAGTCATTTTAAAAGTTATTTTTACAGTCTTTAAGCATAAATATATGTTGTCAGATTTATGTTTTTTTAGATGTACGCCATGCATTTTTTTGGATATGTGTTGGTTACATCTGCATGATACAAATATCACTTTCACAGACATATTGACCTCTTATGATCGCTTATGTTCGCAACAGTCATGCTAGCATAATACTCTTCCTAATTCTGCAGTTTAATCAGTATAATAAGCATATTTAAAGGGATAGTTCACCCAAAAATGAAAATTCTGTCATTAATTACTCACCCTCATGTCGTTTCAAACCCGTAAGATCTTCGTTCATCTTCGGAACACAAATTAAGATATTTTTGACGGAATCTGAGAGCTGTCTGACCCTGCATAGACAGCAACGCAACTGAAATGTTCCCAAATCCAGAAACATAGCAAGGAGATCTGTAAAAGAATCCATGTGACATCAGGGGTTCAGCCGCAATTATACGAAGCTACGAGAATACTTTTTGTGCGCAAAAGTTTTTGTGTCAGCTGCGTCACACGGATACGCTATTTCCGTTCAGATCAAATCACAACAACGTAGGAAACAGATCCCACGGAAACCTGCATTTTCTTCCCAAACTTACACACACAGAAAACACAAATGTTGCCCTTTCTTCCTGTATCCTTGAGCTGTCAGCAGCAACATCACATGTGTAATTATTAGTGTGTGTGTATGTGTGTTTGCATCTGTCATGTCTTTATTTACACAGACATGACAGATGCAATTCAGGGGTTAAAGTGGGGATTTGTGTGGAAGAACCCTGAGATCTGATGGTGATACTGTGTCATAGGTGAGATAAGACATGACCGCTCTTTTGCACACAAAAAGTATACTCGTAACTTCGTATAATTGCGGATGAACCCCTGATGTCACATGGATTATTTTACAGATCTCCTTGCTACGTTTCTGGACTTGGGAACATTTCAGTTGCATTGCTGTCAATGCAGGGTCAGACAGCTCTCAGATTCCATCAAAAATATCTTAATTTGTGTTCCGAAGATGAACGAAGGTCTTACGGGTTTGAAACGACATGAGGGTGAGTAATTAATGACAAT
>NW_015640454.1:455276-467225 GCF_001515625.1 Sinocyclocheilus rhinocerous
GGGATGATGTAAAGTGTGTGTGTGTGTGTGTGTGTGTGAGAGAGAGAGAGTTTTAAATCCTATCACTGGAATGGGGGGCGGAGTCGTGGCACGTGATTGGCTGCTGCAAATGTAGGTCACCAACCAGGAACACCATGCTGGCACCTTGTTACCACGGAAACCTGCATTTTCTTCCCAAACTTACACACACAGAAAACACAAATGTTGCCCTTTCTTCCTGTATCCTTGAGCTGTCAGCAGCAACATCACATGTGTAATTATTAGTGTGTGTGTATGTGTGTTTGCATCTGTCATGTCTTTATTTACACAGACATGACAGATGCAATTCAGGGGTTAAAGTGGGGATTTGTGTGGAAGAACCCTGAGATCTGATGGTGATACTGTGTCATAGGTGAGATAAGACATGACCGCTGACCTATCAAGCCACAAACCTGTGTTGAAAAACAGCTTAAAAAGGTCTCCAAGCTTGATCAGACTTATCTTTTGACTGGTTTTAAAGAGGTTTTCACCAGTTTGGCAAGACTGAGAGTCCAGATTAAACCAGCATAAAATAGATTAATCCATCTTTTACAACAGGGTATCAGAAATTTCATTTTTGAGTGAACTATCCCTTTAAGGATGTAATGTTTTTTATTAGTTATTCTGCAACTGAAAATTACCCATTCCATGATAAAAGCCTGTATACATAATTTAGAAGTCTTCATGTATAACGTTTATGCAAACCAAAATATTTAGTGCACATGTATTAATCACAGAGGTTGATGCAACACTCACCTGATCTGTCTTGCATAGTTAAGCTCGATCTCAGACCTTTCCTTCACAAATTTGGTGTATTTTTCCACAAAGTCGATTCCCCACTGTGTGTGCTTTTCCAGGTTATCAAACTGATCCTGAGAGAGAAATAAAGAGAGAGAGATATGTTAAAGCTGGCACAATAACAGTGCAGCCTGATGTTTCGACATCCTAAATTAGCTGTTGAAATAAAAAAATTTACCACACCAACAAAAGGTTCTACGTGTCATTCTACTAGGTCAGCAGGAAGTGGACAGGAAAAGCCCACCCTGATACTGACATGAAAGCGAGTACTGTCAAAAATAGTGACCTTTTTAACGAATGCATGAATTTTTGTATTTTCACTTAAAGGGGTCATATGATGCGATTTCAATTTTTCCTTTCTCTTTGGAGTGTTACAAGCTCTTGGTGCATAAAGAAGATCTGAAAAAGTTGCAAACACTAAAGTCTCAAAACCAAAGAGATATTCTTTATAAAAGTTAAGAGTTAACCACGCCACCTACAACGGCTCGTTCTAACACGCCCCCAACATACCTACGTCACGATCTGGGAAAATTTGCATAACGCCGCCCAAATGTTCACAAAAAGAAAGAAGGCGTAACTTTTATTTTCACTGTAGTATTGTTGATGCTGCAGCCATGTCCTGAAGACGCCGTGTGCTTCGTTGTGAAAGCGAAACTACTTTGTTTGGCCTTCCAAAAGAGGACACAACTAGAAAACACAAAATAATGTTCTTTTTAGCAGCATCATATGACCCCTTTAATGTGCTAGAATGATGTTACTAAAGTAGTAAGTGCAAACTATACAGTATGAGGTTGAAAAAACAGTTTACATGTATCAGTTTTATATGAAATTTTAAATTTGCCAGGTTTTGAAGTCAAAATCTAAACAGATCGGCTCACAAATCATTGTACAAATCATTAAATACATAATTCACAAATTAAAGCTTTGATCTCTACTGCATCAAGTTCAAGATGTTTCTGAAGGTTTCCTATCAGAAAAACACAAGGAACCAGATCTATAGAGTGAACAGTCCAAGTTTTATTAAAAACTGAAATCTGGAAGTGAATACAGGTGATTTTATGTTTCCAGGATACGTACATACTAAAAAAAAAAAAAATGTGATCCAACCACTTAAACCACATTCAGAAACGCGTGTGCCCACATTAAGTTTGCAGTGCTAGAGTTACTGGCCCTGAAAGTTTTATTAATATCTTGTGTTGTGGTCATCTATTGATGATTGCATACAGGTTTGATGAGGAGTGTGTAGGGTTTTAATTTTCCATTTCCAGATGATTTCCAGTAAAACCGCTTTACAACATACAAACACACCACAGACATGAGTCCTATTAGCAGACGCACTCAATTGTCACACCTCAGCTAACACTGATCACACATTTGAGACGTGACGGGCTCAGTTTAAGAGCCTGCTGCATGCTGGGTAAAATATGACAGAAAATACTTAGACTTGTTAATTTAACTGATCCAATATCGGTATCTGACCAGCAAGAAATCCTATATACTGCACCAACAACTTATGAAGCATATGTAATTGGATTGTACAAAACAACCCCAAAAACGCCATACATAACGAAACACAACAGGAAGTTCTTGCTAATGTCCCTCTAAACTACTCAAATCACATGACTGTGGGTAATAAATGTTCCAGATAGAGCCAAAACTTATTTTAAATCAACTGTCATAAAAGAACCTGTTGTAAGTTGTATGAATTTCTTTCTTCTGTTGAACACAATTAGACTTTCTGAAGAATTTAGATAACCAAACAGTTGTTGGTCTCCACAGACTTGCATAGTATTTTTTTCTTTCCAGAAGAAAGAAACTCATCCCTTTAAGTTCTACAAAGAACGAAACCCAGAAATCAAAACACTTACGAACCTATAATGAAATGAAGAACTTTTTAGATTTCTAAAAAACCATACAGCAACTCTAAAATCCTAAAATGTCTCCTGATAACAATACTTGCATTTGCATACTATGTTCCATGTCTTCTGAAGTAATATGCTAGCTTTGAGTGAAGAACAGATTGAAATTTTGTAACCTTTTTACAAGTTTTATGAAAAAAAAAGTGTTATTATTAAACACTCCCCAAACAAATAAATTGTATGGACTACTTTAATGATTTCTTTATTTCCTTTTTTTGGTCACTATAAATGATCATTATATGAAAAGAACTGCATCCTACTTTTGTGTCAAAAAAATAACAGCATTTGGAATGACATCAGGTTAAGTAAACAACGACTGAAATTTCATTTCTTTGCTGAAATCTTTACAGTGCACAATACAATCACATCAACTTTACTTGACACATTAGACAGAATTTACCCTAAATTCAACACGTAAATGGTATCGTACTGTAGTATCGCTTCGATCACCTTCGTTTGACTCCAGCATCCCCCCATTTTCTCTTCAACCATCTCGAAGTCTGAAGAATCCAGTCAGATAATCCCTCCCTCCATCTGTACGAGCGTTAGACGCACAAGACCATTTCACTTTGTCCTTATGAAAGAAGACACTACTTTCATTCCTGTTCGTGCAAACTGTCCGCATGCATTCAGCCAGCAGACAGGATGAACGTTGTGTGTTTGTGCACAGACACAGGATGTACATGTGGGTGATGATCTAGGTTTCTGCACTCCACATTATAACTTTCAGTCTATTATTTAAAGGTACAGTTCAATGAAAATGAAAATTTGGTCATTAGTTAGTTACTCACCATCATGTCGTTCCAAAACAATATGAATTGTTTTAATCTGAACAAACCAAACCAAAATTAAACCAAAAACCATGCAGTAAAAAAGTCCAAACGTGCATGCTATGTCTTCTGAAGTAACATGTGCGAGGAATAGACTGAAATTTTGTAAACAATTTAATGCAAAACATTATTAACACAAATAAACTATGTTTATGATATCTTTATTGCCTTTTTTGTGTTTTTCTGTTTTGCAGTCCCTATAAATGATCAATATACGTAAAGAACCGCATGGAAATCTTTTAAAATTCCTACTTTTGTGTTCCATGGAAAAAATAACAGCATTTAAGTTGGAACGACACAAGGGTGAGTAAACAATGACTGAATTTTCATTTCTGGTGAGGCTATTAAAACTACCAATGGAAGAATACGGCTAAGAAACACACACAGTGCCAAAGTCCCCTGTCAGCATCTGGGTAATTCAAATGACCTAATACGATTAGCTGGCCTCATTTAAACACAGATCACCTCCTCTTACACAACACAGTCTCTAGTCCACACAAGAAACACTAGAAGAGCAGCAGACACCCAGCAGCTGAAGTTTTAAAGAGGGCCATTTTAAAATCTGCTGTATGATCGCATACAATCTTGAGGTTGTGATCAGTGAGATGGCGTATTATGTGACAAACGGATGCTTGGCTGTCTGACATTTTCAGCAATGCAAACATGTCTATGAAGCGCAACAAGTGCAAGAGGAATCTAGACTAGCTCTATGAAAGCCAAAGTCCCCGTGTTTGAAACTGCTACCAGAAGTAAAGACGCTTTGTGTCGCTGTTCACATGGACAGATTTTGCAATTCTCGAGGCGACAAAGTATTAAAAACATCAAAACTTGACGTCACCTTGTAGGGACGTCCCTATATGGAACATTTCTTTATAAAGGGACTAATAAGAATAGTATGAATGTACTTTTGGCTCAGTTGGTTTAACATTAAAGTAAAGGTTAGGGTTGGTATAATCCAATTTACATGTGCGGTTATATATTTAGCAGACACTCGCATCCTAAGTGACTTAAAAATGAGGAACAGTACAGCAAAAGCGACTCATCCTAGAAAAATAACCATAAAAAGTAAAAGTATAGTGTTATAAATGAAAAGTTAATACTATTAAAACTCTATAGAATACGTTCTTTGGTGCATTAATGCAACACAAAAGCATTAGCATATTCATTTACCCTCTGAGTATATTTATGAGTATACCTCCGACAATATTTTAGTCCATGGTTCTTTGAATGATGAAGCGGCCCCCATCTCCACTGTGCCCAAACCAGTTCTAAAATCAAAACCAGGACCAAGACTGCCTGCCCGGTTCAAACCAGCACAATTCTCCGGTCAAAACCAGTCCGTCCGCCAGTATCAAATGCTGATTCCAGTGTTATAATGGTGGATTATAATCCAGATTCTGTCTCTATCCACAGATTAAACCCCCCAAACCAGCATAAAGCAGACATACTCCACATCTGGAGCTGATCCAATGAGCGTCTGGGCACCAGATTTACAGCAGTTCAGTAGTTCTATTTCTTTATTCAAGCCCGACATTAGCGACGACCAAAGAGCACCAGATAGATCCAGCACAGCTCTCGCAAGCAAGTAATACACTACCTGATGAGGAATTTACATTCATATTGACATCCAGGCATTTAGCAGAACTTTCTATTTAAAGCGGCATACAAATGAGGAACAAAACAACAATAGGCGATTCACAACATAAGCGTTTCGGCACCTACAATTTAGGTTCTGAAGTTTTTAAGCATTAAAACGTTTTGGTTTGGTTGTGCAAATGTTAAAATCCTAGTTTCTTAATGTAAGTCTTAATGTGTCAATGTGATTGTGTTAATGTTACATAACAAACATAGTATAATGATGTCATTTGTAACAATTTAATATTATGGGAACGTTAGCTTGTAATGGTTACTGAATATATAAATACTGTTTAAAAATATAGTAAGTTTACAATGATGTTCTTTTATAAAATACTGATTTTTCTATGTTGTATCCAGTGTTGAGTAGATTACTTACAAATTGTAGTCCATTACAAATTACAAAACGGAAATTGTAGTTAGTAACATAATCTGTTGGATTACACATAGGTAATGTGTTCTGAGTACTTTTGGATTACTTTTAGATTACTTTTGATCTAACTCATAAGAAAATATTTTCCATTCTTTGTTATCAACATCAAAAAGTGCATTAAGGTCAACCCATAGGAAAAATGTATTGCTCAGTGGTTGCTTTTCCTAAGCTCGGGAGACTTAGATATATATCTCTCATTTTAGTATCAACAGCATTTCAGATATTACTCCTAAAATTCCTTAGGAGAAATGGAAGTAGACACAAATGAGACATGAGAAATATTTGAGAAAAAAAGAGTCAAAGCAGAGAATGTGGTGGAAGAAACATGAGAGATCTCTTAATTGTCTTGCTGTAATCTCTTGCAAGACTCCATTATTAAAATGATTTACTGCTCAGAGGTTGCTTTTTTTATTGCAATGGGGTTTTTCACCTTTAATGGTCAGGACAGTAGGAGTAGAGACAGGAAACAACTGGACAGGTGAGAAGAACAGAAGCAGGAAAGTACCTTTAGCTGGGGTTCGAACCTATGTTGTCTGAGGTGCAGTTGTGCCTTCACGTTGCTGTGCTGCCCACAAGGCTATGGTTCTGACAGAGATTACTCTACGCTCAGGATACTGAGGGGTGATTCTCTTATATGTATCATTGAGATATCAGCTTTGTCTTAAAGGGGTCATATGATGCTGCTAAAAAGAACATTATTTTGTGTATTTGGTGTAATGAAATGTGTTTATGCGGTTTAAAGTTAAAAAAACACATTATTTTCCACATACTGTACATTATTGTTTCTCCTCTATGCCCCGCCTTAACTTTTATAAAGAATATCTCTTTGGATTTGAGACTTTAGTCTTTGCAACTTTACAGATCTTCTTTATGCACCAAGAGCTTGTAACACTCCAAAGAGAAAGGAAAAAATGAAATTGCATCATATGACCCCTTTAATATGTCTTCAGTTTTATTTTAGGATAAACATGAAACTTTTACTAATATTGTAAATACTAAAACTATCATTTAAATAGAGAAAAATAAAATAAAAAAAGAGATCTTTTTACCATTTCAAATATTTCTCCTAGACAGAAATGAAGTTACCTTAAGATTGAACGGAAACTTTTGCTTGAGTCTCCTGCTTCTCAAACTTGTCTCCTGAGACAAAAACTCTCTCACAATGGTCTTCTTTAAAGCTGTAGAAGAGATCTCAACAACTTTACACACCGTGCTCAGATTTTTCTCCTTAGCTAAAGACTCGGGAGCTCTCACATTTGTCTCTTTTAAAGCTTTAGAAAGATCACAAGGACATTACACACTGTGTTCAGATATTTCTCCTTAGCTAGACTCTGGATCTCTCACATTCGTCTCTTTTAAAGCTTCAGAAGAGGTCTCAACAACATCACACACTGTGCTCAGATTTTTCTCCTTAGCTAAAGACTCGAGAGCTCTCACATTTGTCTCCTCTAAATTTCAGAAGTGATCACAATAACTTTACAAAGTGTACCCCAAGTCAAATGCCTCAATATGAGCTCAAACTTTTCTTTCATATAATATGTATTAATAATCAAATTAGTCAATTAATAATCAAGACTGAGTCATTTATGTGTCTTTCAGCAAAGAAAGCTCCAGGGTTACATTTTCTATAGATCAGTTTTGATTAAGGCATTCGGTACATTACTATTTCCAACAACAAATTATGTGCCTATGTACATAAACATTGTCCTATAAAAAGTAACATTATCCTTATTTCTGCATAATTTCTCTCTCAATATAGCCTTTAATAATATGAAACCCCCAGATTATTTAGCTAAAAAGAAAAATCTAAGCACAGTGTGTGATGTTGTTAAGATCTCTAATCTAAACTTTTGAGGAGACAAATGTGAGAGATCCAGACCCCTTTAAAGTAACCTAATTTCTGTCTAGGAGAAATATTTGAGATGTTAAAGACATCTCACTTTTGATTTTTCTTTCCTATGGGAAGGTTTCCCATACTGGGGTTCGTGAGGTGATGAAAAGCTAATAATTAATTTAATTAAAATGTCAAATTGAACTAATTGTGGCCTTTCCACTTTCTGTGTAATTATAGTCACCTGACTAGTGGCTGGTGTGTGCAGTTCCATAAAACTGGAAGAACTTCCAAATGCATATAAGCAGTAGGATTTTTTTAGAAAGGGAAAACTACAATTGTGTAAATAATATGTAATCATGTAATCAATAAAAAAATTACTGTAATATGATTATGAGCACTTTAAAATGTAATACAATCTAATTTTAATTACTTACATTTTTGTAATATGATTATGTAATCCAGATTACATGTAATCAGTTACTACCCAACACTGGTTGTATCATCCTAAAAGACTATTAGGAGCAATTATTATGGCAATAAATCTTTCCACGTTGATGAGGACATTCTTAATGTGTCCCTCAAAATACTGGGACTTATTTAAACACAAATGTGCGCAAATGTGTAAAACTATCCTTACAGTTCATAAATCCATTCCTACATAACCTGTTGCGTCAAATTACAATTAACAATTTAAAAAGAAACAATTTAAGATCACATATGAATGACAATAATACTTCAAACAATTTTCAAAGAAGTTTCATGAATTAGGCCCAATTAGCAAATTTCGGCTCCAACGGACATTCAAACAATGCTGCACCAGGACTGTTTCCTCCAAACACTGTGAGAACATTTATCAAATACTATTAACATGATATGGAATGTTTGTTCATAACATTTTCACAATGTTTACATTGTAACGTTCTCTGTTAGGGGGTAGAGGTGATGGAGTCATTATATCCGCTGTACTCTAGAGTGGCGACGGCGAGTTGGCGTGGATTAATGAGGGTCACAAAGGGCCACCAGCCGACCCTGAACAGAGAGTGAACAGATTGCAGAGCACCTGCATCTGCTGTGAACTCGTTTACTGGATGGAAACGAGGGATCGAGCGGAGACTGAGCACACATACATGCTCGGCTGTAGGCGTCTGAGCTGCATGCATGTAAAATTCAAAGCTCTGCCAGGTGGTGACTGAGCAACTGGAGGGAAAAATGGAGAGAATTACTCAGAGTGAGAGAGAGAAAGAAAGGAATTTAAAAGACGTCTGATATTTAAAACCCCCCTGGTGACTTTTATCCATAATACAAACAAACACAAGCACACTTTCATGCGTGCACATTCCTAAAAGGTTAGTTATTATTTACTGTGACGAGTGGGGCGGGGCCGAGAGCCGTGGGAACGGAGCGAGGCCGGTGGAGTAATTGATAATGAGCGACACCTGCACCACTCACCGGTCTCGAGTCTCACGGAGGAGCTCCGGAAGGATAAAAGGGAGGAGTGACGACAGTGTCGGACGAGAGAGGACCAGGCCTGGAGTTTATTTTGTGTTTTGTGTGCGGCAGTCGTCCGCGAGGGGCTGCCGCTTTAATTTCATTTTGTGTTTGTTTATTTGATTAAAGTTTTGTTTAAGTGTTCGCCGGTTCCCGCCTCCTTCTTCCCGTGACTACGAACTTTGTTACATTTACATACTCATGACTTGATATATATTGCAGTCATATGGACTACTAAGTGATCACAAGAAGCCAACTGCATAGCAATTACCAAGAAAAAACAGTAATCACCCTTTCTGGGTGGTCGCTATGCCGTTGGTAGGGTGTTCTTGGAGGTTGCCTTGCAGTTCCTAGTAACAACTGCATAGCCACTAGGGCTGCACGATAAATCGCATGCGATATTTAATGCACATCATGTCAGTAAAGCCGGCTCTGTAATCAGCGGTAAATCTCCATCACGTGCGTGCTTTCACATGGAGCAGCATTTACTACACAGAGCCGTTGACTGCGTAGAAACAACCCAGAATGCCCTAGGAACTGCATAGCAACCTCTCAGAATACCCTAACAACCAGAAACACCCAGAAATGTCTACTAAACACCTATCAATGTCCAAGCAACCACCCAGAACACCCTAGCAACTGCATAGCAACCCCACAGAAAGTTGCTTGCATCTTCTGGGCGCTTACTGGGTTTTCTGGGTAGTGGCTATGCAGTTGCTAAGGTATTCTGGGTGGTTGTTGTGCAGTTCCTACTAGCAACTGCATAGCCATTAACCAAAACACCCAACAACTGCAAAGTAACCACACAGAATGTCCTTGTAACTGCATAACAACAACCCCACAGAATGCCCTAGCAACTGCATAGCAACCACCCAGAAACTTTGATTACTGGGTTTTTTTTTCTGGATGGTTGCTATGCAGTTCTGGGTGGTGGCAAAAACTACTAAAAATGCTGTATTAATCATGCCAGGCCAGTAGCTGGCGATGTCACATTCACATTCCTATAGACTAAACACATAATATGTGTGTGCATGACGTCACCATTTTTACAAATGTGCACTTTTGTAGTTTACACGGAGACGATAACAACATCGTTTCCAAAAACTTGCACTCTAAAACCCATTTTCAAATGTTTGCCTTTTTAGGCCCCTGAAACACTGTTGTCATGTAAGTGTACCGCCAAAACTGTGTTATGTAAACGGCCCCTAAGGTGCACTATTCCTTTAAAAACAGAAATGCACTACTATGATCAATGTGATAATGTCATCATAGATTCTGAATCAAAAATGAGGTCATACTCTAGTCTATATATGGAAGAAACAACAATTTTTCATAATAATTATTCTTGTGAGCATGGCAGAATGCTGTAATTCAGCCTGAAATAAAACACACACAACTGCACAAAAACATGAGCATGAGAATAGCTGTACGACACATATTCCATCATCCAGAAACACATGCACACACGCCTCCTCTCTCTCTCTCTATAAATAGGCACTGTGTGCTCTGATGGGACACCCAGAAATCCTAGAGTTCACTCATCTCTCATGAACTCATTAAATCCAAAGACTCTGAAGAGCAGAGCACAAGTCAGACACTGAGATCCTGTCTGTAAACACAGGAGAGCTGACAACCATCACTATTGCACAAGTATTACACTTAAAGGGGAGGTCTAATGCTATTTTATGCATTCTGACTTACTTACACTGTTAAAGAGTTGGATGCTAAACATAGCCAAAGTTTCAAAAAACGGGTTGGACGTATGATGGAGTATTTCTGTGCCAAATACACTCTTTCAAAAGTTTCGGAAAGTAGTTTTTTTATGGCTCTTCATGACGTCATGAAGGGTGGAATTCCTTTTATGGGCACTTCTCCTGGAAGAGAGCACGCACACATCAACCAGAGCGAGAGCACGAGCAGCCCATCAACGTGCTTCATTCGGGTTATGGAAGTCTTCGGCAGCGCTGCACAGGACTTGCTCGAGAAGGATTTGCCATTTTGTTTTTAGACCACAAAATTAACAATGTCACCAAAGAAGTGTGTTTTTGGTTGTGAGGGAAAGATAACCTTGTTCAGCTTCCCAAAGAACCCAGCGTTAAGAGAACAATGATGCAGTTTGTTTGTTTGTTCTAACTTCTCGGCATTTCGGTGACGAATGTTTTACCCAGAACACTCTAGTAAGCACCTACCAATACCCAAGCAACTAACCCCACCCTAGCAACTGCATAGCAACTACCATGAAGAACCAGTAATCACCCTTTCTGGGTGGTTGCTATGCAGTTGCTAGGGCTTTCTGGGTGATTGCTATGCAGTTGCTAGGACATTCTGAATAATTGCTAATGCTATACAGTTCCTAGTAGCTAGCAACTGCATGGAAACCACCGAAAAAGCCCTAGTAACTGCATAGCAACCCCTCAGAATGCCGTAGCAACTGCATAGCAATCACCTAGAATGCCCTAGCAACCACGTAGGAAACACCCAGATCACTCTAGTAAGCACCTATCAATGCCCAAGCAACCACCCAGAACACCCTAGCAAATACATAGCAACCATCCAGAAAAAAAAAACAGTAATCAGTTTTGCTATACAGTTGCTAGGTTTGCTATACAGTTGCTAGGGTGTTCTGGGTGATTGCTAATGTTATGCAGCTCCTAAAATCTAGCATCTGCATAGCAATCACCCAAAATGCCCTAGCAACTGCATAGCAACTCTTAAGCCTCGTTCACACCAAGAACGATAACTGTAAAGATAACTATAAAGATAACGATATTAGCGTCCACACCAGCGAACTATATCATCTGTTTATTCTAAGCATACAATCGTCTGCCGCTTTAAATTCTCAAGGTCGTTACAGCAGGATGGATTCTGATTGGCTGTCAATTTTTTATCGTTCATCAGCTGGAGAAAAATCGTTTTGAAAGTGATTCCAACGATATCGGTCCTCTGTATCGTTATCGTTATAGTTGTGGTGTGAACTATGCTATTCTTCAATAT
>NW_015640454.1:467539-473156 GCF_001515625.1 Sinocyclocheilus rhinocerous
TTTTTTATCGTTCATCAGCTGGAGAAAAATCGTTTTGAAAGTGATTCCAACGATATCGTTTCTCTTTGTCTTTATCGTTATAGTTGTGGTGTGGACTCTGCTATTCTTTAATATTGAGAACGATTTTTAGAACTATATCTTTATCGTTATCTTTATAGTTATCGTCCTTGGTGTGAACGGGCCTTTAGGATGCCCTAGCAACTGCATAGCAACCATCCAGAAAAAAAACACAGTAATCAATCACAACCTAACCTAACTAGAAACCATTTACAGAAAATACTGAAATTAAAATGACAAAAAGATTCTTAATGCTTTTCACACTGTTTTGAGTAGACTTTATATGAATTTATTTTGGTCTTACAGTAGAAACTATTACTGTAGTAAGGTATTCTGGTGGAAACTGTACATTTTTGTAAGAGATTTTCTCTCAACATTTCTGAAATCAGTAAATGTGTTTTTAATTTACCTTCCTGCTATGAACTCAACAAACTCTCAACATCCACACAACATGATTCACTCTCCATCCTTGTGAAATCTGGCCTTAATTTAGCCAGAGAGACCAGCTTTATCAGGCTTCTGCTTTGGTACTTGGGCCAATTAACCGCTACACTAATGAAGAACTCCACTCATTTCCACAAATCACAGAGAGTGAGAGAGAGAGAGAGAGAGAGAGAGAGAAGAAATGCTAAATATATCACTGATGAGACTAAACTAAACAAGAATTCAAACCTTACACATCTGGAGCTGAAATTATAAGCCCAAACTACAGACCTCAGATCAGTCTGCTGCTTTGTCTCAGGTGCAATATGGGTAATAAGAACAGGGTCATCTGATCCCAAGTCAGTATTTCTTCTAAAATTGACATGCACAAGACCATTGCAGACAAAGTTTATTACATTTACATTTTAATTTTTTTATTTATTTATTAATTTATTTAATTATTTTGGAGAATAAAATGTCGTAGCGGTCTGTGTGGTGTCACTTTGAAACGAGTAAATAAGCACTAATAGGCCAACACTTTTTGTATAAATAGTAAGGGGCACATGATGGTCACTTCTAGGAAGTAAAAAAAATAATAATAATAATGGACATTTCAAGAAAGTTATAAATAAATAAATAAATAGTGAAGAATACATGTACCTCTAGGAAGTTAAAAAAAGAAATAAATACATAGTGCATGGTAATATGATGCTAATTTCTACGAAATAAAATAAATAGTACAGGGTACATATAATATGATAATTTAGGAAGTTAAAATAAAATAATAAAATGGAAGTCAACCATTGTCTGCTCATTAGGAAACAGGAAATGTAGGTCTATGTGAGGCCTGCAGTTCCACTACCGACCTCTTGGAGCAGTAGTAGTGATGGAAATTTTGATTCTTTCAAGAGATTCGCTCATTTTCAGTTCGTTCCCCAAAATTATTCGTTCAGATTCGTTCACCGATTCGTTCAGTGACCATTTCTTCATATTACATAAACACGCCAGCAGGTGGCGAAGAAGTCTTATGTGTTATGTCTTAAGTCAACGAACGTATTTACTTGTTACAAAAAACTGATTTGGCTTTATTAAAATGTGTGCATAATCTACTAATTAAATAAAGTCTAAATAAGTTGTTCAGATGACCAAAGCACAAGGTTTTCTTGCATAGATCTCTCGATCTCGTTCAGACTCAAATGAAACTCGTTCAGTGAAGGGCGTATTCGTTCACTACATTCAACAAATCACATGCTCCGTCACATCTCATACTCGAAGGCTATTGGCTTGAGTTTTAGTCATTCTTTGACAGGATGAAACAGTTCAGAGCTACCCGTTTCACCGAGCTGCGCATGCGCTGCTAATAGTGCCGCGCTGCTATGGAGGGAGGAATTTCAGTGAACGAGAAATATGAGTCAATGGATTACGTGAACGAGAACGATTCGTTCACCTAAAAGATTTGTTCAAAAAGAACGATTCGTTCACGAACGTAACATCACTAAGCAGTAGAGAGTTACTTGTGTACCCTCTGTACTGTCAATCAACCAAAAAAAGTCTAAAAGTCTTTGTTGTGAGCTTTTTATTTAATTACCAACTAAAGGAAATTTCCCAAAACTCCAAACACACTCACACATCGAGGGTTCTGTTTCTGTTCATCAGTTGACACCATGAAACCGAAACACCATGAAAGACCATCAACATGAAATTCCCCCCCCAAAAAACACTCATATACAAAGTCTGAGTCACACAAGTAAACAAATAACTAAAAACTGCTTGGAGGGAACAAAAAGTGAACAGCATCATACACATTATCAAAGGCTGGTTCACAACATTAATCTAACCATACCAACATGGTTAACATGGTTTTCGTTTTTGCATGCAACAAACCAAAAAGTCCAATTAGGCTTGACAGTTTCAGCACACACACGTTTACATGTAACCGAATAATCTGTTTGATGGCTCAATTAGAACGAAAAGCTGAATGTAAACACCTCAATCCATCCTATTGAGCTTGAACCAAATTAAATTTTGATTGTATTGGAAGGGCTGGTCAATAGGTACCCAATCAACAGAAAAAAATTAAGCAAGTAAATGCTTGAAATCAACAATTTTCTCATTCGGATTGAAAAATATGTTCCGCACTCGTGCAGTGCAGTGATCCGTATGTTTACATACAATTTACTTCATGAACGTATGTATGTTTACTTCCATCTTACAAACTGTTCATTGTGAATAAATTGCTATGCGGTGTATAGCATGTTGCCATGCAGTTGCTAGGGTGAAATGGTTGACAGTGCATTGCTATGCGGTTGCTGGGGTGTTTAAGGGGTTGATAGTGCATTGCTATGCGGTTGCTGGGGTGATTAAGGGGTTGATAGTGCGTTGCTATGCTGTTGCTGGGGTGATCTGAATGTTGATAGCGCATTGCTATACGATTTCTGGGGTGATTAAGGGGTTGATAGTGCGTTGCTATGCGGTTGCTGGGGTGATTAAGGGGTTGATAGTGCATTGCTATGCTGTTGCTGGGGTGATCTGAATGTTGATAGCGCATTGCTATACGATTTCGTGGGTGATTAAGGGGTTGATAGTGCGTTGCTATGCGGTTGCTGGGGTGATTAAGGGGTTAATAGCACGTTACTATGCAGTTGCTGGGGTAATCTGAGTGGTTGATGATGTGTTGCTATGTGGTTGCTGGAATGATCTAAGTGGTTAATTGTCAGTAATTAGTAACTGAATATGTACTAAATATTTGCTAAAAAAAACACTTCTGACAGCTGTTTTTAGATCATTTTCATCGTTAGATCATCGTTTTTAGGTCATCAAATGCAAAAATGACAGTGTTATACTCACAGTGAAGTCATCGCACATAAGTTTTGTTCGAAATACAAGAACTGCACGTGTAAACAAATATGTGAATCTGATTTCAAAAATAGGATTCATATAAGCAGAACATTCAGAATCTGAAATTGGAATAGATCTGATTGAAAATTAGTGCTTGTAAACAGCTATTGTGCATTATGAGTGTGCTTGGTAGTGGTTTTCAATCGTCATGAGATGTTTTGAAGTTATGCTAATTGTAGAAAATAGAAGCGTCTCTCTCTTCGTTCAATAGCCTCTGTTCATTGTGGCTGGCACTTGTAGGCGGTTTGCATTCAGAGAGAAATATTTGTGTGAGATGTTGAGCAATTTGTGTGTTTCTATGTGTGTGTGTGTGTGTGTCTGTGTGTGTTTGTGCGAAAGCCAGTCCATTGGTCTTTCACACAGGGTCTTTGTGCTTGAAAAAAAGGCAGAACAGAGCTACTGTAACCTCTTGGTCATGATACACAGAAGGGTCACACACACTTGGATGGTCCTATCACCAACATTTGTCTTTGTGACATGAAAACATCCAACATGATCTTAAACGTCTTCTCTACACACAGTAGGGCATCATAACAAGTACACTGCTCTGAAATAGCCCATCGATTTAAAACGCCCAAGAGAACATCACCACAACCGCTCCATAAACACTGCTAGCATCATAAATCTCAAATGCTAACATAAAAATCCCTTTCCACTACTGAGAGAAGGTCTCAGATGTTCATAAATGCACACAAATGCACAAAAAAACGGGGGGCTTTTAGACTTCTAAAGCTACCACTTGTTGCCAAGTAGTTCTGAGCAGTTGCAATGGGTATTCTGAGTGTTGCTAGGGCAATATGAATAGTGGATATTGCGCTACTGGGGTGATCTGAGTGCTTGATAGCGCGTTGCTATGCGGTTGCTGGGGTGATCTGAGTGCTTGATAGTGTGTTGCTATGCAGTTGCTGTAGGACAGTGATTTTAGTATGTTACTATATGGTTGCTAGAGTGTTTCTCTGCTGTTCTTTTTGGTTGCTAGGGTTTTTCTGTATTCAGAGAGATAGAGAGTGAACAGCATGAAAGTGATTTGCATTTTTACGCATTTCCTGATGCAGAAGCTTCAGTTCTCAAAAACAGTAAATGAAGTGGTTTTGGGTGGAGTCCCATCTGTCTGTCACATTCAAAGTCCCACCCACAAGTGACAGCTGGAATTTGAGTCACTTTGACTGGAAGGATGACAAACACATACTCTCATGTTCATCCTGTGTGATCTCAGCCACACAAACTCACTTTCTAGCTTTGCTGATGTGTGCTGGAAACTCAAGAGTCCAAGCTGACACAAGACAAACCACCCTGGTAACTAGCCTCCAAGAACAGTGATGAAATTCACTAAGATCACAATTCATCCACTCCGATCCATCAGAATCAAATTCACTGATTAATTAGTCATTGTCAATTAATCCATCATTGAAGCTTATGTGTCAATTTCGGTACTAGAAAAACCTACACAAACCAGTGAAACCTTTCCATTAGCTAATATCATAGAGTTACAAACTTATGTGACTTTAAAGGTGACATATTATGCCCCTTTTTACAATATGTAATATAAGTCTCAGGAGTCCCCAGAATGTAACTGTGAAGTTTTAGCTCAAAATACCCCACAGATCATTTATTATATCATTTTGAAAATGCCTATTATGGGCCCTATCATACACCCGGCGCAATGCGGCACAAGGCGCGGCGCAAGTGTTTTTGCTAGTTTCAGCCCGACACAGTTCTCATTTTCCCGTCCTGCGCCTCGTTGTTTAAATAGCAAATGCATTTGCGCCCATTTGTGCGCTCATGGGCGTGCTGGTCTAAAAAAGAGGTGTGTTCAGGCACATTGTTGGATATATGGATCAAATCTGTATAGTAAAAAACGCTATATATATAAAGGTGACTTGACTTGACTTGACTTGACTTGTTAGATGAGGGAGACATATAAAGGGCCCTATCATACACCCGGCGCAATGCGGCACAAGGCGCGGCGCAAGTGTTTTTGCTAGTTTCAGCCCGACACAGTTCTCTTTGGCACAATATTTTTTCTTTGTTATTTAAAGAGTGCGGTTAGTAATATGCGCCTATAGGCGGGTGCACAACGCGCGTACACTTTGCTTATTACACACACAGGGACAGCAGCAGCACAAAAAAAAATTTTAAAATGAAAAATTACATTCCGCCATGTAAATAGCGAACCCGCCATGGCGCGAGCGCAACTGGCTTTTAAAGGGGATGGGAGATGAGACTCTGATTGGTTTAT
>NW_015640454.1:473403-481050 GCF_001515625.1 Sinocyclocheilus rhinocerous
TGTTTATTTTAGATCTGTGTGGCAGCAGCAATATACATTAAATAAATCAATAAATCCACTGCTCTGTTGTCTCCTCTGAGGCTGGGACTCTAAATAGTGTTCTGTGCTCGTCTGTGCAGCCAAAGACAGAACAGTTAGCATGTTTTGCTCAAACTTTCTCCATGACATTAGAACTGGTACACCGTTGTCGCTTGCGAAATCAAAATAACGGCGCCATGGGTGGAAACTTACAGATGAAGGGGCGGTAATATTATAATGAGATCCCTTTGCAACGTCACTAGGGGAGCGAGATCAGACGCGCTTGTTTTTTCAGACGCTTGCAGAAAAAAGCTTATCAAAACCAAGTTACTAAGTTAATCTTTTTCACATTTCCTTGATTGGTAGATGTACCAGGGACCGGATTATAGCACTTAAAACCTGGAAAAGTCAGATTTTCATGATATGTCACCTTTAAATGGTTTTAGTATTCCAGCACTCAGGTTAAAAAATGCAGGGGGCTAATTTCATTAAAATTATAAAAGGCTTTTATGAACACTCTTCTAAGTTTTATTGTATCCTCATAATATTTCAATTTGAATCAATTTTATTTAAAGACGCAAAATATTTTTCTTAAGCTTAAAATTAATAGGAAATGAAAAAAGTATGAGGAATTTAATTCTTAAAACTGTTTCATGAATCCAGTCCCAGGACTCCGACATAAAGCCGACTGGACTTTACTGCACAGCTACTTACCAAATAAATAATAAAAATTAAATATTTGATTTCAAAATGGTGCAGAGTGATACGATAGACATAACACTAAGAAATCAGTATCCTAGGACAATGATTAATAATATAATTTTGAAGCCAACATACAAAATATTTTAACACAGAATGCCACATTTGACCAATCAGAATCAACTATTCCAAAGAGTCATTTAATAAATTGTATACTATAGTAATTGTATGTCCAGTCTAGTCGTTGAGGGATGCAGTCGCTATGACTACTCACACTACTGAGCATCTTCATCTCCAGTAGCTTCTGCAGGTACTCCTGCAACGGGGTGAGAGGCAGAGGGGTCGGAGGGTCCGGTTCCTCCAGGAACCAGCGGAGCGAACCCACCGACCGCCGTCTCTTCAAGAAATCATACAGCTCTTCATGCATCATCATGAGCGTAACACACAAAAACAGTGCAGCCTGAGAAAATATTATGAGAAACTAAAAAATAGCTACAATTACACGGACAGATCAACAAAACGTCTAAAGAGTTGAGATGAAGGGAAAGAAATGAGTTTCAGCTCTAAGCCACTGTGGAATGTGGCCGATTACCCATCATGCACTGGGAGATTAACTTTGCTTGATGCCGTTTTTGTTATTAAGCTGATTACCAGCTATAATTTGGCTCAAAGAAACACACAAACATTGTGAAATTGCATCAACAATGCACTTTCATTCCCACACACCTCCAAAAACCCAATCCCCAGACTGATTTGTGCAACTTAAACACACTTCACTCATTGTTGAAATTCCAGCTTTTATCCATTTTGTATTCCAGCCTAATGATACTTTTTATTATGTTACATAAGACAAGTTCCGACTTCATATCTGAGGATCTTAAAACTGAGATTTTCACAGGTAATGAAACTCAGAAATGAAACTATGAAGATGTTGTGGGTCATGGCGTGATATTACACACTACCGGTCAAAAGTTTAGAATAATAAAATTTTTTGAAGTCTCTTCTGCTCACCAAGGCTGCATTTATTTCATCAAACATACAGTAAAAACAGTAATATTGTGAAATATTATTAAAAATTTTTAAAAAGTGTTTTCTATTTGAATATATTTTAAAATGTAATTTATTCCTGTGATGCAAAACTGAATTTTCAGCATCATATTAACCACTGCTGTTTTCAACATTGATAATAATAAGAAATGTTTCTTGAGCAGTAAATCAGCATATTAGAATGATTTCTGAAGGATCATGTGACACTGAAGACTGGCGTTCAACTTTGCATCACAGGAATTAATTGCATTTTAAAATACATTCAAACAGAAAACAGTTCTTTTAAATTGTAATAATATTTCACACTATTACTTTTTCCTTGCCTTGGTGAGCATGAAAAACTCAATAGCTTAATATGTCAATAAAATATACACAGTCTCTTCCTGTCTAAGCGGGCAGTTCTTGGCCAGAAAAAGCTTCAAATTGGCTTCAAACTTTGACAGTGAAAAGTCTGGCTTGGCAGGACTAGAAGTGGCCAGACTTTATGGATTTGGTATGTCGGCATGCAGATAGCTGGTATCTGTCCTGTCGTCTTCTGGCTTGCCTCTGAAAATACATCTGTATTGAAGGTTGCCCAGCCTTCAGAAAATACAAACAGACAGACAGCTGTTGGAGCATAGTGCACATTTATATGTGTTTCTTTAACAGTATCACGCTCAGGGAAAACACAGCATGCTTGAATGTGTGTGTGCGAGTGTGTTTAATAGTGACAGAGAAAGTATACCGGGTATGTGAGGTATGTGTGCCAGCGGAAATCTGATACACACTCACCCACACACACGCAGCTCCATGTGCCAAATACACAGGCACTTTAAAACTTCCTACATGTGTTCTGAACTATTAAAAGGTGAAGAACTTCAATTCAAGGTTTGAAACTCATTTTACTTCCATAATGTGACAGAATTCCAAGTCAAACAGGATATTCAATGAGAATTCCCTTGAGAATTGATTGGATGGATCTCTGTATGAAAAGGCAGTTTGGGGGGAGGGGCTAAAACATAAGGGGGCTCGATGATGTCAGCGGAAAAGGAAAGTCGTTTCAGTGGCGGAGAAAGTTAGTAATGTAAGATTCTGAAGCCAAACCAGTGTTATTATTGTTAGCGAGAACTAAACCTAAATTTAAAAAAAAAATGTAATTATCTGAAATAAAAATAAAACAACCAAGGAAAAAATGAACTATACTTACTAAAACTCCCAAACTAAACAAAACTGAAATAAAAATGGCCACAATTTATTATACATTTAGAAAGTTAGTATATGAAACTTGAAACCTTTACTTTTCACTTACATTAGAAAATGAAAATGTCACAAGCTAGTGTTGTGAGAAATTGAACGTTAAATAAACATTTTCAAATGATACCATTCTGTGTTTTAACTAAAATACTAAAACAAAAAGCTTCAAATTGGCTTCAAACTTTGACAGTGAAAAGTCTGGCTTGGCAGGACTAGAAGTGGCCAGACTTTATGGATTTGGTATGTCGGCATGCAGATAGCTGGTATCTGTCCTGTCGTCTTCTGGCTTGCCTCTGAAAATACATCTGTATTGAAGGTTGCCCAGCCTTCAGAAAATACAAACAGACAGACAGCTGTTGGAGCATAGTGCACATTTATATGTGTTTCTTTAACAGTATCACGCTCAGGGAAAACACAGCATGCTTGAATGTGTGTGTGCGAGTGTGTTTAATAGTGACAGAGAAAGTATACCGGGTATGTGAGGTATGTGTGCCAGCGGAAATCTGATACACACTCACCCACACACACGCAGCTCCATGTGCCAAATACACAGGCACTTTAAAACTTCCTACATGTGTTCTGAACTATTAAAAGGTGAAGAACTTCAATTCAAGGTTTGAAACTCATTTTACTTCCATAATGTGACAGAATTCCAAGTCAAACAGGATATTCAATGAGAATTCCCTTGAGAATTGATTGGATGGATCTCTGTATGAAAAGGCAGTTTGGGGGGAGGGGCTAAAACATAAGGGGGCTCGATGATGTCAGCGGAAAAGGAAAGTCGTTTCAGTGGCGGAGAAAGTTAGTAATGTAAGATTCTGAAGCCAAACCAGTGTTATTATTGTTAGCGAGAACTAAACCTAAATTTAAAAAAAAAATGTAATTATCTGAAATAAAAATAAAACAACCAAGGAAAAAATGAACTATACTTACTAAAACTCCCAAACTAAACAAAACTGAAATAAAAATGGCCACAATTTATTATACATTTAGAAAGTTAGTATATGAAACTTGAAACCTTTACTTTTCACTTACATTAGAAAATGAAAATGTCACAAGCTAGTGTTGTGAGAAATTGAACGTTAAATAAACATTTTCAAATGATACCATTCTGTGTTTTAACTAAAATACTAAAACCAAACTAAAAAATACATTTATTGAAACTAAAATCTCACCAAAAAATAAAATACAATGAAATAAAATTAGAAGGAATTCTAAACTAAATTAAAAAGACAAATGTAAAATAATATATAAAAAAGTAATTAAATTCTAATTATATATATATATATATATATATAGATAATTAATTAGATTTCAAACATATAATAGTCTTGATATAAATGTTGTTTCTTTGGAATAAAATGCAACAAATCACAAATAATATGACCATTTACATGCACTGATAAAGTGAATAGTGTCAATTCTAATGTCATGTTGACATCAAGTCAATTAAATAGTTTAAATTCACACACACAGATCCTGTGGCTGAAATTGCACCCTGCCATGACAAACTGACAAATGTTATTGATCATTCACATTCAGTCCACACACACAAACACACCTTCCTGTCTCTATCTGTCTTCATATATAGGTAGCTTATGTTCAAAGCGTGATGTGAGAAGAGAAGCCTTCTCAGGTTTATTGCCTCTCCATCCTGAAACGCACACACACTGTCACACACACAAAACACATGCATTTGAAAGCGACAGCCATAGGCTGAAGTTTGGGCAGGAATGCTACGAGATCAAAGGTTGGATAGTAATCCAAGGATTCAACTCACAGACCTGAAGAAGTGAGAGTGAATTACTACATTTAGATGCAAACACACACACTCAGATTATCACAAGCACTTAAATACAGAAGAAGAGATCAGGGTATAGATAGCTAGTAATCAGATTTAAAAACAAGTATACATTAAGAGAACAGCAATAAATCCTTATTAATGCCGAATGGAAGATGTGACTGTAAAATCACCAAATCACTCAGACCAGAGAGGGCGCTGTTTACATCCTACTGAACGAAAGTTGATGATGCAGTGAAAGTGCAACTTTCACTGAAGACTAGAGTAATGATGCTGAAAATAAAGTAATCACAGTAATAAATTATATTTTAAAATATATTCAAATAGAAAATTTTTAATTATAATAAATATTACTGTTTTTACATTATTTTTGATCTAATTAATATAAGAGAGACTTTCAAAAATATTTTAAAATCTTACCCACCTCAAACTTAAATGGTAAAACACAAGCCAAATACTACAAACTCACTTTTATACAGAGGTTGTTTACTTCCTCAGAGATTTGTCTAAAGAACTAAAGTACTAATGATTTAGAATGACAAAAATGAAAAGAGAAAATAAAAAGAAAAGGGATACGGCAGACAGAAGGAAGAAAGTCATGTAGGGTGAGGTAATCTATTGTTCAGCTGCTTTTAGTGAAGGGGAATTTAATGGTTTTTCACTGTGTAGAAATCACAGAGCCAAATCAATAAAGCTCCATCCACCACTCCACCTGCAGCTCACATCGCACACCACAATCACATCTGGCAACTCGCTCATCAAATAACCAACATCTGGCAACCCTATGAACCCCACACGCACCGCAGCTGTGAGTGTGAGAGAAACTTAAAAAGACTTACCATGGTAACCATTGTTGCCGCCAAAATCACCGAAAGCTTAACTAGTGTTACTACTGTAAAATTCAAAGGAATTTAGATGGGAATGTTAGAAGCTTTAAGCATCTTTGTCATTTTATTTATTTTCTCAATAACAGTGACTCACCACAGTTTTAACTGGCTGAAACTACTGCTGGCAATGGTAAGTTTTATGGTCGGCCACCACTTTCTCTCTCACATTTAGACAGTTTGCCTGTAAATCTACATTAGATTAAGACCGAAAGCCCATAAACCGCTTGCCTTCTAGTTCTTTCTGTGCCTAATGAACTGAATTGGGCACTTGAAACTGCTTCCTGTTTCTGCCTCCCATTTCCTCTCCCACAACGACAGAAAAAACACAATCTCTGCCTTGCATTTGACCACAAAATTAAAGTTAAACCACTAAGAATCATTCTAAATATTAAAATAAGTTAAAACTTATAAAGAAGTAGTATTACCATATTTGTCACATTGCACAGTAAATGTTTTAAATACCATATTTTGTGTCAGTTAGGTATGAGTAAAATCGGTACTAGCACTGTTTTTATTGGCGGTGCTAAAACAGCATGGTTGCCATGGCCATAAGCGGAGCCTGGTTTGAGTGATGCCATGGCATGGCATGGTTTCCACGGTTAATAGACCACTATGTGATTGGATGAGAGCAGGACAGGATGGAATGTCAGGTTCTGAAAGAGGAAGTCATTCAGTCCATAACAAGGACAAACATGGAACTGAGAAATGAGAAGTTTTTCTCTAAAAAAGGGTCAAATGTACACGTGCATGCATGTCACACTTTGGTTTTTTATTAGTGCACTGGCAACCCTTACAAAAGAATAACTAATTAAATACTTATTATTTCTGCAGCATGTCAAGTGTGCACCAGGGTTATTATAGTGTGTGTGTGTGTGTGTGTGTGTGTGTGTGTCTGTTATTTATTTTATTTCAGGTAGTTGCCAAGGCAATATTTCTATCATAAATAAATAAATAATATTGATTACATTTATTACATAATTAATATATTTAAATATATTTCATATATTTATTTTAGTTTACCTTGATGTACTAAAATAATTCAAAAAAATAAAAATTAATAAAAGCTACATGGAGATGTTTTTAAAAAAAAAAAAAACAGAAAGCTCCCATTTTGCACACAACCAGAGTCTATTTTAATTCTTGAAGCCAAGCTCAAGGATGAAAGTGACTGACATTATGATAAACCAATCAGAGGCAGCTTGGGAATAGAATGTGGGATCATTGCCAATAAAACAAACTCTCAACAGCAGATCTTACAAAAACTCTGGCAGTACAATAGTACGTTGATATATACCATGGTACTGAATGCTTACCCAGGGGCGGATTTAGTGAATTGGGGGCCCCAGGCAAAATATAGGAATGGGGCCCTATACATTTGCACACATTTTCCTAGATCAAACTTGAGGTTCCATTTTGTTGTTTTCAGCGTAAGCCTGTGTGCAAAGGCTGTCTAATTCTAAACTTTAAAATACATTTATTTTTAGTTGGATAAATGTGCGCTGTTAGACGCTTATCCAGTCGTTTGCGGAGGAGTGGAAGGCGCTCTGCAGGACACGGAGGCGCCAGCGCGATCACTTGCATTTTCTATATGAAAAGCATTTTAGGGGGCCCTTGGCTTTTGGGGGCCCAAGGCGGTCGCCTACCTTTGCCTAATGGGTAAGTCCGCCCCTGTGCTTACCACATTCATATACATTGTATTTACATGAAAGATGCTCACCAAAGGTGCATTTATTTTATCAAAAATACAGTAAAAAATTTTGAAATATTATTACAATTTAAACTGTTTTCTATTTGAATATATTTTTAAATGTAATTAATTCCTGTGATGCAAAGCTGAATTTTCAGCATCATTACTCCAGTCTTCAGTGTCACATGATCCTTCAGAAATCATTCTCATATGCTGGGCATTTATTTGAAATTGTAACATTATAAATGTCTTTACTGTCACTTTTGATCAATTTA
>NW_015640454.1:481085-487925 GCF_001515625.1 Sinocyclocheilus rhinocerous
CAATTTTGTATGATATGTTAATTATTTATATTTTTTATCCATGCAGCAAATGCTTTACAAAAAACAGCTTTAAAATTACTTTATTGCTTTCCAGACGCTTTCAAAGTACTTTTCACTATAAATGTTATGGGTAGCTTGAATGTAAACATTGTCATAATTTCTGAAAAAAATGCATTAATTCCTTTCAAAAACAAAAATCTTGCTGACCCCACACTTTTGAACAGTAGTGTATACAGTTATACCATGGTGGTACCACTGTACATTTTGTGAGTGAAACAACTCGGATTATAGACTTGCATGCTAATCTCAGACATTTGTGAGTTCAAGATACTTTCGAAACAGCGATGCACATTTTCTCACCTTTGCATATATTAGGAGCAGCGCTCGCACCGCACACAAATATTTATTTGTCAACCTCAATGGTCGCTAGGCAACAGTGAAGGAAACACCAAAATGATTTTGAGTGCTCCAAACACAACACTGATAATGGAGCTTCAAAATCTGTTATGCAAATACGATATGCACATTGCACACGCACTCACACACACACGAAAATATCAAGTCCTATGAGACATTCTGGTGGCTGAGTACGAGACTATTTTTACAGAATAAGTAAACATTTATTTCCATAGATCTCAACAGAGCATTAAAGGAATGATTTATGAACGAATCATTCAGTAGTGAATCAACTGATTCATTGAAATGATTTAATTCAAAAGAATGATTCATTTACAAATCAAATATGGCTTCTTCTCTCAGGAATTTTCCTGAATTTGCCATAGAGAGCTAGAGATATATTTAATAACAATTATAAATAACACTAAGGACTTTATTTTGTGCACAAAATCCAACTGGAAAACAGAAATTACAACATACCATCATGCATTTGGCTGTAAAACACGTTATCTACAGGAGTCACACTGTCGAGCTTTTATTAGAGGCCTTCTGAATGCATGCGGCACTCAGTCACAAATTACGGTAATTTGTCTCATCTGTAATTTTAAACACACATTTGTGAGGTGCCACTGTACAGGTAATTTCCACAGGTAAACATCCTCTGAAACACACACTCACGTTTAAGGAAGTCAGGAGTCTAAAATGTCATCATGCTAGATAAAACAGCATTAATAGTTGAGCAGTAGATGGAATATTTGCAGCTGAAACTCACATTTAAAGGGACAGTTTCCCCAAAAATGAAAATTCATCTCAGTCTTCATTTATTGTTTTTCATTTCATGTTTTTTAAAACCTATATGATGTTTGTTTCTTACATAGAACACAGAAGATGACATTTTATAGAATGTTTATGCAAATCTTTTTAATATAATGTAAGTGGATGGGGACTGGTACTATTGAGCTCCAAAAAGGAATAAAAAAGCAAGATAAAAGTATCCTAACAATTATACATACAACTCAAATGTGTCATTCCATGTTTTCTGAACCCATCAAACATCAATGTTAATTATAATTTTAAAAACACAGTATTTATTGATGTTTCACTTCACTGACATCAAATCTAATTTGATTTACCTCAATACATTATATTTGAACATAATCTCACATGAGAATTCCAGCAAATAATGCCATTGATTTCTGTCGGTGTCACAACATATACAGGTGCATCTCAATAAATTAGAATGTCGTGGAAAAGTTCATTTATTTCAGTAATTCAACTCAAATTGTTAAACTCGTGTATTAAATAAATTCAATGCACACAGACTGAAGTAGTTTAAGTCTTTGGTTCTTTTAATTGTGATGATTTTGGCTCACATTTAACAAAAACCCACCAATTCAATATCTCAACAAATTAGAATATGGTGAAATGCCAATCAGCTAATCAACTCAAAACACCTGCAAAGGTTTCCCGAGCCTTCAAAATGGTCTCTCAGTTTGGTTCACTAGGCTACACAATCATGGGAAAGACTGCTGATCTGACAGTTGTCCAAAAGACAATCATTGACACCCTTCACAAGGAAGGTAAGCCACAAACATTCATTGCCAAAGAAGCTGGCTGTTCACAGAGTGCTGTATCCAAACATGTTAACAGAAAGTTGAGTGGAAGGAAAAAGTGTGGAAGAAAAAGATGCACAACCAACCGAGAGAACCGCAGCCTTATGAGGATTGTCAAGCAAAATCGATTCAAGAATTTGAGTGAACTTCACAAGGAATGAACTGAGGCTGGGGTCAAGGCATCAAGAGCCACCACACACAGACGTGTCAAGGAATTTGGCTACAGTTGTCATATTCCTCTTGTTAAGCCACTCCTGAACCACAGACAACATCAGAGGCGTCTTACCTGGGCTAAGGAGAAGAAGAACTGGACTGCTGCCCAGTGGTCCAAAGTCCTCTTTTCAGATGAGAGCAAGTTTTGTATTTCATTTGGAAACCAAGGTCCTAGAGTCTGGAGAAAGGGTGGAGAAGCTCATAGCCCAAGTTGCTTGAAGTCCAGTGTTAAGTTTCCACAGTCTGTGATGATTTGGGGTGCAATGTCATCTGCTGGTGTTGGTCCATTGTGTTTTTTGAAAACCAACGTCACTGCACCCGTTTACCAATAAATTTTGGAGCACTTCATGCTTCCTTCTGCTGACCAGCTTTTTGAAGATGCTGATTTCATTTTCCAGCAGGATTTGGCACCTGCCCACACTGCCAAAAGCATCAAAAGTTGGTTAAATGACCATGGTGTTGGTGTGCTTGACTGGCCAGCAAACTCACCAGACCTGAACCCCATAGAGAATCTATGGGGTATTGTCAAGAGGAAAATGAGAAACAAGAGACCAAAATATGCAGATGAGCTGAAGGCCACTGTCAAAGAAACCTGGGCTTCCATACCACCTCAGCAGTGCCACAAACTGATCACCTCCATGCCACGCTGAATTGAGGCAGTAATTAAAGCAAATGGAGCCCCTACCAAGTATTGAGTACGTGTACAGTAAATGAACATACTTTCCAGAAGGCCAACTATTCACTAAAAATGTTTTTTTTATTGGTTTTATTTTATTGGTTTTTGTTAAATGTGAGCCAAAATCATCACAATTAAAAGAACCAAAGACTTAAACTACTTCAGTCTGTGTGCATTGAATTTATTTAATACACGAGTTTCACAATTTGAGTTGAATTACTGAAATAAATGAACTTTTCCACGACATTCTAATTTATTGAGATGCACCTGTATATACACATTTGAGTCATATGGAGTATTTTTATGATAGTTTTATTGTGCGCTTTTGTCATTTTCGGAGTCCAACAGTCCCAGTCCCCATCACTTTTGTTGTATCAGTGTTTTGTTAACTAAAACTAAAACTATTAAAAATTATTTTGATTAATTGAAATAAAGCTGAAATAAAATATAAATATTAGATGAAAAACTAAGTATAACTAATTATTAAAAAATAAACTATTAGAAACATTAAAAACATTGCCTTGGCAACTAACTGAAATAAAATACCTAAAACTTAAATAATTTATTTGTATTTCAGTTTTAGTAATTTTAGTAAAAAAAAATTTTTTTTGTTATTTTAATTAAATACAAAAACATAAAATAAAAATGACAAAAGAACGTAAATTTACTAAAACTTAATCTAAAATTAAAATGAAAACTGATAACATAAAAATATGTATAAATACTATAGTAAATACTAAAATAACAATGCATTGTATTAAAAACAGATGCAAGAACATTCTTCAAAACATACCCTTTTGTGTTTCACTAAATAAAAAATGCACATGATTTTCAAATGACATGAGCAAATGGCTGTTTAGAATTTAAATTTTTGGATAAACAATCCCTTTAAATTTCTAAAGGTTTCAGCTTTTATATACACATGATGAAACATCACCACAGCGTGTGTGTTTCTCAGATCAGGTGACCTACTTCAGGTGCACACTTCCCTCGTGAACACACTGCTTCTAGCACAGCTCAGCAAAGCATTATGGGAATGTGTCTAATTATTTCCCACTTTTGCCTTGTAATTTTCTCCTGTTCTGATTTTAAAACACACACTCTGTTTTTAAGTTGTCTATGCGTGACCACAGACGCATGCTCACACACAAGACATTCACACACATGCAGCAGGAAACATGTTGGCTCCAGTTACAGGGCAGAACGTAACCCCAGCAGCAGGACAGTCTGTGTGTGTGTGTGTGTGTGTGTGTGCTTGTCATTCCAGAGGTCGGTGTCCTGGGTTGGGCTCTGGTGTGTGTGTGTGTTTTTTTATGGAAGGGGAAGGCCTGTCCCAGTCTCGCAGTCTATTTGCAGGTCGTGTTAAAGGGGTCATATGATGCTGCTAAAAAGAACATTATGTTGTGTATTTGGTGTAATGAAATGTGTTTATGCGGTTTAAGGTTCAAAAAACACATTATTTTCCACATGCTGTACATTATGAATCTTCAGTCTTCAGAAACAATCATCTGGGCTCAGTGCAAACTCAACATCCAGATGATGCAAATGTCCACCATACGGGACACATTTAACCTCCATGTGCAAGTCTTACCACGCGTTTCATTGGTCTGCTGGATGTCTAACACACCAGCATGTGGCTGCAGTTAAACAACTTGATTGTTACACCAAAGCTTTCTAATTTTTTTCATATTTCACACACACGCTTTATCACTTTCACTTAAGGATGCACAGTATTTATTGTGACCACATAAGCTATTGACTGACAGTGGACATTTAATTATGGATTTTGCCTATTTGTAGATTTTAGATTACTTTTTAGATTACTTTAGATTACTTTTTTTAGATTACTTTCTACTGTAACGTAGTTTGGGAAGAAGGAGGCGGGAACCGGCGAACATTTAAACCAAACTTTAATAATAAAACAAACACAAAACGAAAGTAAAGCGGCAGCCCCTCGCGGACGACTGCCGCACACAAAACACAAAATAAAGTCCAGGCCTGGTCCTCTCTCGTCTTTCACTGTTGTCACTCCTACTTTTATCCTTCCGGAGCTCCTCCGTGAGACTCGAGACCGGTGAGTGGCGCAGGTGTCGCGCATTAGCAATTACTCCACCGGCCTCGCTCCGTTCCCACGGCTCTCGGCCCCGCCCCTCTCGTCACATCTACATTACGGCAAAAATGTAACCCTTAAGAGCCATATTTTTTTAAACAAGCTTACCTCTTACCTTTATTAAAAAATGGCATCAAATATCAGTACAAAGTATTAATAAATATTAGTACAAAATGTAAATGTTAGTGCATCCCAACCTCCAATTCTTTAAACATATTATAAGTTTATTATTAAGTTTATTATTAAGTTGTTAGATATTGTTATAATATTATTTTTAGTTGTAAATAAAACAAAAATTATTGGAATACATTTTACAAGAAAATATTATTTCAGTTTTTCTACTTCAAAATTTCATGTTTAATTCAATGTGTTACTTATGCTGATTCTTTGTAATTATATGTGAAATTTACTAGCAAATTCTGAATAAATGTGACCCTGGAGCACAAAACCAGTCTTAAGTCGCTGGGGTAGTTTATTCAGATGATGTATAAATCTCAATTTCGAGAAATTGACCCTTATGACTGGCTTTGTGGTCCAGGGTCGTAAATGTTGTTTCTACAACAATTTTTTTTGTGAATTTAAAGATGAAGCGTGTAATTTCTGTGCGATTTTTGTCACCAAACTAAACGGCAAAAATAACAAACCGGTTTCCCTAAACACATTCCCTGCTTTCCATTGGTCAGGCAAACAGTTAGTCCCGCCCCCAAACTGAAACCATTGGTTAAATCAGTCAGTTTGCTCAAGCTGTTCGGGATTCTCAAACAGAGCAATATTTTAAAAACATGGCGTTAAACTTTTTCAGGGAAATCAACAGAATTTTTGTATAATTGTCTCCAGCATATAAAATAGCACATTTCAATATCACAGTTCACATTCAAATTTCAATAACTAAAACTCCATTTATTTTACTTATAATCTTAACTATAAGGCATAACCATGCTTCAACCAGTTAGAATAACCAGTACTAGACAACATGCCTTAGTTTGACACAACTACAACTTTTTGTCAAAACATATAGTGTATCAAATACAAGCACTCACATACTCAACTTCGACTGAACTTACCCGTAACTGCTGGACTTTTAACAGTGTCTCTCCTTTAAAAGGGTCCATGACTCCCCAAAAGTCAATGGGATGATATCCTTCACTATTACAGTAACCACGTCCGATCAGTGTGTCCAAATGTGACTATGACAGATATGTGTATGTATGCAAGTGTGTGTGTGTGAGCGTCCACCTTGCCTTATTCCCACACGACTGAGCAAACACTTACAGACATTTACATACAAATAGAAGTGAAAGCCTTAAAGGTTGCAGTAAAGGTTATCAGTTATGTCATAAATGGTTTTCTTTGTTTTATTTCCTGTTTCGAAGCAGAACAGAGATTTATGTCTTTCATGTCATACGCAGATTTTCATTTGCTATACTCTTGTATGATTATGATCTGACCTAGCTATTCTTTTGGGTTCAACAGTACTAAAAGGTTTATCGATAGGTTAATACAGTGTTTCCCAACCGGGGTGCCATCTGTCAAGAGCAGGGGTGCCGTGTAAAAAATCCTTTTTTAATATTTTTAAATTGCTAAAATGTTCAAAAAAGCATCTATTATATAATATCAATTTCTGATGTCGCCAATAATTAGAGATGCACCGAAATTTCGGCTGTTAATATACAAAAAATGCCAAATTATACATTTTATGGTTAAAGGGGTCATATGATGCGATTTCAAGTTTTCCTTTCTCTTTGGAGTGTTACAAGCTGATTGTGCATAGATAAGATCCCTGAAGTTGCAAAGACTAAAGTCTCAAAACCAAAGAGATATTCTTTATCAAA
>NW_015640454.1:487947-490693 GCF_001515625.1 Sinocyclocheilus rhinocerous
CGCTTGTCGGAAGGAGGGACTTTGTAGAAAACGAATACACTATGTACAAACAATAATGTACAGTATTTGAAAAATAATGTGTTTTTTAAACATTAAAGCATGTCAACATATTCTGTTACACCAAATACACAAAATAATGATCTTTAAAAAAGCATCATATGACCCCTTTAATGTTAGGGTTTCAGTTAAAAGTTAGTCTATATCATTTATAATTTTCCTAATTTTCCAGCACTTCAAGTCAACGGGAAGCAGTGTTATTTTGGAATTATTTATAAACTATTATACTATTTATTAATATTTTGAATTAGCTTTTATTTTTATATGTATGTTTAGTTTAAATTTAGGAATTTTTATGTGCTCGTGCTTCTTATTAGTTAAAATATAATATAAATAAATATTTAAAAATATATTAAATATATTAAAATTAATATTACTATTTAGCTTTACTTTATTTTTAATTAAATTTTAGCTTAATTAATTTTAGTACTTCAAATTAAATATATAAATATTACATTAAAAATTTGCCTGAAAAATGTTGCTTTGGATACTCTGAAATCTGTTTATTTTATTTTAGCTTTATTTCAATTAACAAAAAAATGTTATCACTTTTAGTTTTAGTTAACATTTACAACACTGATAGGTGTAGTTTTGTTGGGTTACTGTCAGTGTTGCTTCTTTTTTTTTTTCTGTAATACTATTTATATTAAACAGGTTTATGTGAGTTTCCTGGATCAACGTAAAAATGAGTTCCTCAGGATTTTGTCTGGAGCTGAACATGCTCTCTTCAGTTTGGTATTATTGTTCTATGCAATGGGACTTACCTTCACCTGCCAGATAATAAAACGGGTGGAAAAACCAAAACTAACAAGCATAGAACAATCTGAGTCATATCTAGAGATCAGAATATCATAACTAGATACATGGAGGCGGGACTTTTGACTTTAGGCAGCAAATAACCAATTAGCAACCACACAGAATGCCCTGAAAACCACAGCTCTGTGCTAAAAATCACTCAGCAAACACCTTAGAAAACGCATAGCAACACCCTGGAAACTTTCCAAAACCACTTAGCATCACTGCAGCATCTTTCACACCAATTAGAAATTGAAATATAGTTATGATATAGACTTGATCTGCTGAAAAATTGAGTAACATCCGACTGGACTGTTTCTGCAGGGAGCGTCTCAAACTTGCTGCAGTTATGAAATACGCTTCTCTCTCTTTGTCTCTGAAACAATCACATGTTTTGCCACACTTGACTTCCTCTCTGAATGGACGCGTTTGTGAGCTTTCAGAGGGGCTCATACACACACAAGCTCTCCTCAGGAAAGCCACAAAGCTCTTGCTTTCTTACTCAAGAGCTTGTTCTTGAAATTAAAGCATACTTGGTTCCTCAGATTTGCACAAATACGATCTAATGCTCCATAAAACCTATGAATCCATCACACAATATACACGCACTCACAAATAAGACTGAAAAATGCTTAATTTATCACACCATAATTCAACCTAACGAGTCAAAAGCATCTGAAAACTTTAACTTTATCTGTTTATTTCAAAATTAAACGTTGTGTTTTTTGTTTCTTTTTTCTTGCCTTTTTTCTTGCCTTTAACATTATTTTCATTTACCAATGTTGGATATTCGTAAAAATCCAATAAATGTAAAATGTGTTTAGAGGGAAAGAGAGTCGAAAGCAATGGAAAAGTGGGCCACAGTTGTGTCTAGACTAATAAATTCTATAATTGGACAGTTAAACGCTGTGAGAGACAGATTCATAGATAGACAGAAAGATAGATAGAATGACAGAACGAATAGAATGATAGACAGAGTGACAACGACACATAGAACAATATAAAGACAGAAATACGACAGATAGAGCAACAGAACAATATTGAATGGATGGATGGATGGATGGACAAAAGAGAGATAGAGCGACAGAACAATAGATAGAATGACAGAGCGACAAAATGTTGGATAGATAGATAGATAGATAGATAGAACAACAGATAGATAGAACGATATACACTCACGAAACCGGAGAGGTTGTTTCATGAAATTGCACATAATATAATCTTATGCTAAACAACAGAGCAGCATTCCAAACGGATGATGTCATTAGAAAGTACTACTGTACATCGGAGATGATGTCATCAACCGGTGCCAAAAGGACTGACATGATTCCTGTTTACTGCTACAGAAAGACATGAAAACAATCATTATGTGTGGTTAGAGGTAGGGCTGTGCGATTAATCGAAATCGTCATAAAAATCGCAATTTGAGCGTGCGCGATTTCTAAATCGCTTTATAGCACTTGAACTTGAATTTAAAACAAGGAAAAGTGCACTTTTAGATAAACAAGGCAATAATAGATGGCACTCGTGGTGGTAGTTAAACAAAGTTATATTTATTGAGTTTAAACGTGAATATGTCTATGAAAGATTGTATTACTGTACTGTGATAAAAGAGAATCACAATGCTGAAAAAGCATTTTCAGAAACAACGTTTGGATTTGAAATCAAAATATTGGATAAATGTTGTGTTTGTGGTAAACAGTCGCGGATCAGGAGAGGACTGCAAACCTGTCCTGTGCGAGAGCAAAATGGGTCCGTGGTGCTTCTGCACCGCATACACATACTGTATACGCACTGCAGACAGAGTACGTGTGAACTTGGCGCAACAAATCTAGTTCACCACTTGAGGCAAGCCACAAAGAACTCTATGACCAAAGCAATGCAAAAAAAAAAT
>NW_015640454.1:490927-495162 GCF_001515625.1 Sinocyclocheilus rhinocerous
ACCAATGCATGGCAAAAAAAAATCCCTGGACACGGGATTTTTTTTTTTTTCTGCCATATGTCTATTTTAGAGACATTTTGTTACACCTTTACTTAGTGATTATTTTGCCTTATGTCTGTTCTAGAGACATGTTACAGCTTTTTGATAAAGCTCTAATTGGTTTTCTTCTGGAAATATGTTTCAAATTCACACTGAATGCATTTATGACTGTAAAGCATGTCTGTGTGTGTCAAAATCGTGATTAAAATCGAAATCGAAATGATCAAAGGAATCGCGATAGGTTTTTTTTGTCCATATCGCACAGCCCTAGTTAGAGGTGTATTGTTTCTCAGTACCACATTCTTCAGCAGTTCGGCTCACAGAGGAAGTGCTGCTGAACATATAACACGGCCTACAAAGAGTCCGACAGATAAACCCTCCTCTGCTGCAAAAGACTGCGAGTCATTCAGAGCCTCTCACAACTTCACAATGAGTGAGGCTGAGGCAGATTTTCACTAATTCAGTGCAACAGTGACATCACTTCCTGTCATGCACTTCCTTCCGCTAACATGACTACTACTAACCACAGAGAGAAATCATGAAATATGTCAGTAAAGAGATGCAAGGCCTCACAGATGCAGAGGAGCAAAAAACAGACAAAATGACAGAATGAGACAGATAGACAGATAGATAGATAGATAGATAGATAGAGTTTTTGAAATTGAGAAATTTACTCTTCTGAGAGAAAATTGTTTCTATGCCATGTAATGTTAATAATGTTTTTCAGTGTAAATGAATCACACACACACACACACACACACACACGGTCAAAACATGAGGCTTCTTATCTTTGAAAGTGTTTCATATAAAGAAAGAGCAGAGCGGTGCTTTTATACTCACTAACGTAAGCACTCTGACACGAGAATGAATTGTGGGTGATTATTTGCTATGACGTCATTACTAAAGCATGACTGCACCGGCGTTCATCCCCCACCCCCCCACACACACACACAGTCTTCACATCCAACATATCTATCTTACCCTTTTAACATTCTTGTTTCTCCTCACAGGACGAGCCCTTCCCCCTCGCTGGATTTAACCGCACGCTAATCATTCTCCATACACTGAAGAGATTGAAGACTTACACTCCATATATCTCTAGCACATACACACACAAGCACATCCACAGGGACTGTAAAGTAGGATGGAGATACAGTAGAACCTTTCTTCATTACAGAGCCACTGCAGGACGACACACTCAAGGGTAAAATGAGGGAGAAGAGATTTAAAGATACAGTGCATCATTTAAATACTTGATAAATATCAATTTCATAATATTTTTTTTCTTAATTTTCTTAAATATTTTACAGTGGAAGGTTACAATACTAGTATTTATTTTGTTTAATATTTTTATTTACAATTTTTTTCAATAAAAAAGTTTTTAAAAAAGTAAAATAATATTAATAATTTATTATTATTATTATTATTATTACTGTTGTTGTTGTTACATATATGTTAATATTTTTATTATTTTATAGTCATATTGATACTGTATGTAATCATATATAAAATAAATAACATTTTATATAAAATTCTACATTTTTGGGCCAAATTGTGCAGCCCTACAAACAAGGACAGGAAACCTAAGCTTTTTAAAAATTAATTAAATGAATAAACCAAATAAAATAACAAAAAAAATAATAATACATGAATTGGAATCTTAATTGTATCATAAAAATCAAAATTTTTCATATAGCCCTAGTTTCCAAATTTAAATTAAATGGTTAGTTCACCCAAAAATGACAATTTAGTGACAATTTTCTCAACCTAATGTCATTCAAAAAAATTTCTGATGTTGAACACAAAAGGATATGTTTTGCGGAATGTTTATGCTGCCCTTTTTTCCATACAACTAAAATAAAAGGGGACTGGTGCATTCTCTTTTAATCCTCAAAAAAAAAGGTTTGATGTTAGTTATGATCAGTCACAACACAAGTGAGAATAATTTATGTTTCATTCATTTAGTACACAGATGTCAAACCTTCTGTGATGTGTTTTGCACGATATTTAAATTTAACGCAAGTGGATACGAGATTGTCCACTGCAGCGGAGGCAAAGGTTTGCAGTGTAAAATTACTTAAATATCAGGCACTTACTCACACAAAGCTATTGTATGACTTCAGAAGTCATCAAATATCCCGCATGCATCATATAGACTTATACTTTTACTGTGCTTTTTGTGACATTTTGTATGGAAATAGTCATTCTGCACAAATAGCAAACATTGATCAATTTTGGGGGAATTTAGTGAACTACTTTGCCTTTGGTCACACTGCATTCTGTTGTGGTCTGTTGGGTAAGAAAAACTATTCATGCAACACACACACACACACATACACAAAAATCTAATAAGTGAAATGACGGGGTATGGATTGCCATTTTGCGGCTGTAATAAGCAAGAAAGAGCTAATAACATTCCAGCATTCCTCTTTAATTTGCGTTCCAGCTTTATGTAACCAAGTGGCCAATTGCATTTAAGCATTCCTCACTATCTTTGTACCACTTGTTTTTTACTGCTCTGTATGAATCAACTCCCTGCTGATTCACAGAGTCAACACTAGTGAATCAGCAGGGGTGATCTTCTGAATCACAGAGATTAAATGATCAGCAGGGATGAATAATTTGATCTGATTCTCCTACGACGGAGACTGTGGAGATGAAGCCCGGCAGGAGTCGCTCGCACAGTCTGAAGCCAAAGGAAGAAAGACAAAAGAGAGGAAAGAATCAAACAGAATGAGAAAATGTGAGGAAATTAGGAGAACACTAAAAATGCATCATCTCTTCTTCCTGTCTGTACAGCATAAAGGATTTTAAATTTGTGCTGATTTTTTAGAAAGGGTCATCACATGTTTGCTGAGGGTTTAAATTTAGTTTGCTGAAAAGAGAAAATAAAAAAAAAGACCTGGTAAAAAAAAGTGTAGAGTTTGAGATTAAGAGAACGTCCCACAGGTTTGTGTTTAAATGTTTGTGTATGTTGGTTTGGTGCCAGTGGGCATCCACAACATGGCAGACGACAGCTTATGATTGTGACGCATGATACTGGCCTCCTCGGTTACTTGGCTCTTTAGTAGCCCTGGGCATCTATGACATGCCATGATCTCTCTTCTCAAAATAATTTGTTACAGAATCTGCTTCTTGTGCTGATATTTGCATTGCATTGGACCACAACACACAAAGTAGTGTGGCTGACATTTCCGCACCACAACCGCTATGGACTAAAAATACCCAGAGGTGCATGGACAAGTACAACAGGCCCTAGAGATGCACAGACGCTAGTGTGACAACAAGCAACAGCCGGCTGAAGAGGATGAAAATCTCTGTCATGAGACCAAGATGGTTCACCTCCAGTAACTCAAACACATAACTCGATTAAACATCCGCATCAATATCACATCACTAGTATACACACAATCACAAATAGGCCTACACACAAAAAAGTGCATATACTGGGGTCATCAATGCGTATTTATATTTACGAAATACTTCTGCTATTTTCTGAATATTTATATATTATAAAGAGGATGTATGTTTATATAGGCTATGCAACTTTCTAAACAATATTATTTAGACATTCTAGTCTAGAATGCATATCTACAGTACATAAAATTACATAGAAAGTGTAAATATGCATATATATGCACACGTTTTACATATATACTATGTAAAATATATTGTATACAAATATTTAAAGATACAGCCTATATATGTAAATGTACATATATAAATGCTGCATGTAAATATACAAATATTCTGCATAAAATATACTGAGATGCAGTTATGCGGTTGCTGTGCATTATATATATATATATATATATATTCTCAGTATAGGATGTAGTTGCTGTTCTCATGCGCTGGCATTCCCAAAGCGGCTTGGCTTTACGCACAGTGCCCGTGAGCCCGTTATCAGAGCCCGTGGCCGTGATATGCGATCCCCGTCGCGCTCGGTACAAACTCACCCATAGCTCGGTTCCCCAGCTCATGGTTTCCGCGAGTTCTTCGTGTAATAATCCACGATTCGTGCGTTCGGACGCGTTTGTACTCCAAACCCAGCAGCGGATCAGAGTCCGTGTCTCTCGCTTCTCGGTTTCTTGCGCGTGTGTGTGTTTGCGTGGGGGGGTGGGTGTGTGTCTCTGGAGCGCGCGCGCGCGCGCTCTCTCTCTCTCTCTCTCTCTCTCTCTCTCCCTCTCTCCCTACCG
>NW_015640454.1:495209-502822 GCF_001515625.1 Sinocyclocheilus rhinocerous
GACATGAGAAAGGCGCCTAAAAAGCGGCGATTCTGCACGCGCGTTTCCTCAAAATGCACGGAACTGCAGAAGCATGGTGTTCAAATACACACTTCCCTCCCTTACTCACTCACTCCCTCCCTTACTCCCTCACTCACTCACTCCCTCACACGGCGTAGAACTGGGAAGGATCGGAAAAAAATCGATAAGTGATGATAATTCACTCGCCGGACAGATGGCGAGCCTGTACAAAACAATAAGAGCTGTTATTTAACAAGTTTTTCTTTCTCATGCTATTCCATGTTCCCTTTTGGGTGCTGAAAAGTGTTTTATACATTAATAAATATTTCATCAATATTTCAAAAAGTGTGGTATTATGATTATGTGACATATTAGCATAAATATATATTAAGTATATAATGTATAATTTGTAGTTTGACAAAAAAAATGCGTTGTCTCATCATAATTAAAGAAATAAAACATTTTAGACAGGTGGATGGTAAAAAAAAAAAGCATTGTAATAAATGTTAAATGTAAAATTTAATTCAGTGATGTGAATGCATTTGGAGAGGTCAGCTCTCTTTATTTTTGCAAAACTCTTATAAATGTTTGGAAGATTTATTTTTACTGTATTAAAAGTTTTTTGCAATCATTTCTGCAATGCACCGTCATAAACAAAAATGTCATTTTGGCAGGAGTGCGTGAATACTAACAGCTGCAGATGAAGCTTGTTGGAAGAAAAAAGCTTGCCGCACCATCTAGTGGACAGACGCCTTCAATGTTTCTCATGGTCTACACAGGGATCAGGATCATAAAATTATTTAAGCATATCCGCAACCTTTGTAAACACCTAACTATGCCCTAAATCAATCAATTAAATTGTTGTTGTTGTTGTTGTTGTTGTTTATATAGGCCTACAGAATATAGGCCTACGGCATTTAGATTCATAGATTCAACTCTAGATGGCGGCAAACGACCTTAGAACTTTCTTTTCACCTTTATTAAGAAGAATTCAAATTCTTGAAAAGAATCAAAAATCATCGTAAATAACTTCTTAAAATTAGGATAGCCCCAGATTTGTCTTAAATCCCAAATAGTAAGAATGATTTCATAAATGTTTTGAGTTATTTCAGATTGTTATATTTAAGCATTACAACACACTAGCTACATATAATACATAGTAGGAATATTAATAGCGATGTGCACGATTTTTCTGAAGTGACAGCGATGAGAATAACGTAAACAATGATCAGTTATCATGATTATGTTACGCAACTTTTAGCTGAATTTTTTGCTGAATGTTTTTCCAAGTTATTCCACAATGAAAAAATGGTTTTAATTTAATGTTAATGTAAAACGTTCATTTATAATATTTCAGGAGACCACTCATGCCACTGTGTAACTTGCTTCTCACATTATGCATTCTCTTACACAGCATGAATCTGATCCACAAATACTATGTTTGAAGAACTTTTACAAATGCATGCATTATAAATGCATAACTATATAATGTTGTTTTGTATGCTTACACAATACAATCCACAAATACATACAGGTTATTTTGTATCTGTAATGTAATGCACAAATAAATGTCATGTGCATGATGTACACTGCTTCACGCTAATACGGCGCACGGCGCTAATGATGGTCGACTTCGCCAGTCGGAGATCACTAAAAAATAACATTAAAGAGGTGTGTGAGCAAGTACGATGTCAGACGCTGTAATGTGCTCTGGTCCCCTCCCTGCTTACCGTGGTGATGAGATACATAGCAGACTGTCATCACTCAATGGCTGGATGTCTAAGTGGTGCCCGCAGAATAACATAGGTTTCATAGACAATTGGAAGAGTTTTGGGGCAGACCTGACCTGTTGAAAAGAGCTGGTCTTCATCTCTCCTGGGCTGGTGCCGCTCTTATCTCTAGAAATATGGCACATAGTCTTAGAGTTTGTACTTGACTAACTGGGGCCCAGGTCAGGAAGCAGACAGACTGGCTAAACCACCGTCTGCTAGCCTCCTCATGTCACAGAAATCAGTTCATTCTCAGCACATAGAGACTCTTTCACCTAGATATCACACTATAGAGACTGTGTCTGTTCCCCGAACTAGAAAATACAAAAAACGTCCAAACCAATTTAGGAGTAACAATTTAATTGATGTTCAACAAATAAAAAACAGATGTAATACGGATAAACAAATGATAAAGCTTGGCTTATTGAATATCAGGTCCCTTTCTACAAAAGCACTTTTTGTAAATGATATGATCACTGATCATAAACTAGATGTGCTCTGTTTAACAGAAACCTGGCTAAAACCTGATGATTACATTATTTTAAATGAGTCTACCCCCCAAGATTACTTGTTAAAAGCGCTATATAAATAAAGGTGGCTTGACTTGACTTCAAAAATATATAATTCTGATATTCTGATATCTGATATTCGCACAACAAACAACACAACTTGTATGTTTGTATTTTGGATGCACATTATAGAATGATTTAACAAGATAACATAAATGTTGAAAAATGATTGGAATTACTCTGTAGAGACATGCATGTTTTCCCTACATTACACATTTACAACAAATTTACATGTCCATGGTTGCATTACAAAAGTTTTAACAACTTTAACGACTGACTAACATACAGGGCACAACAATGCTTAAAATAATATGAAGAAAGAAATTGCAGTATCATCTGTACTTCTGGCTCTTTGAGTCTAGTTCTTTACCTGTGTTTAGTTTTAGTTTCCTCATAGCTTCCTCATTACTCATTAATTCATTGTTTAGTCTCATCTGTTCCTTGTTTTCTCCCTCAGTTAGCCAGTGTATTTATGTTTCCCTGTTTGGTTCAGTTCTTTGTCTGTTCTTCTTGTTATAAGGTTTGGCTTGCTGCACTCCTGTGTTTCAGTGTGGGTTTTGTTTTCATTTAATAAAACTGTGTAGAAAATACTCTCCGAATGTGACAGAAGAACAGACCTAAAAACATGGAGCAGTGGTTCAAACCTCCTCTTCATCCATAGAGACTGGTTCCTCGAGGATCACATGTGTGACTTTATTTGTTAGATCCGGTGGTAATGTCACATATCATCTGTGTATTTCTGGTGCTAGATTCACAAAATCTTTCCTGCTATTATGTTACAGACGTCATACTTTACTTAAAGCAAAATATTGGAGATCTTATATAATATTTAGGAGCTTAATAAACAGAAATCCCAGTGTGTGTGGGTGTACTGTAGGTCAATGAAATGCACCTTCTGTAATCCTTTAACTTTTAGCTCATTGTAACAATGCCGTATATTCAAGTGAAAAGAAACTAATATTGACCTGGTTTTTCAATAACATTCCATCCTCACCACTGAATGGAGGTAATACCTAAATCATTCATCAAAGTACTGTATGTGACTTTCTTTCTTCTGCAGAACATAAAAGATGCTTTAAAGAATGTTGGGGCCCAAGCAACATTGAACCCATTCTGGCTTTCATTTAATGGACAAACTCACTTTAAGATGGTTGGTTTAAGTAGCCTTATACATTCCTTGTAATTCCTTAAACATCCCTTTATTATTAACCCATTTGTGCCCAAATTTTGAATTTTTGAGTATTTGAATGTGCGGCAACTATAGTTGCCAGTGGGCAGATATGTTGTATGCACCACTTCAATGCCAAATTTGAATAGGAGGAGAGCTTTTGGCATCTAACTCAAAATAACTGCTTTCAACAGATCAATCTTTATTCATAAACAAATTTATACATTCGATGCAAATCCCAAAAAAGTTGCAGTTTATAATCTCTTGAATATGAAAACACAACAAATCCATTTATCTTAAAGCGGTGGAACATAGTGCAGAACAAAGTGCAGCCATTAAGTTGCCCCAACAGAGTATTGTGTATCAAAAAGTTAAATGCAAATAAATAAATAAAAATAAATAGAATGAAGAAAATATTACATCTATATAATAAAAAAGGTATACCTGAAAGAAAATTACGCATTTAACTGTTTGGTTACCAACATTCTGCAAAATATCTTCTTTTGTGCTCAACAGAAGAAAGAATCTCATAGGTTTGCAACTTGACGGTGACTAAATGATGACACAATTTCCATTTTTGGGTGAACTTTCCCTTACTTAAGCAGTTTTAGTATAAGTAGCCTACAAGGAGTACTGCAGTGAAGCTACAAGTTTTATAAATGCACATAAACATATTTGCATATTATACTTTGTCAATATGTAAAATATCACATAGTTACCTCTGAAAAGCTATAAAATGAGCACTGAAAATGGCACGTCATTTCATTCAGCTCCTGATCAAAGATGGATCTGCAAATCTCAGTTTTTCTTCTGTTCGTTCTCTTCACTGCAGGTACAAAGACAAATAGTGTTTGTAATGTTATTGAGTACAAATGCAGATTATTGATGTCTCTCTCTGTTTTATTACTAAAGGACACTCTCTCAGCTGTTATGAGTGCACGGCTTCTTGTGCGTTTCAAAAGGTAAAAACATGTCTCAGGGGATCTTCCAAGTGCATGAGTTCAACAACAGCAACACAATTTGGTAAGTCCAATATGATTGTTCGAAATTCCCTGTTAACTGATGGAGATGCTGGTGTTTTTACTGGTGCTGCTTCACTGGAAAAGTAACTTCTCACAGAACTGCTCATTTCTTAACAGAATTTACAATTGTTTTCACTGAATGTTCTATGTAGATACAACATAATTAACAATATAATTTAAAATTGGAAGCCATATTTGAAATGAGAAAATGCTACATTTTGGTATTTCTAAATACATTTTCTGTCAAAAGAATGTGTTGAACTGGTCTTTTCTGAATTAATTTTTGTTTTCAGGTGAAATCAGTGCTAAAGTGAAGATTAAAGATTGCGCTGCTGACTGTGCAAGTGGATTCATGAACATTGGCATTGGAAAGATGTCTTTTTTGTGCTGTAACGTCAAAGATGCTCCAGGTATTGTGCAAAAAAATGTAAAATTAAAAAATTACAAATTAAGGGCAACACTCATTTTACTTCCAAACGACATCAGGACATCAGGAGTTATTTCATTATATGTTATATTTTGCACAGAAGATTATGCACAATACATGTTTTCCTCCTGTAGATCCCTCTATTGTCCCCAATGGAAAGAAATGTTACTATTGTGATGCTTAACAATAAGCTCACATGCTTAAACAGTGAGCTGTTCAGGGAGTGAAGATCGCTGCTTTAAAGCAACAGGTGAGAATCTGGAAAAGACCAAAGTTGCTATTTTAATCTCTCTGATGTTTGGGATCTCATACAGATCACATTTACCAATTTCCAGCTTAGACTAACCTGTATTTTCTGTCTTTTTATCAGGGACTTTCGAGGGCCAGTCAACAGTCATAAAAGGCTGTCTCTCTAAATCTATTTGTGATGCTGCAACATCAGTTGGTGATGTTCAGGGCATCTCGTGTTGTTCAGGGAACCTGTGTAACGGTGCTAAGAGTGTCACTCAGAGCTTCCTGTTCCTCTGCTGTTCTCTGCTCTCCTTCATCCTGCTGCACTGAATCCAGCAGCTCTACACATTCTACAATATGACACGCTGTACAGATATAGAGCTTGTACTTTCTCTGTACTATGTATCTTTGGTGTGTTGATATGATTTAGCTGTGACATTCTGATGTGCCATTTTAGGAATTAAAATACTACAATTAATACAGCCTGTCATGCTGTAAAAAGGCATAAATATATACTACAAAAACTGTTTTATGTTTTATTGTTTTAATTCTTAAAATAAAATTAAAATAAATAAATGATCATTATGTTCAGAATAAGCATGTTGTCACGAGTGGGTTAGGCAGAATCCACAAAGAGAACCAGTCCAACACAACTCTACATCATCAACTTAATATGGAATGCCAAACCTGACAAAATTTGAAATAAATCAATACATAAATAAATATACAAAGAAATGTAAAAATGCAAAAATAAATAAATATATATAAATAAATAAATAAATATACGAAGTAAAAAAAATTATACTTTTATTTCCTTATTTATGCATTTTTTTTCCACATTTTTTCCTTTTATTTATTTCTACATTTATTTATTTCCACATTTATGTATTTATTTACGTATTTATTTCTATATTTATTTATTTCCATATTTATTTATTTATACATTTATTTATTTATACATTTCTTTGTCCGTAGGGTAATGAGGAAGGCGTGTTTTACCTCAGGAATAGTAGTAATTGAGCCAGAGTAGGTGAGTTGTAAGCTTTGAGGCCACAGTGACACTTTGTTGTGCCCAAACGAAATACAACAAGCGTAGCCTACATGACGTGCCTGTTAATAGTGGGATGAATGGCTTAGATGGGAAATATGGCCAAAATCTTATATCACGGGTTAAGCAATTAATTTCACCCTAACTCTATGTATACTACGGAACCCCTAAAGGGACATGTTGGTGGGAAACATACTGGGTGGGAGGAAAAAATATTTTCAAATCTTTTGCGTTTTCTCACAAAGCTTTTGTGTTCCCCCGAGAAACTTTGCATTCTCTCGCAAAACTTTTTTTTAAATGAACTTAGAACTTTCTTTCACTTTGGCTATTATTTTCACTAGATCTCGTTTCTGTTTATGGCCAAGACACAAACATACCTGCTTTTGTCATAGCAGCTGCAGAAGGTTTGAGCAGATGAATGATCTGAAACTACTAATATTAGGGTTAAACACTATACTTTTTCAAAGTCTTTTCGTCTATACAATCAAGTTTGCTTGACTCTATGTCAGAGAATAAAAATGAGCCAGGTTTGATTTATGAATGAATTTGTTCATTCATTCACAGAAAATCATTGCAATAATACTAATAATAATGCAAAAATAACATGCAGAAATATAAGAGGACACATCACTTCACATCAGTGCAGTCTGTTTTATTGCACACAAAGTTTTATTGCATCTTCATGGTGGCCAGCAAAATGACAACATGACCATCACAAGAAAACACAAAAGCCTGTTAAACTTGGGCCATTTAGCAATGGCATTGGAAATGAGTAGTGTGGGAGACCCACTTTGAACACGAAAATATCAAGTACTAATTCAGAATTAGGAACTCATTATGAGGTTTTATCAGTGTAACAGAATTTGACGAGATTTGCCTATAATGCAGCTACACTTTAGGAGCGAGTGAACACTGACAGTGGCAGCTGAGCTGAAGCTTTCAGAATAAACCTCAAGCTTGCAGCTCCATCTAGTGGATAGAATTATTGAAACACTGTCTACAGAGAAATTACTTGTTTGCCACCCTCAGATTTGAGTTTAAAGGGGTCATATGATGCGATTTAAATTTTTCCTTTCTCTCTGGAGTGTTACAAGCTCTTGGTGCATAAAGAAGATCTGTAAAGTTGCAAAGACTAAAGTCTCAAATCCAAAGAGATATTCTTTATAAAAGTTAAGAGTCAGCCATACCTACCTAAAACGGCTCGTTCTAACACGCCCCCACATACCTACATCACTATGTGGGAAGATTTGCATAACACCGCCCAAATGTTCACACAAAGAAAGAAGGAGTAACTTTTATTCTCGCTGTAATATTGAAAAGTGAAAAGTGAAAAAGTGAAAAGTGACGTGACATGTGGCCAAGTATGGTGACCCATACTC
>NW_015640454.1:505648-509680 GCF_001515625.1 Sinocyclocheilus rhinocerous
CTACAATGCCGGCTGTTCTGACTCGCATACTGTAAGTACGTTTTTTATATTTAATTAGTTTTTATATTTTATATATTTAAAGCGAGTTTTTTGGGCAGTGTAGAGTAGGGCTTGTTGTTTGTCATTTCTCCGATCACAAATGCAGACATGGTTTTATGTTTACGCGGCGCGATGCAACGCGTAAAAAGACCGTATAAGTCATTATAATCCGTAATTATGTCCCCACTGGATGCAACGAATGCCTTGTTTATAATGGGTTTTCATGTTTTTGAATCATCGCTCCGGCCGGACAGGGCATCATCACAGTGTGGTAGGGGCGTAACATTTCCGTCACACGCTTGATGTATTCGGCCAATCATAATGCACTGGATAGCTGGCCAATCAGAGTACACCTCGCTTTTTCAGACCGATGAGTTTTGTAAAAATCGACGCGTTTCAGAAAGGCGGGGCATAGAGGAGAAACAATAATGTACAGTATGTGGAAAATAATGTGTTTTTTGAACCTTAAACCGCATAAACACATTTCATTACACCAAATACACAAAATACTGTTCTTTTTAGCAGTATCATATGACCCCTTTAAAAGTAAATAATTGTAATAATGCCCTCTTAATAATAATAATAATGTTAAATGATATTCAGTATGAGTTCAAATAAACACATGAAAGGGAACTGGAACCTTTTTTTGATGGGACTGTCTGTCAGGATACACAGGACAAAAATGTAGGGAAACATTTACAGTGAAATTAAAATTTAAATAAAATACTATAACCTTTTACCTTTTTCACTTACAAAAGTTTAAAATTTTTTGAAAGCTGTGTTTGAAATCATGTACACTTAAATGCGATAGACTCCAATCAGTGGTGTAAAACAGTTTTATACTACAGAAAGCAGAGCCACTATGGATCAGATGACCATGAAACACAGGAAACAAATAAGCCAGCTAATAAGAGGCATTTCTACAACGACTTCGCTTGTGCATGACTCTACATTGATAAATGTCAGTAAAGTCCAGAACACTGTCATCTTAAGCAGAACAAATATTATTTAGTGTAATTGTAATGCTCAGAGAATGTGTTTAGACTTTATACTCAAGAAATTGAATTCATGCATACATTCAATTTCTTTTGACGGTGGTGGCAACATAAATACTCTCTTCATCTCTAAGTAGCCGTTTTAGTCTTGTGGACCATACTGTTTACACCAGGTATTAATACTGGTTTTGGTTGAGACGATAGTCTGCTGAGACCAAGTACAGTTGTTATAATACTATAGTTGTCATTAGTTGTTATAATTGTATTTAATTGTTATTTTATCACCATGTAAACAACAGTAGTGCAAGGACTAACCAGTAGTGCAGGTGATGCAGATAAAGGCATTGCTCTGAACCATTAGCTCGGAAAGCAAACTGCAGAGGGTCTTGAATGGTTCAGTCATGATTTTCGGCGATGCAGGATGGGTCTTTCAAAGCACTTACTTACATGAAAACAGAGGTCAATTCAACTATTACCCATTCTGGCAAGAAACTCTGTTTCGTCTGAGCTGCTTGAAGATTTCCATTCTTCCCTTTTTTTAGGTTCATGGAGATGTGAAGCCTCTGGTTGAAGATATCAGCGATAAAAATTAATGTGTAGTGTTTTCTAAAAGAGAGAGCAGAGTCTTATTATTAAAAATATTTAAACACATGCATGAACCAATTCAACAGGATGATATATCATAATAACTGTTATAAACTCACCACTGCTTGAAGCGTCTCTGATACATGAGAACGAGACCCTGCAGGTCTGACTGGATCATCAGAGACTGGAGAGTGAAATAAAGGAAACAGACCTGTGATCATATTTACATACATGTCTGAATCTGAGAAATCATGAATTCATCAGGGCAGTGAGAGTAAATGTAATAAAATACTTACGATCCGGTTTTAAATTCTCCATGCTGCTGTGTCTACGTTTCAGTGACTCTCTTGATTCACTTGTTTGTGACTCTTCCAGTCTGTTCTCTATCTCTTCTCCTTGTTTTTCATTTTTAGTGATATTTTTCATTTCTCTCTACAATGTATAAAGACAATTTATTTTTCTCTGGTTTAAAGTAATTTACATAAAATGCAAAATGATGATTGTGCAAATCAATACATAGGCCTACAGCATTTGTAATCTGACATTAGCAAAACAATTCAGAGTATCCTGGTATCAGGGTACTTAGATGTTCTGATTTTGTTGTACAACTAAATACATCTTCCCTAAATTTAATTAGAACACGACAGTAGATCAGTAAAATGAGATTTCATAAGTAAAAATTCACTTTTTCCATAAAGAAATCGTGCGTATTAGCTGAATTCACTGTCACTGCCGTGTTGCTTTATGGTTGCCAGAGAGTGGCTATAGATACTAAAATATTGATATTGATAGATACTATAGATACTAAAAGGCTACTTGCCATTTTGAGTCAAAACATCCCACACCCTTTTCTCTACAATGTTTTAATCCGAGTACAATGACTCTGCAGAACAAAATGGGCGGTTTTTTTATTTTATTATTATTTTGCAAAAAAAAAAATATATATATATATATATATATAACGTGCTATGCTTCTCGAGCACCACCAATAAACGTCTCTAAATCACTATTTTCACTAATAAACGTCTCTAAATCACAATTTTTTTAGTTATAAATTCTATTAATTCGAAAACGTCATTTGCGATAGTAGCTACACCCTCTGAATGGGAACTGCGTTGGTCTAGAAAATACTCATAACATTTTATTTATGGTTATTTATGGTTTTGTATTGACAAATCTATTGTAAAAACAAACAAACAAATCTGCACAAACCTTATCAGTTAATGGCTGTATCCTAAATCCCACTATGCAGTTTGCGTCTGCGTCTTTTTTACGAGCACCATAGACTGTATGTAGAGCACCAACCAAATACCAAGAGCGACATCTAGTGGAGAAACAGGAAACAGACAGAGCATTCAAGTGCGTTTTCTGCGATTCAATCACAAGTTGCCAATCGAGATGCATTCACCGTTTCCATCTGTAGCTTCTGTCTGCGTCTCCTGTGAACTCTTGTGTTAGGATTTTCTGAAAAAAATATTTATTTATTCATTTGCGTGGTGGGATGTCTGAGGAAATAATAGGCTAATGTAACTTTTTCACATACTTAGGTAACACAGATATTTAAACATTTCAAGTGAATGAGACTCATCCACAATGTTGACGTAAGTTTGTGTTATTAAACATTAAATATTAAACATACCCATATTTCTTTACTAGCTATCTGCTATAGAAGGTACTTTTAATGTTGTCTCCTTATGACAAATTGCATGAGTTGTAGTAGGCCTACAGATTTTGTCTGACAAAACATCAACGTAAGTCAACACTGTGGATTGATGTGGTTTGCAATTTTAAGTTTTGTCACCATGTCACCAAGTAAAAACCCCGAGTTCAAATTTGATGTGGTTTGCAGACAAAAAGTCTAGTCTTTTTCTTCACCAAGTCCGCTCAATTTTTTTTTATGCTGTTCACTTTAATTTGAATAATTTAATTATTGTACCAGGTTTCTATGATTGCATCAGTTTAAACTGAGCTCAAAATAAATTTTACTCTTCCCATGCTTTGGGGAGACAAAATACTGAAATAAAGTGCTGTTATGCAGTTATGCATTTTTTTTTTTTTTAGCAAGATGAGAAAATAGGGAGACTTGTTAATGTCTGATGGTCTATAATGTTGGTATTTTAAAAGACCACTGTTATGGTGGTGTTTTGGGAGTTACCATTGTGGTGAAGTGGATGTAAAAAGTACATCTTTGATAAACATCTATTTAAGAAAAACAGAAAAACACTGGGAACATGTGGAGGGAAACGGGTAAAATCCATGGAATAAGAGCAAAAATGTATTGTTGTGCATTTGGATGTCAGAATCGGAATGCAAATAATTTTTATATAACACTGTAGTCAAAGACGCCATTTGAAGCTAAACGCAGACGTTTAAACGGACAGACTATGGATGAAACCTGCTATGATCCCCCAAA
>NW_015640454.1:516649-525994 GCF_001515625.1 Sinocyclocheilus rhinocerous
TTGCAAATGCAAGTTTATATCTCCTAGTTCGGACTTTATAACTTTATTCAAGTCAACAATTGCGAGTTTGTCAATTCTGAGGAAAAAAGCCAGAAGTGTGGGATTATAAACTAAAAAGAAAGAATGACGAGTTGATTTTTCTTACCAGAATTGTGAGATATAATCTCGGAATTGCAAGAAAAAAGTCAGAATTTTGAAATATAAACTCAATTTAATTTTGTATTATTTTATTCCATGGCTTGAATAGACACTGCTACGTTAAAACTCATTTTCTGCCACCAGATAGGCTCCGCCCACAAAAACGCCATCACTTTTGGCAAACACTGAAATTGGTCAATACAGTCCACATCTCAGGACTGTACACCTGTAAATAACTTCTCAAAACTTTTAATCTGTAAATAGCACATGCACATTCCCAATTGTGTATGTTGACATTTTCTCTATTTTTTACTATATTGTTATTTATAATTATATATAAAATATTACTTAAACATGATTGTATGTAAAGCTGTGAAAAACAAAACAAAAAAAAACATCAGTAGCATAAAGAAGTCAGTTAAACAACAGTTAAAAGACTTAAATATTTGAAGACAACGGTTCCCAATGTGGGGCCTGAAAATAATGTGGCTACATAAAGCTGCAAAAATTCAACTCCTTGTTACACAAACGTGTTCTTTCCATTAATCTACAAGTGAAGGGTTGCCAGATATCACAATAAGCAATCTTGCCTATACAGCAATCCCAGTTATTGTGCTTTGGGTAGATGATAGTATTCTCAAAACAAGAACTGATATAACCAATCCTAGAATAGAAAGTGTAATTGATTCATTATTGAAAAATAAAATGGCACTTAATAAGCCAAGACACTTCCCTGGCTGTCAAAAAAAAGAAAGAAAAGTGTTAAAAGTTAAAACGACAGCAGATATACAGGGAACAGAAAACTACTAATACAAATGTACAGTATGTTTGCTACAGGAACACAAGCGCAGCTCCAAATGTGCAGCCATGTAGCACTCGCACGATGTGTAAAAGCAAACTGAAGAAAGTTGTCCAGGATGGTGAATGAACCCCCGTCCCATTCTGGAGTTTAATATCCTGGTGTTTTCTAAAACAGCATTAATTTTCATTCTCAATATTAGTCAGCACTAAAATACATTCCTGAATATCACGATCATTCAGAGTATTATAACCGTCAGTAATGTAAACTCACCTCATCCTGGACCTTCTCTGATTCATCAGAATGAGACTCTACAGCTTGATCACGAGAGACTGAGATATCAGTGAGAGAAAAAATCATCAGTATATGTGGACATCCTGCAGCAGGTTTAAATCAGCTTCATCATTGAAAGAGTTGAAGTTATGATAAAGGAAAAAATACTTGTCAGTAATCTCTCATCAGTGAGAGAGAATATCATACAATACTCACACTCTGGTCTCAGACGCTCCATGCTGTCCCATCTCACAGCTTTCACTGCGTTTGTATCTCTTGACCCTTTGGATTTTGGCTTTCGGTTTCTTCTTCATTTTCTGGAGATCAAACTGCAGTTTGTTGGGCATTATTTTCCTCCCAACCAGTCTCACAATTTCCTTTTCACACTTTTCTGTCTGTTTCAAACAAACATTACACGAAAAATTAACCTTTAGGCAACAATTGTGTGCTTGTTATGTACCATTTTTAGTACAGTTTGTCATATCTCATTCGTGTCAACACAACAATTTTTTCTAAAGAAATAAAATAGAGAGGTTTAAGCACCTGAGATACACCTGAGGTCTGCAAGTTTAATTTCCAGTTCCAAGAAGGTAGATCACAAACAGGTACTGGACTGTTCAGCTGTGAGCAAAGTGACCCATCTTTGACACAATGAAGTCACTCAGTCTGTCTCGGTTTCTTCAAACTAAAGAGCAATAATAGTTTTTACAGATTAACAAAATCTGATTTTCATTTTAATTATTTATTCAATAGATATAGGTTTTCTTTTTCATTGTGGCTAGTCGTACATAAAAAATATATCAATTTGTATTTGTTCGTAAGTAACTTGAAAGGCACTATGGGGCTAAGAGGTGTTTTGTTACCTTGTCTTTCTTAAAAATGAATACGATTCCAACTGCAACAATTACCTAATCGTGATAAGTGTAGATTACAGCATTACATTTTCTCCAGTCGCATCAAAGGTTAAACAATACTGTGCTTCATGGCTGCTGCACTGAGAACTTAAGGCAGACATGCAGACAGAGGCAGCACTTCACCTAGAACAAATACTCTTGGCCTAAGCATGTGGCGAGTCGTGCGCTTGGCTTCAGTTTGCGCTTTCGCGATGCAGGTGTAGCTTCTTTGATTGTAAAAAGTTGCCGTGAGAATGTACAACCCATGAGCTTGATTAAAGTGTTCTTGTGTTTTTTTTTAACTTGCACGAAACTTTGGTCATCACTCCAATGATATTTTATAGTATATCGCAGGGGCGTAAATTTCATCTAACAGTTGTTTAGAACTTTTTTTTTTTTTTTTCTCTTTCAAAAACAAACATACAGAGATACTTAACGTCAAGCCTTGACAGCCTTACTTACAAGAGTTCCACAACTATTGACTTTGTTAAACTTAAAACGCATTTTGCCCCGTTTGCGTTTGTGTTGTTTTACTAACTTACACAATTATTTAAAGTATAAAACATTGTTTTACATCACCACTAAACTTCCTGTGGTGTTCAAGACATTTCACCATGCATGCATTTGGGTTGCTTAATAAATTGTGACCTGATTAATATAATATAGTTTTAACATAACCCATTTTTATTTCTCTTGAATATAATTTGTTTTAATATGCCACTTTAGCTGTCTTTTTGCTGTATTGTACACATACATCTCCCTTGTCTGCAAACATAACAGCAGGAAAGATTTTGTGAATCCAATACCAGAAATACACGATATGATGATACAGTGGGTACGGAAAGTATTCAGACCCCCTTAAATTTTTCACTCTTTGTTATATTGCACCAGATCTAAAAAGTCTAAAAAGCATGATTCATGTAATTCCAAACATGCCTTACTTTCTTATGTGGAACACAAAAAAATATATTTTAAGCTTAGCTGCAGTTCTGTATTTAAAAAAAATTCCTCACACACATTTAGATATTATATTTCACATTTAACAGAGTTACAGATTGCAATCCTTATTTAAAAAATCTTTTTACTTGCTCTTGCGCTAGCTCTTCTGTTAATCTTACGGTCTCCTTATAATAAAGGACATGCATGTACTCCTAATTTCTTTTCAGAATGAATTGTTAAACTTGTTTGTTTGCCAATTTGTTTCTTTCTCTGAGAACGATCTGAGCAGAAGGCTTGACCTGAATGCCTTCTGAGAATAACTAAAGCTCTAGAAAAACAATGCAATAGCAGTGACTGCTGAATAAGTATCTTAAGGTGGAGAGTCCAGAGGAGCTCCTTAATATCTGTGCATCAGTAGATATTAAAAGTGAAAACAGCTAAAGAAAGACACAGAAGCGTCATCATTTTTCATGGTGTGTACTTGCTTCCATTACAATAAATATGTATTAAGTTAATCCTAAATAAGATTTCAAATAATAAAATAAAAATAATGCCAGTAACAAATGATAATAATAATAATAATAATTCATTTTATTTAATGGCACCTTTCTAAACACCCAAGGTCACCTTACAGCAAGCAAACTAGTAAAAACAGTAAATTTACAAAAATTACAAAAATTACAAAAAGTCATAAGAAAGCCTGGGTAAAAAGATAAGTCTTAAGACGAGATTTAAAAGTATGAAGGCTGTCACTGTTCCATATATTGGGGGGAATAGAGTTCCATAGGCGAGGGGCCGCAAAACTAAAAGCTCCCATGGTGCTTAAACGTATACGCGGCGACACAAGAGAGATCGAGTGTGAAGATCTGAGAATGCGAGAAGGAGTATAGATATAGTGCCTTAAATGTGAGAAGCAAAATTTTTAAATCAATGCGATACTTTACTGGGAGCCAGTGTAAACATTGGAGAACTGGCTGATTAATGTTAAGATAAGAAAGTGTTACATGTATTCTCACTCCAAGATGCTATAAGCCAGAGCATCTTACAAAAACATTATGTAAAATTTACAAGAGACACTTCTTTGGTTTTCAGAAAATAAAAACAAACGTTCAGCTTAAGATACACAAAAAGTTAAAAGTGCAGGCAATAAAGTGCAGAAAATACAAATAAATACAGTGAGATAAAAATGAAAAAGTAATGCTCATTTTGCAGTACCAATTATTCATAATTTGAATTGATTAGTGACACTGTGGCACCTGTGTGCATGTCATACACAAAAATATGCTACCGATAAATAAAACATTTGAGTTATTAGAATTGATGATGAACTGTAAGTGAACAAACTGAATGTGAGGCATGAGATGCAACTGTAAAATATGTAGAAATTTGGCTAGCTAGTGACTGGTCCCTTGTCAGATACTGGAGTTTAAGGTCCTGTTGTTTTCTAAAGCAGCAAGAAATTTCATGAACAAATGTTAGCCAGCACTAAAATACATCCTTAAACGTGATGAATTCATGTCATTAATAATGCCAGTAAAGTAAACTCACCTCATCCTGGACCTTCTGGTACATCAGAATGAGACTTTACAGCTCTGCCTGGATCATCAGAGACTGGAGATAAAGAAGTAGTTAGGTTTAAGTCAGCTTCATAAATGAAAAGAGTAGCATTACAGTAATGGAAAATAAGACTTCTATTTGTTCATCAGGACAGTTCGTGTGTAATATAATACTTACAATTTGGTTCCAGACGCTCCATGCTGTTGCAAGTTGTTGAAACTGAATTGGACTTTTTCCTCAGATAGTTCCTCCACAATTGCCCCCAGAAACCACAAAACAAGGGTGGGAAATGTGAGAGGTTTTATTAGTGTATTATACTTACAAGTAACTTATACCCCAATATCTCAACTCAACACAAACACATGATCTTACAAATAAAAAAATCTTTTAAAAAATTGACAATAAAATCTGAAAAGATGATGACCAGGTGTTTAAATAATAGTTAATGGCTCTCCCAGACTAACTTAACATATTTTCAAAAGTATTTTCAATGTGAAAAGCAGACTTTTATCCTACGCTACACTGAATCTGTGCTTGAAAACATTAAGTACACTTCCTTTTTCTCCCACAATGCACTGGCAGCACAAACTCACGCTGTTGCTGGATCAGCTCAGTATGGATTAAGCAATTCATATCACTGGGCTCATCAGTATTTTTTGTAATTTAGATAAAGCTTCTGTTAGTGCAAACACTAAACAAAAAGAACTCTATTTTGCAAACACAACACTGTGATGTAGCAATAACTCAAGATATCGTTGGAAAGGTCTTATATTCTATAATCGGACCACTAAAGGTTCCTCCTATTCAATCAGAAGTCTCTCTCTCCTTGACCAATCACAGCTGGCCATATTAATCAAAAAACCCTGTCGAACTCTGATTGGCTGGTGGTGGCAGGGTTTCTGTTCTGATTGGCTGGCTGCTGGGGCATGTGACCTCTCCTGCGTGGCGGCGCCAGGTACTCAAACATGGAGGTGTTGTGTGTGGACAGCATGTTTTTGAGGTCAGAGGGCATGGGGTCGGACCAGAAGAAGTCGTGGTTGAGAGCGTCGTCACTGTCTATTCTCTGAGCCGGATCCAGAACCAACAGTCTGTCGATGAGGTCCAGAGCGTACGGGTCTTTCACATAAGCCTTCAGTCTGTCCTTCACCTTACGCTTCTGACCTTTAGGAAGCTCCATCTTCTGATACAGTTCATACTTCTTATCCACACCGGGCCAAACCTGAGAATAAAGATGGTAAAAATTTAAAAATTAAAACAAGTAAACTGGACTCAAACATGAAACATGGACTCATGTTTTTGCAAATGTTAGTACTCATTTTGAGTTAAATAGACGCATATGAATATATATTTTTTTTAATTAACATGGATTTGTTTCATATTTTATGCTTTTTGTAATCATTTTGTTAGATATATGCATACAAATATTAAGCATAAATTCAAGTTTTATATTTATGCTTTTTGTACCAATTTTATGTGAAATGCGCAAATAAATACATCTTAAAAATTAAGAAGGATTCAAGTGACATATTTATACATTTTGTACTCATTTTATGTTAAATATTGGCAAGAAAATAAATAAATGAAAAAAAATTAATTCCAGTTTCATATGCTTTTTCTACTTATGTTAAATATAGGCAAAAAAAAAAAAAAAACTTGGATTCAAGTTACATATTTATGGTTTTTGCACTTATGTTAAACAATTGCATATAAAAAAATTAACAGAATTAAGTTATATATTTACACTGTTTGTACTTATGTTAAATTTAAAAAAAATTAAGATTTAAGATTCATATTTTTGTACTGATTTTATGTCAAATGACAAGACAAAATAGCTTGTGGGTTTCAGTCAACACTTCACCACAACTTCTCCATTCAGCTAAGCACATAAACCTTATGATCAGTTAAACCTCAGACCACATCGCTAAAACATCAGCCAGCTGCTATACCTAAACTCACTACTTCAGACTTGTGTGCCCTCCAGAAGCTTGCATTCTTCAAATGAACATCCTAAAGAGGCACAAAATCAATTTCACAGACCTTTACCTTCACTGTTCCCTGCTGTTTGAACTCAATTCAAGCAGCTTCAGTCTTCTTCAAGAAACCGTTCGGAGGGATCTTTTCCATCAACACTTGACCCATTACTACTAGCACTTTCAACTCTATTTCCATTCATTTAAAAAAAGAAATGCTACATGTAGTGTGCTAGACTAACTGCGACTTGTCACAACACAATTTTGTTTATTTAATTGCTTCTATTGTCTTCATTTATAAGTCGCTTTGGATAAAAACATGTTAAATGATTAACATTTAAATATTTGCAAACAAAAAGAAAAAAAATTCATACCACATCATGAAATTAAACCCTCAAGTACACACTTTAGAAACATTTGAACATGTTAATATTGGATCTAAACAGTAATCTGTCTCAGTTGGCTACTTGTGATCTGATTACCCAAAGTAGATGTGAATACCATGTGTAAAGCGGTCTAAAGTGTGGTTCTATGTGTTACCTCAGGAGTAACAGATCCACACAGCTGACTAATGAGTGTGAGCTGGTGCTGTTCTGTGTTGCCCTGCATGATGGGGCTTCTGGTCCACATCTCTGCCATGATACACCCTCCACCCCACAGATCTATGGGAGGCCCGTAGTCTCTCTCACCTAAAAAACACAAATATACAAAGTGAAAAAACAATAATTATATCCAACAACAAGTGTTTCAACTGGGTTTCACTTACCCAGCAGCAGTTCAGGCGGTCGGTACCACAGTGTGACGACCCGGTTTGTGTAGCGGTTCCCCTGACTGTTCTTAGCCAAACTAAACGCTCTGGCCAATCCAAAATCAGCCAGCTTCAGAACGCCATCTCTGGTGATCAGAACATTGGCTGCTTTCATGTCTCGGTGGAGGATCTGACACAAACACACAAAATACTTCAGTTTGAGACTTTAAACATCACAGTGACAACTCTGAGCCTGTTTCTTTGTCATATTTACATTAAATACTCTGGGAATATTACCAGGCAAACTGTATGTTGTCTCACCTTGTTTCTGTGTATGTAGTAAAGTCCATTCAGCAGCATCTGCATCACCTTCTTAATCTCAGCCAGAGTGAATTTAACATTAGCGTTACTCAGCAGTCCAGCGAGGTCGTGCTCACAGAAATCAAACACTAGATAGATGCTGCCCTTGTAACGGTTAAACTGGGTGGCTGGAGGGAAAGAGAGGAGATAAATAAACGTTTATAATAATCAATATTCCTCCAATCAAAAGCAAGACCATGTAATTTAACACACTGTCTAATGTTTGATTTAGGGTGAGTAACAGGAACTCTAGTCATAGTTACAGGGGTCCAACACTAATAAATTTACATGATTACTGGAAGAAGGGCCATTCACATCAAGGACGATAACTATAATGATTACTATAACTTTAAAGTTTAACGACACTGAGGAATGATATTGTTGGAATCACTTTTTCCAGCTGATGAACAATAAAAACACAGTCAATCAGAATTGACAGACTTTAAAGAGCTCATGCATTTAAATCGACAGACGATATGCAGCATGTGTTTATAATAAACCAAACTCTTTTATCTCTTAAAAATCATTTTGCAGAGAATGCTTTCTCCGATAAGAAATAATTGTACTTATTAGTGCACAAATGTCTCCAATAAGACCCTCGATGGACAGACTGATATTAATCACACCTGCTTGTCTAACTGATGAAATATTCAGCGGAGCAAAGCAAAAAATAAATAAATTAAAATTAAAGTGTCCATACATTTTTTAACTCATTTAAATGAATTTCCCAGGTATATTCCTTGATAATTCCAGATTTTCTATGACTGTAGGAATTTGTAGATCAGCACATTAATGTTTTTTATGCTAAATTTCCATGTTTAAAAAAGCATGACCGCAGATACAACATAAAGACAAGACTGTGTAGGTCTTCACCTTTTGTCCTGCAGATCTCAATGAGGTTCACCACATTCTCATGTTTGAGCAGCTGTAGGATCTTGATCTCCCTCAGAGCTGTGATGGGAAACTGAGGAGAAGAACACAAATCTGAATTTTTAATCAAGACTCCAATAATTGTGTAACTTGATTTCAATGTAGGATGGAGCTTTATGTTCTCACCCCTTCTTTCTCATTCTCCATAAGTACTTTTTTTAAAGCCACCTTCTTCCCCGTCTGTCTGTGTTTGGCCTTGAACACCTCCCTACAGACAGAATACATCACTGAATCACTCAACCTTATGGGTACTCCAACCAGCAATCACACTGGTTACTTCTAAACCAAAATATAGCATGAGGTTTAAAGGAACAGTTCACCCCAAATGACAATTTGCTTAAGATTTATTCACCTTCAGGCAATCCAAGATGTAGATAAGTTTGTTTCTTCATCAGATTTGGAGAAATGTAGCATCGCATCACTCACTCACCAATGGATCCTCTGCAGTGAATGGGTGCCATCAGAATGAGAGTCCAAACAGCTGATAAAAACATTACAATAATCAACAAGTAATCCACACCACTCCAGTCCATCAGTTAATGTCTTGTGAAAAGCAACATGTTTATAAGAAACAAATCCATCATTAAATTTTTTTTACCTTTAAATAGTTGCTTCTAGCCAAAATACGAGTCCACAATCCATAATAACGAAACATTTTATACTGTTTTCACTAAAAATAGTTCTTGATCTGTGTATATTTCTCTCCCGTTTCAGATGAGACTATTTTTTTTTTTTTTT
>NW_015640454.1:527563-535236 GCF_001515625.1 Sinocyclocheilus rhinocerous
TACTGCTGTATGAACAAAAGTGCAATAACATTTGGTTTGCAAACACTTTAAACAAATAAGTTGCTTTTTTACAAACACGCAGTTCTTCACTTCACAAGACATTCATTGATAGACTGGAGTGGTGTGGATTATTGTGATGTTTTTAACAACTGCTTTGCAGAGGATCCATTAGTGAGCAAGTGATGTAATGCTGAATTTCTCTAAATCATGAAGAAACAAACGTATCTACATCTTGGATGGCCGGAGAGTGAGTACATTTTCAGCGAATTTTAATTTTTGGGTGAACTATTAACCTTTAACGACATAGTTCTCTATAGACATCATATCATTGTTTTCCTGACAGTGGATTACAGCAGTAATAAACATTAAGGCTTAAGCTAAATTTACTTACACAAGCACCAAATAACGTTACTCACCCGAAGGTGCCCTGGCCGATCTTTGCCAGCTTCTCATATTTAGAGAATTCATCACAGAAGGGAAACTCGACCCCATCATAGTATTTAGACATGATGGCGGTCTCTCTGTCCGACCTAAACACACACAGCAGGCATATTTGTTTTTATACACGATGAAGAGCTCTGTTTACCATCTGATGTTCTTCTACTGAGCTAATTATAATGACAAGACTCGTACAGATGCATTTTGGCAAATGTATGTTTTGAATACGACCATATTTAGTGTTTTACGAGGCTGTTTTGGTTGTGTGGGTGATTTCGTGTTCTTCATTCGGCCCGACAAAGACAAAAAACCAAACCCACACGCACAAATATCAGCTTTACACCGTCATTTAAATGACTAACTACATTTAAACAGTACAAATATGTGCTTGACATGTTATAGATAAACAAAATCGAGTTTTTAATACTTTAAACGACTGATAAGAGATAGAATATTATTAAAATATTCGTACTTATCCCCACCGCTGGCGCTTCCGGTTTTGTCGCGCTGCATCCTTGCTGTTCCTCTGCGGTCCGCAGGACGGATTCAACCGCGGAAAGAAAAAAACTCTACCGCCACCTGCCGCCCGGAAGATCCGCAGTTATTACATAAAGCTACTCTGCAGTCAAATTTTTATTGTTCTGTAGATCGAAACTATTGTTTCAAAACGTCCTTTGCCCATCAACACGATACCTAATCTATTATTAATGATTATGTACTTAAATGTTCACATATATGACGCTTATAAATTATCTGTCATTTACCAAACTGGAAATTAGAAACTGTATATGCATACAAATAAATAAAAAGTATCATCATATAATAGACACAAAATTCTTTTGATTTATTTTCCATCTGTTATGTACAGTGCTCAAAGATTTTTAATAGCACCCTATGGCACTTTAAGACAAGAGTGGTATAATATTTATTGATCAAAACCAATTTCTAGTCACATTATTGTTATATTATCCAATCTTTCATATATAACAAATTATCCCAAAGCCAAGTTACCATATTCAAAAATCCAGGTTGAATTTGAAAATAGTTTGTATCTAGACTACACACTTTCCTGTCTGTTACAGTACATAAAATGCTACAAAAAAAATTAAGTTACATTAATATTCGAAACATAAAAAGTCATATTTGACAGTCCATTTTTATACACCTCCAGTCCTCTAATGTATATACATACACAAAACATTTAACACATTTTTATTCACTATGAACGGATGTGGGCACCGCAATGTTGACATGCTCTGAACATCGTTTTGCATCCACTTATGAATGCAAACTTTCCCATGCATGTGTGAGTAATGACACATTAATATTACGTTATTAGATTGGATATATTATATTAGATATATTAGTGTTTAATATATGGCACCATTATTTCAGTGCAATAAAAAATAATAACACAAACACTGATGAACAGGCAACCTGACTTTCTATTTCATGAATGGAAAGATCCAGTTAAAAACGTCAAAATTGTAGTGTAAAACAAAGAAGCTTACACAGAAAATGAACTGAATGCACTTTAAGTACTTCAAATTAAAGTATCCCATTAAAGTAATCATAAACAGCTCAAGTAGATTCGGATTTATGTGCTTTTTATATAAACTGATGAACTGGTCCGATGCTCTTCAGGATATAGAATACATGGATTCTAGAAGAAAAGATTTCAACCATGATTTGCAGTAAATCTTCTAATACTGAACTGTTAAAGGAATAGTTCACCCAAAAATGAAAATTTGCTGACAATTTCCTCACCCTCACGTCATCCAAGTTGTAGATGAGTTTGTTTCTTCATCAGAACAGATTTGGAGAATCTTGGAGAATCATTACATCACTTGCTCAGCAATGGATCCTCTGCATTGAATGGGTGCCGTCAGAATGAAAGTCCAAACAGCTGATAAAAACATCACAATAATCCACACGCATCCACACCATTTTTATCAGCTGTTTGGACTCATTCTGACAGCACCCATTCACTGCAGAGGATCCATCGGTGAGCAAGTGATGTAATGCTACATTTCTCCAAATCTGATGAAGAAACAAACTCATCTACACCTTGGATGACCTGAGGGTGAGTACATTTTTAGCAAATCTTCATTTTTGGGTGAACTACTCCTTTGAGTACCAAAACAGAGGGTTCAGGCACTAGGTGGTGCTCTTGCTGTGTTTGGCTGTCTGTCTGACACTGCAGACACGTGCATATGTCCATTATGAGTTTAAAGAAGGGTCCAAGTGTTTTAAAGCCCCTCCCACCAGGTGTAAACTACCTGTGATGAGGACGTGTATGCTTACAGCCTCTCGGAGTGGAGCAGCTTTCGCTTTTATGCTAGGTTTAATGGGTATGACACATTTGTTTGGGTCCGACAGAGCAGAGTCTCTTCCCTGACTGATCCACTGCAGGGCGCTGAGGATGCAGGGAAACACCAGTGTGTCCGTGTGTCTTTCTGCCACCAATGGCAAACCACCGCCGATCAGAAGCTCCACCTCTGGCTTCTCCTCCTGGCCATTCAGAACACGCCAGCTCTGCTGGTTGTCCAAGCAACGTGTGAGCATGTTCTCCACAGAAACATTAAAGTTCTGTTGGTCTGAAGGATAGAGTACGTTAGCAAAATATCACTACACTTTCTACGTTGGCAAAAAAAAATATATATATACTTTGTAATGCAGCATTCTATTTAGACTTGTGCTGGTATTCGGTAATGCGATATATCACGGTAATGGATATGCACGGTATTGTTATCGTGGGCACTTCTAAATACCGTGAATAATTATATATTACAAATTATTCCGAATTTTGAATGCATTTTAAGAATACTTTTCCCATCAACTGGTCAAAATGCACAACACCACTGTATGCTGCGTGAAAGACACATGCGCACCCTGACCTAAACACTCTTGACCTAAACAAGCTGGAGGACGAGAAGCACATGGCGGAACATGTGAGAGACGCTCTGGATGAAAGCGCACTGTCACTCTCTGACAGCAGATGGCGCTAAACTGCAGAAATAATAATAATAATAATAATAATAATTCAAATAATAATAATAATTCATTTAAATGTAACTTTTACATTTTTCTGTATTGCTTTATTGCATTTAAATGTTCAGTTATTTTTGTTATAAGAAAAAGTTATACTGTATTATGACAGCACTTTTTAGAACTAAATTTCAATATCGTGATAATACCGAATACCGTGATAAAAGCATTAGCAATTAATCGCAACATGAAAATTTGATACCGGCATATCCCTAATTCTAATCAAAATAAAATCTTGTGATTTGATTTGAAAATCTTCATGCTAAAAGTTCAATTTATGTAAAAAGTGTTGTGTAGTTAGTCAGCACTCTTCACATTTTTTAAACAAAGAATTTGTTCCTGAACCACTTTAAATATCTATCATCACCTCTTATTGACTGACTAGATCTCATATCATCTTCTGCCTCTGGATCTCTTACACAGGACGGTGACTGGAAGCATCTCTTACCTGCATTACAGGTCGTTATGGCCTCCGTGATGTTCGGACAGAACACAGCAAAGTCAAAGTGACAGGGCTAAAAGAAAAAAACACTCATTAACACTAGGGCTGTGCGATATTGAAAAAAAATGCGATACCTTGTTAAAAAATGCGATATTCGATATGCGATACGATATTGCTTAAAGTGTGAAAAATCTATTTAAATTATATTTGAAAATATTTAAAAATGAAAATTATATAACCAATTTGTTTCACATTCTTTCTTGGAAAAGAAATAATCACTACAACTTCTGAAAATGACCAGCAGTGTTTTAGCAGTACATAAAAAGCAATGTCACAAATCAGAAAATGTAATTTTAACATCAATGTGAATGACAAAAAAATGAATGACACTAATTTTATATCATTGTAACTTTGCTTTCCATACACTTTAAGTACTTCTTCATATACCACAGCAAAAACTATAGTCTGAGAAAGTTCAAACATGATTAAAGGCAAGTGAACAGTCAGTAAAAAAAAGAAAGAAAAGGGGGGGAAAAAAGAACAAATACACAATTTACAAGCATAGATAAAATAAACAGTAGTATTAAGATACAGAAATGTAATAATTAAGTGTAAAATAACACTGCATAGTGTTCACTGTATGAATTAAATTTAGATTAATCTTTGTTATAGCTGTTTTGTTGTTTGTTTAACATTAGTGACATATTCAGCAGCACGTATTTATAGGCTGCTGTCCCTTTAAATCCGACTGCACGGATCCAGTATAATGATACACATCCGATTTCTTTCTCAGCTGTTTACATTCATTTAAAACATAACCGACTGCATTTACGAGAATGATCGTCGAGACGGGTACTATTGACATAATTCTGTGTGTATGTATCTGTTCAAACATAAGGAGGAGGAGATGCGAAAGACGAATCAACTCTGTGTTCGCGCGCCGTCTGAAACACGTCTCTCTGTGTGTGCGCGCGCGCTTTGCACGTGTGCGGCAGAACGGAAGATACGCCGTGTGAGATGCGGCTTGGGTGTGAGTCTGTCAGACAGCAAGACAAGACGGCAGAGTCTTCTGCAACTTATTGCACTTAACTCTTTTTAACGTCAAGCAATTCTCTGCTATATGCGTCCAACTAAAACTTTGACCTTTTGCAACGTTTTGATTTAAGTAGCCTATTATTAAAATGATTCAGATATCGCACGCCCTTGCGATATGCATATCGCGATATTTACATTTGCGATATTTCGATATATCATGCAGCCCTAATTAACACTCAATACAAATAATACAAACAAACATGAGTCTGGTTAATTTAGTGCAGATTAATATGATTAAAAAAAATGTGAACTGATAACTCACTACGAGCAGTTTGAGCATAGCGGCACAGTCTCTCTCTCCTGTAGCGTTGAATAAGAGGACCCTCACCACCCTCACCACCGAAACACAAAGAGCATTAAACAGCAACAAAAATTACCAACCGTCTGCTGATATGCACAGTTTGCACAGTTCTGCACGGCTCCACTGATTATATTCTTGAGTTTCTACTACATGCCTTTAGATTTGCATTTAAACCTTTTAGTCTTAAAGGAACAATCATAAAGATATTTTAGAAAACAGATCGTTCTGGTCCTTATTTACCTTTATGCATTTAGCAGACGCTTTTATCCAAAGCGACTATACGTTTTTATCAGTTCACAACTTCCCTGGGAATTGAACCCATGACCTGGCGTTGGTAATGCTTGGTAAACACCATGCTCTACTGTCTGAGTTCCTGGCCCTGAATACAAATAAAAGAGTAAGGCCTTCTCACCCAGCGTTTCTCTCGTGTTGTGGTGTGACTTCATTGAACCAGCGGACACAGGCCAGCATGCTGCGAGTAGTATGAGCTCCATCCAGGAAATACGTCACAGGACTGTGTTTTAGCGTCTGATTGCGCCCAGGCCACTCAGTCTCTGCAAGACCTGTGAAAACATCATATACTGTGTGTGTGAATATATATATATATATATATATATATATATAGTGGGTACGGAAAGTATTCAGACCCCCTTAAATTTTTCACTCTTTGTTATATTGCAGCCATTTGCTAAAATCATTTAAGTTAATTTTTTTTCCTCATTAATGTACACACAGCACCCCATATTGACAGAAAAACACAGAATTGTTGACATTTTTGCAGATTTATTAAAAAAGAAAAACTAAAATATCACATGGTCCTAAGTATTCACCCCCTTTGCTGTGACACTCATATATTTAACTCAGGTGCTGTCCATGTCTTCTGATCATCCTTGAGATGGTTCTACACCTTCATTTGAGTCCAACTGTGTTTGATTATACTGATTGGACCTGATTAGGAAAGCCACACACCTGTCCATATAAGACCTTACAGCTCACAGTGCATGTCAGAGCAAACGAGAATCATGAGGTCAAAGGAACTGCCTGAAGAGCTCAGAGACAGAATTGTGGCAAGGCACAGATCTGGCCAAGGTTACAAAAAAATTTCTGCTGCACTTAAGGTTCCTAAGAGCACAGTGGCCTCCATAATCCTTAAATGGAAGACGTTTGGGACAACCAGAACCCTTCCTAGAGCTGGCCATCCGGCCAAACTGAGCTATCGGGGGAGAAGAGCCTTGGTGAGAGAGATAAAGAAGAACCCAAAGATCACTGTGACTGAGCTCCAGAGATGCAGTCGGGAGATGGGAGAAAGTTGTAGAAAGTCAACCATCACTGCAGCCCTCCACCAGTCGGGGCTTTATGGCAGAGTGGCCCGACGGAAGCCTCTCCTCAGTGCAAGACACATGAAAACCCGCATGGAGTTTGCTAAAAAACACCTGAAGGACTCCAAGATGGTGAGAAATAAGATCCTCTGGTCTGATGAGACCAAGATAGAACTTTTTGGCCTTAATTCTAAGAGGTATGTGTGGAGAAAACCAGGCACTGCTCATCACCTGTCCAATACAGTCCCAACAGTGAAGCATGGTGGTGGCAGCATCATGCTGTGGGGGTGTTTTTCAGCTGCAGGGACAGGACGACTGGTTGCAATCGAGGGAAAGATGAATGCGGCCAAGTACAGGGATATCCTGGACGAAAACCTTCTCCAGAGTGCTCAGGACCTCAGACTGGGCCGAAGGTTTACCTTCCAACAAGACAATGACCCTAAGCACACAGCTAAAATAACGAAGGAATGGCTTCACAACAACTCTGTGACTGTTCTTGAATGGCCCAGCCAGAGCCCCGACTTAAACCCAATTGAGCATCTCTGGAGAGACCTAAAAATGGCTGTCCACCAACGTTTACCATCCAACCTGACAGAACTGGAGAGGATCTGCAAGGAGGAATGGCAGAGGATCCCCAAATCCAGGTGTGAAAAACTTGTTGCATCTTTCCCAAAAAGACTCATGGCTGTATTAGATCAAAAGGATGCTTCTACTAAATACTGAGCAAAGGGTCTGAATACTTAGGACCATATGATATTTCAGTTTTTCTTTTTTAATAAATCTGCAAAAATGTCAAAAATTCTGTGTTTTTCTGTCAATATGGGATGCTGTGTGTACATTAATGAGGAAAAAAAATTAACTTAAATGATTTTAGCAAATGGCTGCAATATAACAAAGAGTGAAAAATGTAAGGGGGTCTGAATACTTTCCGTACCCACTGTAAAAAAAGGTTTAAATCCTTAGGTTGAGGAGACTCTCCTGAACTGCACCTTCACTTCCATTTTTCTTTTCAGTCTCTTTATTTTGCCCT
>NW_015640454.1:537348-559507 GCF_001515625.1 Sinocyclocheilus rhinocerous
TTCTGCAACTTATTGCACTTAACTCTTTTTAACGTCAAGCAATTCTCTGCTATATGCGTCCAACTAAAACTTTGACCTTTTGCAACGTTTTGATTTAAGTAGCCTATTATTAAAATGATTCAGATATCGCACGCCCTTGCGATATGCATATCGCGATATTTACATTTGCGATATTTCGATATATCATGCAGCCCTAATTAACACTCAATACAAATAATACAAACAAACATGAGTCTGGTTAATTTAGTGCAGATTAATATGATTAAAAAAAATGTGAACTGATAACTCACTACGAGCAGTTTGAGCATAGCGGCACAGTCTCTCTCTCCTGTAGCGTTGAATAAGAGGACCCTCACCACCGAACCCCTACAAACACAAAGAGCATTAAACAGCAACAAAAATTACCAACCGTCTGCTGATATGCACAGTTCAAGAACCAATGCACGGCTCCACTGATTATATTCTTGAGTTTCTACTACATGCCTTTAGATTTGCATTTAAACCTTTTAGTCTTAAAGGAACAATCATAAAGATATTTTAGAAAACAGATCGTTCTGGTCCTTATTTACCTTTATGCATTTAGCAGACGCTTTTATCCAAAGCGACTATACGTTTTTATCAGTTCACAACTTCCCTGGGAATTGAACCCATGACCTGGCGTTGGTAATGCTTGGTAAACACCATGCTCTACTGTCTGAGTTCCTGGCCCTGAATACAAATAAAAGAGTAAGGCCTTCTCACCCAGCGTTTCTCTCGTGTTGTGGTGTGACTTCATTGAACCAGCGGACACAGGCCAGCATGCTGCGAGTAGTATGAGCTCCATCCAGGAAATACGTCACAGGACTGTGTTTTAGCGTCTGATTGCGCCCAGGCCACTCAGTCTCTGCAAGACCTGTGAAAACATCATATACTGTGTGTGTGAATATATATATATATATATATATATATATATATATAGTGGCAGGTGTGAAAGACTTGTTGCATCTTTCCCAAAAAGACTCGTGGCTGTATTAGATCAAAAGGGTGCTTCTACTAAATACTGAGGAAAGGGTCTGAATACTTAGGACCATGTTATATTTCAGTTTTTCTTTTTTAATAAATCTGCAAAGATGTCAACAATTCTGTGTTTTTCTGTCAATATGGGGTGCTGTGTGTACATTAATGAGGAAAAAAAATTAACTTAAATGATTTTAGCAAATGGCTGCAATATAACAAAGAGTGAAAAATTTAAGGGGGTCTGAATACTTTCCGTACCCACTGTATATACACATACATACATACACATACACACACAAATATATTCACACAAAAAGTACAATTGCTAAATGCACTATGACCTTTCCAAGGCTTTAGCATTTAGTAATTTTGTAACAATACTGATTAAATATCAGGACAAGTAACCGAAAGGCTGCAGGTTCAAATCTCTTAATATGTGAACTCTCATAAGACACTGAACCCCAGATTTCTTCATGGGTAATAACCTCGAAATAAGTTTACTGAAAGTCACTTTGGTTAAAAGTGACCGGAATAACTATGCTGTCTTCTAAAACACCTCATTTAAGTCTAATTTTAAGGCAACATCAAATGTACCCTTCATAGAAAACGGCAATACCAGAATGCCTTGCATTGAGAATATAGAGAATAATTAACCAAAGACTGGTGGAAATCCATTGGGAGCCCTTAAAGCCCTTTGTATATAGGCTTATATAACCACATAAATACAGAAAAATCATATCCCTGTTTCTTGCTTTTTGCTGCCTATGTAGGCTGTACTAAATCAATCGATAAAGAAGTTCCATAAGGGTTAAAATGCCGTTTTAGAAGGTAGCTACCTATGTAGTCAGCAGACATCAAGGAGGTTCACTAGGTTTCAGAACAGAGCTTTTAATTGGGCTGTATAGTGTTTTTCCAAACCTTTGATCATTGCAGGACTAGGCTGGATCACTGGAGCTGAACTCACACCGCTGAACTCCACTGGAGATGATGACGCAGGATCTGAGGAACAAACAGCTGATTAAAAACACAAACAGAGATATGGGAACTAACCCACAAACAGTCAGAAACACGCACCTGTGAGGAAGTGTCTCTGCAGCCAGGTGTGTGAGAGCTGTAGAGCCAGAGAAGCGTTACTGCGCTGATGGTGACCAGCTAGACCCAAGCTGAGCGAACCCTCGCTCTCATACTCCTCCAGATCAGGACACACTGATAACGAACACTGAGAGAGAGAAACACAGAACAATGTGAGCAAATTAACTGCATTCTGAATTGTGTATCTGTAGTATATTCATATTTCTCACCCCAATTTCTTCTGCCCTCTCTTGAAGCACCTTCATCGGCCCATCAGGTTGTTTGACTGTGAATGCAGGAACTCCTAGCTGCAATAAACACATTCACTGAAAAACTTCCAACATGCAAAGTTTCGAATTCTTTTTCACACAAGAGCCACAAATATTCACCTTGAAAATCCCTCCTTTCTGCCCAGCAATTTTCTCAATGGTGTCTCCCAGTATGCTGGTGTGATCTATCCCCAAAGAGGAGATGCCACACACCCAGGGACGCCTAAGAAAAGCATTGCAATAAATTAATCCTCAATTACCTTTCAAGTGGAGTGTAGAATTTCTGTGCCATTAGCAACAAGAAATGCAATTGCTAAATAATGATTGATTCAACATTAACGTCCATCTGAGTAGTTGTGATCTTGAAAAATCATAGATGTAACACACATCACCTTTAACCATGTCATTTCATTCCTCGACAACCTTCCCATTTTTAATACAGGATTTGTAGGTTCAGTCTTATAGTGCTTTGTTGATTACAAAATATTATTGTAATTTTACATGGAAGAACGCATATGGAAAATTCTACAGAAGTGATTCAACTTGTAGAGCTTTAAAAGTTGATTTGCATTTGTATTTCTCATTGGTAAGTATGTGTTTTTGCAAAGTTGTGGTGAATTTCTGAAGACTGTTGATGGAATAGTTCACCTCAAAATGAAAATTTGCTGAAAATGCACTTACATTCAGGCCATCCAAGATGTAGATGAGTTTGCACCCATTTACTGCAGAGATGCAAGTGATGTAATGCTACATTCCTCTGAATCTATTCCAATAAAGAAGCAAACTCATCTACATCTTGGATGGCCTGAGGGTGAGTGAATTTTCATTTTTGTATGAACTACTGCTTTAACGCTTTAGAAGGAATCTGTGTGTACCTAAAGCGAATGTGTTTTTGAATAAAGATAAGTTGTCATTATTGGCTCTTATTGAGAATAAGATCATTTAAAATGCAGAGTGATTTCTTGATTTTCATGACCATTGATTGGTTCATGTGGTCAGTCAGGATCATGACTGATAGAATCAACTAAACTCATAAAGAATGCTGAACAACGATTGGTTGATATGAGAGGAATGTGTCACGCTTGAATTATGAAAAGCCAGATGAATGGAGATTAAATGGATGTCACACTAGAATAATGTGGCACAAAGAGAGTATTAGACACGCTACACTGAAGCAGACGGGAGGCAGACAGTAAAATCTCTGATTCTCAAGGCCGAATAGTGCTGTGATACCTGATAATATTGGTGCAGTCATAAGCTCCACCGATCCCAACCTCAATGACGGCCGAATCAACCTGCACAGAGGCGGAGACATAGACAGAGAATTTTGGTCAAGGTTTATAATAAAGGACAAGTGTCAATAATCTTTCAGACAAAAAGATTTAACTTTATCATCTTATCAGCAATGTCAAAGTTCTACAAAAACAGCAGTAGATCAGTATCAAATGCTTGATCTGTGATCTCAAACATATGTAGGTTTCATTACAGGCTCAACTGTTGAAATAAAATGATTAAATATTCAGGTAAAACAGATCAGCAATGTTGCTCACCTTCTCCTGCAGAAAGACATGAAAGGCCAAGATGGTGAGAAAGCGAAAATAAGCAGGCATGCTGCCGCCATGGGCATCCTGAAAGGTTAAACACAAGCGTTATGAAAAAAAAAAAAAGAAGGATTTTGCACCTTTGAATATTACTCATATCATGGTTGTGCTTTGCCATTTTTGAAGGATACGTGGATGCAGATGTTCAAAGAGACATTTTAGGTTCTGGTGTCTGAACAAATGGCACTGTCTCCTTCCTCACATGATTGACATGCTGTTGCGATTATGCAATTACATGGCCAGATGCCTCACATTTACACTTAACACAATTAACATGGAACAGATGCAAACGTGGTAGAGCAGCCAGCATGAAACATGCCCTTCTTTCATAGGAATTAAAGCATTAGAGCTCAAGACATTGTTTAAAGCTACCGCTAAGCTCACAAATGCATAAGTAAACCTTCCTCAGAAGTAAAAAGCTTGGACATGAGCACATATTCACTCACAGCAGCGGATAAAGGAATTTAAAGAGTTTAAGTTCTATAATTTTGTATAATTTTATTTTTCCCCTGAAAGTTTCTTGCATCAAAAGCATTCATAAAACTATATATTCAATTATTAATACATGCAAATATTAATATATTCAAATCACAATCACTATTGTGATTGGCTAAACCCCATCCGTCTCACCTTTGTCTCCTCCAGTCGTCCGTACACCTGCCAGAAGTATTTGGTGAAGAGCTCTTTTCCTATCGGCTGCCCGTTGATTCGGATTCGCTCTCTCACTTGCACCAAATGAGGTGAACTATAGAGAGAAAGCAGAAAACAAACAATACACAAATCAAGCTACACAATAAAGATAACACAGAAAATGTAACGACTTTACTACAGTGTTTGTTTAAGCCCTAAAAGGTCTTGCTGTGAACAATAGTCAATGATTATGTAAATCATTAAGCTTGAGCTAAAGTTAAACAAAACCTAGGACAGACTGATTACATCATTTGCATGGTAATACTGACGTGACACAGCTTTACTTGTTACTCAAAGAACTGGTTTATTTGAGTGGACAGATCAAGCAAAGTTCAGCATGAACTCACATACATGCGCATGCATGAATAAACAGTGGAGTTACGCAACACTTACACTGATTTAAAAACCCTGCCGCTCCCACAATCACTAAAGAATGACTATAAACACATTCATCTCCAAACACCGGATTATTTTGACTGGTTATAATACCTGTAGAATCCAGTCCGGAAGCCATACTTTCTCAAAATCTGTTCTGTAAAGGCACATGTTGAACCCTAAAAATATAAAGCAATATTTTCTGCATTTTGTTCAACTTTTATAACTCGATTCAGTGTTTAATTGCTCAGTGAACAGGTTTACCTTTCCTTTTGTTCCAGTCACGTGAATAATATTAAGACGATCAAGTTCTTCTACCTGAGGACAGACAGGACACATCAGCGCATTTTGAATGGTTATTTACAAAACATATTGCAATTAAAATATGGTTGTGAACATGTTTTAACACACTGAGACGAGGAAGAACTTGTTTTCACAATGCGAAGAAGACTTTAGTTGTTTTTGGTTGCAAATGTGCGGTCACAGTTAAGCATATGTTGAGTATTTACAATGGCTTTAAATGCATTTTAAAAGCTTTGCATATGTAATTGCTATAGTTTTAATCATTTGTAATTTGTAATATTTTGAGTCTTTTGTTTTTATTTTATTTGTTAAATAATGTAAAGCGGTTAGGCTCACCGTTCATTTGCTAAGATTCATTTCTTTTGTTTTGTGTCTGCCGAAGTGCAAAAAAAAAGGGGAAATAATTAAACAAAATGAAGTACTTTTCATTTATAATGCATTTTAATTCTCTGGATTATTCAAAATTTAGGCATTATCACAATATCATTTAATATACAAAAATATACAATGTAGTTATAGAAATTTGATGTAGCTCAGTTTGAATAGTTAATTACAAAAACATTTAAATACAGTCATTTAAATACAGATTGGAACGTTTCAACAAATCAAAATGAGAAAACTCATTCTCACTTATTATATAGAACTCACTTATGCTTTGTTTTACGTCTGTCAAGTTAAAATTTAATAATTTAATGACACTGAAATTCAAAAATGTAAATAATTTTTACACAATAGTGACTTAACTCATTAAAACATTTTTTTTCAATACAGAAATTGTATATTATCCACTCACTAAGCTGTCAAACTAATCTCTTAATCGGCCAAGGATGAACAGTGTTGGGGAAAGTTACTTTTAAAAGTAATGCATTACAATATTGCGTTACTCCCTAAAAAAGTAACTAATTACGTTACTTAGTAACTTTTTATGGAAAGTAATGCATTACGTTACGTTTGAGTTATTTTTTAAATCTGGGCAGGGCTTGCCTGTTTGTTTTTAATATAAAAAAGTCCTTCTTTTACTAATGTAAAAGCTCTTTCACAACAAAAGTGGAATGAATACGCCTCAGGCTGAAGGAAATGTAAATCCACGTCTGTACAGTAGAGGGCGCCGCTCAAACAAATCACATGAATATGACGCAGAGAAGAAAGTTCAACGCTATTCAGTAATAACAAAAATAGAACACAAATGTGTAATTTTTGCTTATTAGTATGGTTGAATTGGATCATCGAAGGTCAGTAGCAAAGACATTGGTTAATAAAATGGGATTAGATACATTTGTGCCATTTAACATATTTAATTATTTAAATAGGTTTGCGTCATATTCTGAGTTTGCATTTCACTGTTTTAATTCATTTTGATGAATACTAAATACTTTTAAAAAGTAATCTGATTACGTGACTCTCGTTACTTGTAATGCGTTACCCCCAACACTGAGGATGAATCGTTACTGGCTGAGACTGATACCAAATAATGGCTGATTTATTGACATGAATAGTGGTCTATTGTTTGTGCATACAGGTACCGTGATGTAAAATCACTCATACAGTGACAATGACTTTGGTCATGCCGTCCACTCCAGTCATGAGTATTTCAGTGTTGTGAAGCTGATACCTTGAGTCCTGCCCGCTGGAGGAAGCCTCTCATGGCCTGCAGCTGGAGCTGAGGATGACCTCTCTCTCTCTTCACCTGCTCCAGCGCGCTGGCGTTCGTCTGGAGGGTGTTGAGGGTGCAAACCGCATCCTGGAAGACATTCATAATGCTACAGGATCTCAAAGACTTCATGCCATCTCAACCACCAGCTCTGAAGCTCATGAAACTCTCATGTTTACATCCAATCCTGATTTATAACTCGCAATATAAGTGCTGGAAGTAATTTTGAGCTGATATTCAGAGAAGATGTCCATGTAAAGCTCTAGTCTCTCTCTACAAACTGAGGCTTAACTCTTGCTTTACTAACAAAACACTGAACTTATGAACTCTTTCATAATATTTAGTCAATGTTTAGCCAGAATATCTGGTTTATGTAGAACAATCATATTACAACTGGCAAATGAAAACGAAATATGTTTTATTGCTGAATGTTTTGGTTGGTTGGTGGAAGTGATCAGATGAATCCTAGATGAAGCAACTGGCAAAATATATATTGCATATATTGACAATCACTTATTAACGAAACAGAACTTGCTTGACTAGCAAAGTAAGATGAGGTAAATCTAGTCTTGACACCATAAAAAATCTGGGGAAATCTCAGAAAGATTATGATTTCTTCTTTCATAAGATTATGAAAGATTTCTAATCTCAGAAAGATCTAAGATATGCAAGTACCGTAGTTTAATAAATGTGAATATGAAAAAACTTTCATTATATTAAAAAAAAAAAAAAACTTCTATTCTAATATTATTCTACATATTTACATAATAACATAAAATCATTGTTATTCATCACAAATATCAACACAAAGCATTCATTGATTGTTTTTATTTAACTGTCTTTTGTATTTAATAATAATAATAATACATTTTATTTATAATGTGCTTTTCTAGTACCCAAAGTGCTACAAACAATTGGAAATAAAACAAATAAAATACAGAAAAAAAATCCAATAATACAAAAAAAAATCCCTTCATTTCTTATATTTTGAATATAAGAGATATAGGTTTAAAAAAATAATAATAATTTGTTGTTATAATAATAAAAAAATAATTTAAAACTTACAAATTATCTAGTTATATATATTCTAGATTTTTTAAACCTTTTTTTAAGAAATAAATTCTGCATTTCATCAATATTCCAAATGTTAACAATTATGCCAATAAATCTTTTATGACACTGACTAATAATACTAGGTCAGATTTGACCTCTACTATATCAACCGTCACCTAATTCTCTAATAAACATAAATGATACAACAAGCTTAGTAATGAATGAAATTCGGATCTTCCCTTCTACACTCACATGTATTTAATCCTCAGTTATGGCTGCCTGAGCACCTGGCCTTTATGAAAGTATGCAGAATATATGGCAAGCTGTTTTGACAGCTATTGCTTAATATAACTTGTATCTATTTTATGTTAATACTTTATAATTACTAGTAAATAATCCAATTGTGACTTATTTACACAATTATTCATTACATACTAGGACTAATTTCTTTGCTATCATCCGAACAGTGACAACTTTCCATTCATTTGTTATTGGTGCACTTCGTTACCTGTAACTACTGGGAAAGTGACTAGAAGCAAAGAAATACGTAGTATATCATAAATAAGTGCGAATAACATTTTAAAAGATTAAGTTTGTTATGCATAAATCAATGTTGTACGGCTTGCCACTAATATCCATTGAACTCAATGGAATCCACATGACCTCACATGCACACATTACGCGAAAATTTTTTGCCGCTCTTTGATTTTAAACTCTAACGGCTGATGTAACAACCGTTACATATGAATCAGCCGCGTATGCTGGATTTACAGCGTAATTTCAACCGAGCCCAAAAATAAAGCTGCCGGGCAAAAGTCCAAATAAAAGTGCATAAACTCAGCATTTATTGTTAATAATTTCCATACAAACGCATAACATATGGACGCATGCTTTACCTGATAGTCCATTCGTCGGAACCGCGGAGCAGCTTTAGTACTGGAGAACCTCACTGACAGGTCGGCGATTTTGGTCCAGTGTCGGTTGCTCGCGGAGGCTTCGGTACACGCGTGTAAACGCTCCAGCACGCGGCACAGGCGCAGCATGGTGACCCGGGGAGAGAGAGCAGGAAGCAGCTCCAAATTTGGTGAGTTTTCCTGTCAATATGGAACTCTGGCGTCATGCCACGCCTCCTTCCTCACCGTACAGAGTTCACTACTGTTTACTATCGCCAGTGCGAGTGACAACAATTTGGTGCATTCGATTAAATACAGAATTCAGTGATGATTTGTGATTCGAAGCGGATAGTTGAGTCACCATAACATTTCCAGTTCGCTGTCTATTCAGACCACAGCAGACCTCCTGTTTTAACCGGGCTGTGCGTTCATGAGCTCAGAGAAACACGCCGCGCTGCACGGGTTCATGTTAAAAAAAAAACTGGATTTCTCTGAGTTGCCATGCAGTGCTGCTAAACGCTTCCCACGTGTCAGCTGTCTTCGAGAGCCAGCGCGCACGTGGTACTGCGCATGCGCATTCTCGCTTATAATGCAGCACCGCCACCTACTGGATAGAGCTGGATAGAAACGCGTCATTTAGGGATGTCATGTAAATCAGCTCAGATAACGTTTGATTGAACTTTATAGTTTTGTATGTTTCTTTTTAATTTAATTTATTTTCTCATTAGCAATTATAGTTTATTAATTAATTAATTCAGTTAATCGACAATATGATCATTAAAATATATTCGGACTGGAAGGAAATTTAACTACTTCATGACTGTTTCATTGCATTTTTAAAATTAACTTTGTTAAAGGGATAGTTCACCCAAAAATGAAAATTCTGTCATCACATAAGAAAGCAACTCGTACAAGTTTGGAACGACATGAGGGTGAGTAAATGATGACAGAATTTTCATTTTTGGGTGAACTATCCCTTTAATTTAAGTAACAAAACTAAATTTTTTACATTTATTATTTAATAAATGTAATATTGAATTGATTTAATAAGTTATTTATTTTTATTATTTAATAAAATTAAATAATCAATATTTTTTTGTAACATTTTAAATTAAAATCAAATGTGTTGTGACATATTTAAATTAAATTACCATTTATGTATAATAATATTCACAAGCAGGACGCAAAGTGTACAATCAGGGTTCTCAGTTTTGCTTCTGGAGATATAATTATATATATTTCTAATTCAGATCAAATATTTAAACTAGTTAAAACGATTTCAGTTTAACTAAAAACAGGCTTTGAAGCAGGATTGACAATCTCTCCTGCAGTTTTGCTAAATGACCAGTAGATGTCGCGAGAAGACAGTGGATGATCCTGTGGTGACAAGCTATTGAAGACCCACATTTAAGTGTTAAGGCAACATTTTCTCAACAACTTGCTGAGAAGAAACATTTTCCCCTCCATCTGATCACTGTAAATAAAATAATCAGTTGCTGCTTTAGATTTTTTAAGAATTATCAAATTGACTTTTCAGGTCATTTCAACTTCAATGACATTAAACTGACTTTAAAATATTGAGTTAAATGTCATATAACTTAAAAAAAAAAAAGAAGTTGAAATTGGTTAAATTAATTCTGACAAGTCGATGGAAAAAATATTTTGCTTGACTTATTAATCACAATTTTTTGAGTGCTGAACTATGGTAAAGAGCTACAGTACTGTTTTGTAAAGTCTCTTAATGGTGGTATTAATAAAAGTTAATTATAAAGCTAATAAAATATTATTTTCTCACTTTTAATCGACTAAAAAATACACGTGGGGTTACCTTAAGGGGTGTTGTGGCATAGTGGTCAACTGCTCAATGATGGTAAATGGATAGAAAATATATTCATTTAAATTTATAAAGCCATAAAAATGGTCTTGTTTTCGGGTTTGAATTGCTATTAGGCCTTTTTTCTAAGCATCTGTAGGTTTATCTCCTTTAAATAATACAAAATAGAGTGTCTTTATGTCAATTATGTGGAATGAAGAATATCTGTATGATTGATTCAACATATAAAAGCTAATTTGAAGGTTCCTGGCTCGATCCCATAGGTCTTACTCGATGCTATACAGTGACCCATGGGTTAATAGAGCAGACGTGCGTTTGCTTGCATCCTATTACCAGTGCACGACAGAGAAGGTGCAATTCATGAGAAAGGCCACATATCAGGAGATGATCAAAGAAACTACTAACGACTCCGTATTAAAGTTGTCCAAGCATATGATGACATTTAGTCCAGTGTGACGAACCTTTTTGGTTCATTACGTGCTAAATCCATTCCCGTGATGAGATCCTGAATTACTGAAATGGAAACGATGCGAATTTCAGCTATGGTTATCTTCTTGGAAGATGCTTGTGTGGTGATAGTGAGCAATTTAGATATTGACCAGACATTCTGCCTTTTATCCACATGTAAACCAGAGGTGTAAAGAATACCTAAAAACCATACTTGAGTAAAAGTACAGATACCTTGCAGTGAAAATTACTCCACTACACGTTACAATTAACAGTAAAAGTCTTAGAGTATCTGATTTCAACAGTACTTAAGTATTTTACTTATACTAAATATAGACTCAAAGATGCACTAGTCAAAGAGACATGCCAGTGAAAAACTAATGTTGTGGAGAAGCTGCGGAAAACAGGCAGAGGCAAGGATCTATGTGCTGGGATTTCATGGAAAAACTAGAACAAACAATAAGGCCAGACAACCATTACATTCAACAATTCACAAGGAACTAAAGAAAAACTTGGGCTATATATATATATATATATATATATATATATACACAGGGGGCTAACAAGCTTAACAAGATAAGACACCTAATCAAGGGGAACCAATGAACAAACGGACTACAAACTGACTACAAACACCACGGGAGACAGGAAGTGACATAAAAGTCCAGGAAAGATACTCAAGTACAGTAACTAATTACATTTACTCCAATACTTTACACCTCTGATGTAAACACAGTTTATCTCAGTGAAACATGTGCGTGAAAGCGATTACAAGGAGGTTAGATGTCAAGATTTGGTCAGAGAAGTGCAAGAAATGAGAATACAGTATTATGTTGGATTCGGACAGGTAAAGCAGATCATTCCAGCTCTAAGGCATGAGTTGAAGGAGAGAGATTACAAGGACTAGAACACGGTGTCTCTGGCCCCTGGGCTTTTATCCAGATTAGACCCAGATTCCCATTTCAGGTTCTGTTACTAGAGCCGTTTGGTTTTGGCCTGCAGCACTTTGACCTCAGAAGAAGAATTGGAAAGGTTTATTTTTTTCTTTTAGGTAATTAAAACACTTATCACCTACTAATGTGAATTTAGGTAAATACTGTTCCATGGGCGTTGCGAGGCCATTTTTATTTCATTTTTAGGCCATTCAAATTCGTGATCGCCTTAGTCCCCTTTAAATTTCATATGAAAACGGCGGCAGACTTCGATCGGCTCCTCCCCGTCTTTCAGCCGCTTTCTTTTCAGGTGTGTGTTTATCAGGGTTGCCAGGTTTTCACAACAAAACCCGCCCAATTGCTACTCAAAACTAGCCCAATCAGAGGTAAAATAGGCTACACGTTTTTGGTGGGGTTCCCCTGGTAAAATTCGCATTTTAGGGGCTGAATATCACGTTATTGGGGTCGCTTAAAACCGCGGACATGAAAAACATCCCGCGACAACAGTGTTAAAGTAGCCCAATTCCGCGGGAAATACGCGGACTTGGCAAAACTGGTGTTTGTTTATCGATAGATTGTTAAATTATCTGCATCGGTGCAGTTCTTTGTCATAAATACAGTTTACAAAATATCATGGGGGAGCAATCGGTTCCCCATCTACTGTAGCCTAAGTTACCCCTCATCGCACCACAGTAAAAACACCAAGGAAGGGGTTACACACTAAGAGTACAAAACAGACACATACACACACACACACAGAAATGAACTGGCGTGGCTGTTACAATATGGAAAAAATTGAGCCAGAAGACAGGTTGAAATCAGATTAATTGACCACTGATAAAGCATTCCTGTTAATTTTTGTTGAACTCTGATGTTGTGTAATAAAACGTCTTTCTCTGTGTTCAGGTTTGACTGTAATAAAATTAATTCAAAAACTTACATTTCAAACCAACATTTCAATAAAAAAAAAACTAAACCTTTACAAAAAGGTGTCTTTGAGAATGTCTAAATATAAATCCAAATCCACAACTTAATAAAAACAAGTAATTATGTCTAAAAACAACTAGAGAATGAATAGGCCTTTTTATGTAGAGCTCTATAGGAATCTTGTGACTAAACCATGGAATTTCAGATGTTTTTCTGTTTTTACTCCCACCAGATGGAACTAATCTGCCTTCAAAAATTGGATTTTAAAGGCATTGTCTGGAGTCTTTGTCCAGAGAAAGTTTTTTCGTCAGCTGAACAATCGTGTTAAACAACAATACTTCAGTCCCTCACAGCCTCGTTTTCATTCCTGTCAGAAATTAAATATGGCGCTGCTCTGACTTTAGTCTTTTTTCTAAACATTTGTGCAACATATTCAAGTCTATGGCTTTAAATCAGACAAAATAGCATCCTTACATCATTTGTGTGTAGTGAAGAACAAATGCTACGTATAAAAGCTCATTTGAATGCATCAGACACCAGAATGAGGTTTAATAATTGCTTTAATTTGCCCATCGCCTCACAGTGCTACAGGGTGATTCCCTTTTACAGAACAGCGATCAACTTTTAATCTCATTATTGCCTGTAGCATCACTTATAATCAATCACAGAGAGTAAGACAGCTTTCAGAAGAGAAGGACAATAAATACTCTCAATAGGTTTTGAAAAACAGCATCTAAAAGAAAAGATTTATGAAAACATCATGCACTACAATATGCATCTCGCTAAAACAGTTCAGTCTTTGAAAATGCACAGGCAATTTGATCCAATCAAAAGAAATGGAAAACATTATTGATCAGAGATGATGAACAGATCTATGTACAAACACTGACTTGTGTCTCTATATTCAAGTTTTAACGACTGGAGTATATTAAAATTTAAAAAAAATATTCAGCCAGATTTTCTGACTGAAATATCCTTGTGCTGAATGCAAGAGAAAATGATAAATGATCTGTCTTAATGGCAGCATTTAAGTTCCCACACACACACAAAAACAAGGAAATTTGCGTATTGCTGTCACTTGGTGCAGCTGTTCCACATTAAATATCATTTATTGAGTCCTTACACCTCTCAACATTTCATCTCAGTATAAAAGACGTCACTATCTACACCATTACTTCTTTTAAAAAAAAGTACAATAAAAATATCCAGATAATAAAATCACCATAAATCAACTGCTTCATAGTAAATACATTGAATGTAATCACATTGAAAGTATCTGCCCTGTTATGGATAGTCATTTATGAAGAAACGGAGTTCACAAAAGGGCAGAGGGAATTTCGTAGTCAAGAGCATCCAGCGCGGTTCCCGCTCTTCCCGTCACGTGACTTTAAGATAGCCGTTGACAACCGTTACATACTGCATAGAGAAATGCTTCACTCAAACACAACAGTGCCTGGCACCTACTGTCCATCATAAGAGGTAGAACTAGAAAATAATATTCATGTCGAGTGTCTTTAAAACCGCAGTTTCCCATATTGGGTTAAATAGTTACGGCCACCATTGTGGTTTAGTAATAATATACGCTTAAATACACTTCTAAAAGACTAAAGGTTTGAGTTTTCGGAGAAAAAAATCATACTTAAAGTATCAAAGAAAACTATGGAAGCCCATTTATGCAATAAAATTTTTTTTTAAAAAAGGTAATTGCAGCCTTTTAGCTCACGGTTCTGATTTTCTTCTCGCAATTCTGAGTTAAAATCTCACAATTGCGATATTTAAACTCTGAATTCTGAGAATAAGTGTTGGAATTGTAAGCCATAAACTCTGAATTTCAAGAAGAAAGTTTATATCTCACAATTCTGACATCTCAGGATTGAAAGAAAAAAAGAATTGTGAAATAATTTGCAATTACAGTTTCTATTTTTTTTTTAAATTCTGTAGCTTCCATAGAAAACAGAATTTGTTCATTGATATTTTTAGAAAATTTGATCTAATGTGCTCATTTGAATGAAGTGCAGTACTTTAGCCAAAAGAAAACTCAAACCTCAAATTTGTTTCGTTTTATACATGATTTTTTTCTACGCTATTAAGACTGATTATGACATCATTCTGACATGCTTTCTGTTTAATAAAATATGGTTATAAAAGTTTTAAAATGATTGGGGGGAAAAAAAATTCAGTCTGGACCCAGAACCAAAAACATTCATCAATAGCAAAAATACTTTTTTTCCCAACTTTCCAACATTAATGCTACCAAAACGTCAGAAGGACATATTGAGGAGCTAAAAAATGCAATAAAGTTTAAAAAAATAACTCTTTGGTAAAGAGTTTGTTTGTGCAGCTATTGGTTGTAGTGTTTAAATACCATTTTCCTTTTTTTGGACTTTAAATAGAATCATTCTAGCAACGTTTGTTTTGTTTAGCTGAATGACCAAACCATCATCTGGACCTAAAAGTGTCTGTGTGAAATACACTTCTAAAAGACTAAAGGTTTGAGTTTTCGGAGAAAAAAATCATACTTAAAGTATCAAAGAAAACTATGGAAGCCCATTTATGCAATAAAATTTTTTTTTAAAAAAGGTAATTGCAGCCTTTTAGCTCACGGTTCTGATTTTCTTCTCGCAATTCTGAGTTAAAATCTCACAATTGCGATATTTAAACTCTGAATTCTGAGAATAAGTGTTGGAATTGTAAGCCATAAACTCTGAATTTCAAGAAGAAAGTTTATATCTCACAATTCTGACATCTCAGGATTGAAAGAAAAAAAGAATTGTGAAATAATTTGCAATTACAGTTTCTATTTTTTTTTTAAATTCTGTAGCTTCCATAGAAAACAGAATTTGTTCATTGATATTTTTAGAAAATTTGATCTAATGTGCTCATTTGAATGAAGTGCAGTTATTTGGCCAAAAGAAAACTCAAACCTCAAGTTTTTTTTTTTCTTATACATTATTAAGACTGATTATGACATGATTCTGACATGCTTTCTGTTTAATAAAATATGGTTATAAAAGTTTTAAAATGATTGGGGGGAAAAAAAATTCAGTCTGGACCCAGAACCAAAAACATTCATCAATAGCAAAAATACTTTTTTTCCCAACTTTCCAACATTAATGCTACCAAAACGTCAGAAGGACATATTGAGGAGCTAAAAAATGCAATAAAGTTTAAAAAAATAACTCTTTGGTAAAGAGTTTGTTTGTGCAGCTATTGGTTGTAGTGTTTAAATACCATTTTCCTTTTTTTGGACTTTAAATAGAATCATTCTAGCAACGTTTGTTTTGTTTAGCTGAATGACCAAACCATCATCTGGACCTAAAAGTGTCTGTGTGAAAGTGTTTTCAGGAGTGTTTAAAGGGACGTTTCGGAGGCTGGAGTTTTCCAGAAGAACTTCTTGTTGTCGGGGTCCAAATCGATTCTGATCTGAGGCACCATCTTCTTAAAGGGGTTTAAATCCTGACTAGGAGAAAGCAAAAGAGAGAGCTGTTAGAGATGATTACAAAACACACAGCTCATAGACATGCATTATAATGCTAACTGATTGGTTTGCCTATGCATTTCAGTGATTTTACCAAAATTAAGACAAAAAATAACATGGTAATGTTGGTTCCACCAGCTAGACCAGCACTAACCACCATAAAGCAGCCTGAGCCAGCATGGAATTCGTGCTGATATAAGCTGGATAATTATAGACAAACATGTGCACACACAGATTTACCTTGACACAGTCTTGGAAAGGAAAAAGTGCTTTCCATCAGTAGGGAGTGAGGAAGGACATGGGCTTTCCTATGAGAAACAAACACGAGCTGTTAATATACGTACATACACACGGCAGATTATCAAATCATAGAGGCTTAATATCATATGTATAATATAAGTTATGATGCAGCTGAAAAGAAGAGTTGATTGGTTAGTGGTTAGAATGAAAAGAGGTAGTAAAGAACAGGAAATGCAGAGATAAAAACCATCAGGTTAAAGTCAACACGAGACGGTGTTTGATTCAGTGTTTTCTTGCTATTTATTTAACTTTTTTTGTTTCGCTAATTTTTGAATGTTTTTGAAAATATCTCTTCTGCTCACCAAGGCTGCATTTATTAGACAAAAAATACAGTAAAATCAGTAATATTGTGAAATATTATTGCAATTTGTACTAACTGATTTCTGTTTGAATATATTTTCAAATGTAATTTATTCCTGTGATGTAAAGCTGAATTTTCAGCATCATTACTCCAGTCTTCAGTGTCACATGATCCTGGTGGAATAAAAAAAATATTGATTTTGTAAAATAAAATCTTACTGAATGGGCGTCTGAAGGTTGTGAATAGGAATTGTTATTTTAACAATGTGCATTGTTTCTCCCTCAATAATTAACAAAAGAATCGTTGATGCAACCGTTATGGACCTGAAATTGTTAATCGCTAAATTCCACATAAATCCCATCAATATAGAGCAGAATAAATCCAGGTGCTCGGAGAGATATAAGAGCGATCAATGACAGCGAACTGGTTTTAAAGGCGGAGCAAGTTATTTTGATAAAAGACAAACATTAGGAATGAATCATGCACGAAAAGACCAGGAACATGTATTAGGAAAGTAAATAGGGTCCATTCTGATTGCATGTTGACTTTATTAATACATACAGTACACACAAAGTTGCAGTATAGTGATTAAGCTTGTATTATCTGTTAAGAGCGGATTATTGATCCACACAGACCAGGAAACCAAGCAACAGCATAAACAGAGAAAAGACAGGATTCAGAGATGTGAGGAAAGCCTGAAGAGGGGAGGGGGAGGACATTATTAAAGTTGTTAGTAAGAGGACAGAGTGACGGCTGGAACCCCTGCGCGAGGTGGAGGGAGACCCTGCGTGTTTACTCACGGTCTGAGGGCTTCTGCCCCAGCACTGGCTCCTGTTCCATGGTCTCCATGGAGATCTTTATGCTGGGAACGTTCTCAACGGCTGGAAAATCCGACTGTAAACGCAGGGGTGGCACATTCTTACCACTGCAGCTTTACAGAAATGCCCGTTTCTACCACACACACACACACACAGAGAGAGAGAGAGAGAGAGAGAGACTCACGTCGTTCATGTCACTGTCAATGCTTCCTTTCTTTTTCTTCTTCTTCTTCTCATCCTCTTTCTTCTTCTTGTCTTTCTCGGGCATGATGTCATCCAGGTAACTGAGATCGTGCTGCGAGAACACGTAATCCATGGCCTTTCTCACGGCCACCAATGCAAGAATCTGGAAAGAAGAACAGAAAGAGATTTCAGATGTGTGGAAATTAACCCTGTAAAGTCTCACATATGAAATGTGACCCTGGAGCACAAAAGCAGTCTTAAGTCGCTGGGGTATATTTGTAGCAATAGCCAAAAATACATTGTATGGGTCAAAATTATTGATTTTTCTTTTATGCCAAAAATCATTAGGATATTAAGTAAAGATCATGTTCCATGAAGATATTTTGTCAATTTCCTACTGTAAATATATCAAAACTTAATTTTTGATTAGAAATATGCATTGCTAAGAACTTCATTTGGACAACTTTAAAGGTGATTTTCTCAGTATTCTGATTTTTTTGCATCCTCAGATTCCAGATTTCCAAATATTGTCCTATCCTAACAAATCATACATCAATGGAAAGCTTATTTATTCAGCTTTCAGATGATATATAAATCTAAATTTTGAAAAATTGACCCTTATGACTGGTTTTGTGGTCCACGGTCACAAATAATTGTCAGACAAAATTATTATTATTTTTTTAAATAAGAGTTTATAGAAACTTTAATAAGATAAAATAAGATATGTGTTTTGATTGTTGTTTTTGATATATGTTGTATGATAAGCTCATTTTTGAGAAAGAAAAAAACAGCTCTATTTTATTCAGAGGCCCAAACTGAGCACAAATATGCAATTTGACGCAGTTTCTGATATTTATATGGTCAAAAAGTAAGATGAAATTCTGACAGAAGTCAATGAGATCTTTATAACGGTGTTAACAGTATTAGATTATAATTAAGTATTATATAAAATGCATATACATATCAGTTGTCAATCTATATCTTCCAATAATGTCTTAGTAAGATGATATTTACATGCTTAGTTTTATGATCAAAACATATAATGCAATGCAATATAATGAAGATTGAGAAGAACAAATAAACGTTCCTCAAAAGCCTGGTGATCATATTTAGGACTTTTTCTAAAAAAATGATGTATGGATAATCAAGTAAAGCTAAGTTGCTTCAGTCCAGTAAGTGTTCATCTTGAAATAAAACTAACAATATAAAGTTATTCTTATGTAGACTTTATAAAAATCAGAAAAGATTTCACAGCAAAAAGACACGTGAACCACAACCTAATTGATACTAAAAGGACCATTTAATGCTAAAAAGTATAAACTATCAATCAGATGAGCTGTAGATTGGGTACAACAGGTTTTTAGCAAAGTTTTGATCATGTTAGAAATCTGTGTATCAAATATGATACTGTAGGATTTATAGGATTAACTTGATGTTTCATTATACGTTCTTCAGATCAGCATGTTTGATGATTAGATTTCCAGTTTTGCGTGCAATGCACATCAGATGATCATTAAACCGACTGAGTGCATTTGTGTTTGCAAATAAAAGACTCACCATCACAGGAAATATGATGGCTGCTACTGTTGACTTCAACACCCACAGGAGAGCCAAACACAGCACCTGTGACAGACACACACATTCATCATGCATACACAGCACTAAAGCTATAGATGTGAGTCCTGTATGAGGCTGAGCATGTGACCACACACACACACACACCTGTATGAAGGTGAAGAAGTGAACCCGTCTCAGCGGTACGTGCCTCAGGTAGATCAGATCTGGCTGGTGTTTTGCAGGCATCAACAAGAGCTGCAGACGATCCATAAACTACAGACACAAAAAAAAGATTTATTCATAGTTTATTTAGAGGCAGATATCCTGTTGTCACAAAAATGTAAAAAACAAACAATATTCTGAAAATTAACTCTAAAATTATGTGAAATAATTAACTATTTAATTTTATTTAAATATATAATGTGTAATATAATAAATTTATGTTATAAAATAAATATAAAATGTAGTATAAGTATTCACAGCATTGTAAAAAATAAATATAAGAATATAAAAAAAATGAAATATATATATATATAAATATACATAAATAATAATAAAATAATATATTCCATTTATATTCTATTAGCATTTTTTTTTATATATATAAAATTATATTACATTGAAAATAATCAGTGAAAAAATTTAAATGCAAATGAAAACTTATTTCCATAGTGCAAAGTATTGAAAATATTCTTGAAAAAAAATCACTAAAATAATCCTATTCAAATATATACAGTATGTATTCTATTTTAAAAATAAAAATGCAATTTAATATTTAATTTATTATTTCCTGTTATCAGAAAAATGTACAATAAACTTACAAAAAACAAATACAAATAATAAATAAATGAATTGCATGTAATAAAAATATAGTATTTATATAATAAAAAATACAAATAAATTAAGTCTGATCGCTTAGAAAGATGTAAAAGGCTCAGGATTAACAGCAAGCACAATTATTTAAACACATTTTGATGCACAAATCTGTCCTGAAGTGCTCTAGGTTTATCCAGGCATATTGCACCGTGAAAATCCTGCCTATGCCTGATTTATCCTGACTTTCCTGAACTCAGATCAAGTTCTGGAATCAGTCGGGTTCCCAGGCTCCAGCGGAGATCAGGTAGTCAGGAAGATTAGGGTCTCTTTCTGCAGAACAGTAACATGACTCTCGCTAAGCTGCATGAACTCACCTGGACGCCATTGAGAGAGGCGACACCCATGTAGAGGAACACACCGTACAGGACAGGCATAGGGATGAACTGCAGAGATCAAACCAAACACACTTTATTATAGCATTATATCAATAATACAGCTTCAATTTGTCTTCATACACATAAAGCAATATGTATACACATACAGAATCAAAGGTTGCGCAAAGACAAAAGGCTGTATCCATCAAACACACCCCAAATCCAACCTTCTCAACATAATATGCTCCAAAGGAGGAGATTTGAGCAATGCAAACAGCTTATAATGAAACAGAATTTGTGTTATTGACAAAAAGCACACAGAAATGAAAGCCTCTGTCTTATTTTACATCCTGGTATGAGGTTTTTCCCACATACAGGTCAAAATCCATTACCAAACTGGGATGTTTACAAAGTACATGTCCAGTAGGGGGCAGTAAGTACACAATTATACATGGTTTAATGGGTTTTTGGACATGTATCACAATTATACCATAGTGCCATGGATTACCAACCTTTACAAAAAAGAACTGTGCCAGTACCATGGTACAGTGATAGTAATAGCACAATAAATATAATATTTATAAATAATTTATACATTTATAAATATTTATAAATAATGCACATTTTAAATGTTTATATATTTAATATATGTAATGTTTTATAGACAGACAGACAGACAGACAGACAGATAGATAGATGATAGACAGACAGACATATATAGACAGACAGACAGACAGATAGATAGAACAAGATATAGACAGACAGACAGACAGATAGAACAAGATACAGATAGACAGATAGAACAAGATATAGACAGACAGACAGACAGACATATAGACAGACAGACAGATAGAACAAGATATAGACAGACAGACAGACAGACAGATAGATAGATAGATAGAACAAGATATAGACAGACAGACAGACAGACAGATAGATAGATAGATAGAACAAGATATAGACAGACAGACAGATAGATAGATAGATGACAGACAGACAGATAGAACAAGATACAGACAGACAGATAGAACAAGATATAGACAGACAGACAGATAGATAGATAGATGACAGACAGACAGATAGAACAAGATACAGACAGACAGATAGAACAAGATATAGACAGACAGACAGATAGATAGATAGATGACAGACAGACAGATAGAACAAGATACAGACAGACAGATAGAACAAGATATAGACAGACAGACAGATAGATAGATAGATGACAGACAGACAGATAGAACAAGATACAGACAGACAGATAGAACAAGATATAGACAGACAGACAGA
>NW_015640454.1:562418-563325 GCF_001515625.1 Sinocyclocheilus rhinocerous
GGTTGCTGAAGCCACGCCCACCTAGCTCGACGGTGGTGACAGCAGCGGCAATCCACCTGTCACTCAAGTGGCCACGCCCTTAATTATGCAGAACTTTAAGGCTTAATATAATTTAAACGGATGAGTTATAAAAAAAAATTCACCCCCCCTCACAGTTGTCATGAAGGGCAAAATTAGCTATATAGACCAAAATCATTTTTTGAACCAGGCTGTAAACGTTTTTTTCTGCTGTAAAGTTGGGCATTTTAACATGGGGAGTCTATGGGATTGACTCCCTTTTGCAGCCAGCCTCTAGCGGCCAGTTGATGAATTACAGTTTAAGTCACTTCCGTGTTGGCTTCACGAGAGAGAGCGGGAGGTTGCCGCTTGGTCTCGACTGAAACAATAGCGGTGGTTAGCGTGCAGAGGTGTAATCCTCTGACCATAATCCCTCATAATATTCCACAACAGCCCCAGAGTTTATGTTAGATTTCCTCATCAGCCGTTTGTACCTTGAGCTTGTGCTCCTTGCGGTTGATGATGACCGCTGTGATCTGCTGGTCCATGAAGATGAGGATGGTGACCAGGAGAGCGGGTAAGAGTGACGCTAGGTAAACCCACCACGGGTTTCCTCCAAACGGTGGAACAAACCAACCACGATTTGGACTCGTCGGCTATTTAGGGTAGAAAAATACAAGATAATTAGAAATTTTAATAAAATGAAAAAGAAAAAAAAAAACATGCATATATATTTATATTACACTTACTGTATTTTGAATATAATATTTTATTATATATTTTTATTATATACTTTTTTATTTTTTGATAAATGTACATATTCATTATTTTTTTCTTATATATATTTTATTATTTTATAATATATATATTATACACACACACATATATATATTTATATATATATATTTAA
>NW_015640454.1:564017-597312 GCF_001515625.1 Sinocyclocheilus rhinocerous
AAAAAAAAAACATGCATATATATTTATATTACACTTACTGTATTTTGAATATAATATTTTATTATATATTTTTATTATATACTTTTTTATTTTTTGATAAATGTACATATTCATTATTTTTTTCTTATATATATTTTATTATTTTATAATATATATATTATACACACACACATATATATATTTATATATATATATTTAATTATATATTTTTACATTTAAATTACACACATATTTTATATTTTATACAACATATATGTTACAGTATATACAGTCAAACCAACATTTATTCAGACGCCTTCAACATTTCTCACATTATCACAGTTTATTCGCTATAGTTTAGAAAATGGTAATAAAATATGACAGGAACTCAGAGTTAAACTTAAATTTATCTTGATAATGTCAGCTAACAATTAAGCAAAACATGGTCTGGTCTGAATAATTTTTGGTCCCAAATTTGTATCAATTTTACTGTTAGTCCACTGTATGAAGAATTTCTGGGTATAAAATATCACAGTTTACTTTATTTTGCTATCCTCACTTACATAAATGAACTATAGTGTCCTGCACCCACTAGTAAAAAAAATATCAAAAATTATATCTGGTGTCTGAATATTTTTTGGTTTGACTGTACATATATGCATTTTAAATATATATTTAAATAATTTATATATAAACATGCACAGTACATACAGTATGTAAAGATATATACACATACATATATATATATATATTTATGTATTTAAATTAATAAATATGTAGTATACAATATTTAATTTAATACAATATTTTATAAATTCAACATTTGTTTTAGCATGACAAGGGCGGCACTTTATAATAACTTTCATCAGCAAACATTATGTAAATGTATGCACATTATGTAGTTTATCTACATTCAAATAGAAATATGAGCATAATAATTACATTTGAAACTAAATTATCTATTGATCTGTTATATATTATATCATGTATTATGGTTTGTTAACATTACTAATGAAAGTTACATTGATTCAGCTTGTGCCGATACAGATTTTGCGGTAACAATACGAGCACTGGATTCTCACAGGACGCACAGTTGTGTCTGTTTGTGACACACACGTATTAGAGGTTTCAAGTGTCGGACTTCAGTGAGTGGATTGAAGGTATGATAATAATAATATATGTAATAATAATAACAATAATAATATGGTACTATTAAAGTATTACTGTAACATAGAAGTTCCCTCACAAAGACATTAAACCATTCATCACACACATACACACCTTGAATTCACTTGGCACTAGTAGTTTTGGTGTATCCACACCGACGAGCGCGTCCACACCACAGAAGATCAAAATGGCCAGAATAATGGCGAAATCACTGATCAGTTTGCGGACCTGCGAAATATAATCAACCATTCAGCATATGAATTCACATTAACAGTTCAAATAGTTCAGATTATGAACAAATAACACAGGCCTTTTTTTCAGCATCGAGATTTTATATTTATTTTATTATTTATTTTATGTTTCTCAAATAAAATAAAACAAATAACTTTTAAATATGAAGATTTTTCTCTGAAAACAATTATTAATGTTAATGTAGTACTTTTATTATGTAACGCTTGGCCTTATCTGATGCATTACAATTATATTATTATATAAATAATTACAAACAGCATGTATAATAATTATACAAAATGTGAATTATATGATTTATAACAAAAGAGCTATAATAAAATGTACAAATCTGCATGAAGAAAAACATTAGTTATTTGTTAAATGCAATACTCAACTGTGATCAGTATTTTTTTTTTTTTTAAGATTTAATAATTATAATTTTTAATATAAATGCATAAAGGGAAAAGTCACCATCTCTTTTATCTTTTTTTTCATGGCTCCCATTTAAAAAAACAAAACAAACAAAAAAAACAATAGGATTTGATCTCTAAAATAAAATAAAATAAAAAAATAAAATAAAATAAAATAAAATAAAATAAAATAAAATAAAATAAAATAAAATAAAATAAAATAAAATAAAATAAAATAAAATAAAATAAAATAAAATAAAATAAAATAAAATAAAATAAAATAAAATAAAATAAAATAAAATAAAATAAAATAAAATAAAATAAAATAAAATAAAATAAAATAAAATAAAATAAAATAAAATAAAATAAAATAAAATAAAATAAAATAAAATAAAATAAAATAAAATAATTTCAGTCGTGGTATTGAAGGTGGAGAGAGCACTGTACATTCACTCCCCCCACCTACAATCCCTGCCGGTACGAGACTCGAACCCACAACCTTTGGGTTACGAGTCCGACTCTCTAACCATTAGGCCACGACTTCCCCCAGCTGCCAGCTGCCAAAAGATGCTTTAATTCAGAAGCAGTGAGTTTCAGATTGAAGCTTAAAGTCTGTGTGTGTGTGTGTGTGTGTGTGTGTGTGTGGGCAGGGTGTCCAAGTCCTGTGAGGATGAATATTCTCATGAGTATAGCATAAGCCAATTAAGATCCTCATTAATGAGTGATGATGACCGTGTGTGTGTATGTGTTTACCGTAGTTGGGAAAAATCGGCTGGTTTTGAACTTCTTCAGACCCATGGAGCAGGTGTATGTGCCGAAGAACAGAATGAAGGACATCAGTGTGATATCAGGGACGTATTCACACGCCGGGCCCACCAGCTGACCGCCCCACTCCAAACACTCAGAACGAGTCAAAGACGCCCAGGTCGCGTTCAGATGTTGCTGTGCAAACACAAACATGAACAATTATCCTCATTCATATCAATAAAAAACGTTTTAGTCTTTTTAAATATCATATGTGTTGTATATGTGCAGTAACTTGCCAGAAATGGCAGTTTTTATTTTATCTGAGTGTACTGATGCATTGTGGGTATTTTAATAATTTAATAATGATCAACACAAACACACAGAGCATCTACCTGTCCAGTGCTGTTCATCAGGACCTCCATCTTCTCCATGTACAGAGCTGAAATGTTGCCTTTTGAATCAAAGACACAAAAGATGAGTTTAGTTTTATATTAAACCTGATGTTGAATGTCAGTTTCTCACTCACTCATTTTCTTGATTACTATTTTGTCATGTTTTCTAATAAGAATATACAAGTCATGTGCAAAACTGAAAGAAAATGTAAAACATTCAAAGTAACAATTTGTCAATAGGGTAAAAAATCTTTTAAATATTACAATATTTTCTCTGAAAGAATTGATGTTAATATATTACTATTAGTATATTAATATATTTAAATAAATAAATAGCATGTGTAAAATGTAAAATATTTAAACAAATAACAATTTGTCAATAGCTTAAAAAACGTTTAAATATAATATTTTCTTTAAAAAAAAGAATGAATGTTAATATATTACTATTAATACATTATTTATAAAAAATAAATAAACAAATTAATTAATAAGACAGAGATAAGAAAGAAATAAAGAAATTGATCTGTAAAGTAAATATGAAAGAAAACATAGCATGTATAATAATTTTAGAAAATGTGAATTATATGATGTGAATTATAAAATATGAAAAATTCAAAAAAGTAACCATTTGTCAATAGAGTAAAAAAAGAATAAACTTTTAAATATTAAGATATTTCTCTGATATATATTTCTCTGAAAACAAGCATTTATGTTACTATATTACTACTATTACAAAAATAGAAAAATAAAAATATAAATAGCATGTATAAAAATTCGAAAAGAAATGCGAATGACTAAAAAAAGCTATAATAACTGAAAATGTACCAGTCTCCAATTAAAAACGAAGAAAAGCACATCAGGAAACTCTACTGTATGTTGCAGTGTTAAATGCAACACTAAATAATCAGAAATCAAACACAAAACATTTTCTTAATGAGTATTATGTGTTATTTTCTAATAAGGATATCAAAATCATGTGCATAATTGAAAGAAAATGTAAAACATTCAAACAAAGTAACAACTTATCAATAAAATTTCTTTTAAATATTAAGATATTGCTCTGAAAACAAGTATTTATGTTACTATATTACTACTATTACAAAAATAAATATATAAAAAGCATGTATAAAAATCCGAAAAGAAATGTGAATTACATGATTTATAAAAAAGCTATAATAACTGAAAATGTACCAGTCTCCGATTAAAAATGCCTCACGAAGAAAAGCACATCAGGAAACTCTACTGTATGTTGCAGTGTTAAATGCAACACTAAATAATCAGAAATCAAACACAAAACATTTTCTTAATCAGTATTATGTGTTGTTTTCTAATAAGGATATCAAAATCATGTGCATAATTGAAAGAAAATGTAAAACAATAAAAAAAACTTTTAAATATTAAGATATTGTCTCTGAAAACAAGCAATAATGTTAATATATTATTAATATTATTGTAATATATCAATAATAATAGCATTAATAAAAATGTAATGAAGATTATATAAAAACGGATTATTTTTGGCACAAACACTTTTCTATCTGACCGTCTTCTTCACTCAGTCATCGTCTCACCGTCTGGAGGACTGCAGTGGCATCCGTACTGCGTGACCAGGTCCATGTTGAAGTCTGAGTTGATTGGATGATGGTGAGCCAGTTTGAGCATTTTCTTGAAGGAGTCGTAGATGAAGATGAAGCTGATGAGAGCAGAAAACCCCTCCTCTGTGAAGCGGGTGAAGTACTGCACCAGGAAGCTGGCGTCTGTGGCGACCAGGACCAGACACAAGAAAGCAGACCACAGACCGATCCACAGCCGGAACTCCAGATAGTCGAAATCATTATCCCTGAACCAATCAAAAACACACATCACCGTCACCCACGAAGCAATCAACCCGTGACAAGATAAGAAAAATAGGTTTGACTAACAATATGTTTGAAATGTCATACAATCCACTGGTTTTGAAACATACTGAGTATGCAAATGTTCTTTTTGCATAGATTACCTGGATAGCCTTTTTTTTTTTTTTTACTCAAAACATTTAATATATAACCAGAGCACCCATGTACCACTGATCCCATAATGCAATGCTCTAAACTGAAATCAATAATATATATGTACATATATATTTACATTTGATTAAATATATACATATACTATTTTTTTCAAGTCATATTATATTATTTATGGTCCTATATTGTGTATTGTTATATGGATTACTTTCCAAAAGATATTTTTCTTATGCTATTTGTGTTACAGACTGAATCCAGTCTTTATTGATTAGAAAGTACTAATATGTTAGCATGTTACATCTGACTCATCCAATATATTACATGTATATTACATCCATTCTAGACTCAGCGCTTTAGATGGAAACCCCCAGAGAAGCTGAACTGATACACGGTAGCAGAAGCAGACATGAAATCTGACTCAATTATTCATAATGGAACATAAACACAGAAACCTGAAACCTCAAAGACAGAGAGCGAGAGAGACAGAGAAAGACAGAGAAATGTATTCATGCACGCACACACACACACACACGCACACAGAAACAGACAGACGAGACCTTGGCGGAAACGGGAAAACAATAAGATGTATCTTGATTCTAGATAACTCAGAACGTATTGTGCTTCTGATGACACACAACTACAAGAGTTCCAGGAAATGCTGCTTGTTTTTGGTCAAACTAAATATGACACATCAATACAGAAAGGAAGTATAAACTCTGTAGATTTACAGTCTGGGTTTGTGGATGGATCCGAATCCAAGCTGATGTTCAAACATCATTCTCTAACTAAATGTGAAACAGATAAGCTTGGCTATAAAATCTGAGTGGAATAAATCATATATTCAGAATCAGATTCCTGGGCACCACCATCTCTCAGGACCTGAAGAGGGACACTCACATAGACTTCCTTCGCCAGCTAGTAACACTTAATAAATATAAAATGTGTAATATATATATTATAACACATTTTATATTTCACCACATATCACATTTTGTCTAACAAATACTGTTAACAAAATCGTCCCACTGATGGCTTGCTGTTTTTTATTCTGAACTTATGTGCCATGCTTTTGTACGCATCTGTGTGTACGTGACACCCACTTGCTGAAGTTAAAGAGCAGTCGCTCAAAGACGAGCACGGGTCCGGTGCTGCTCAGGATAGTCAGAGGTTGACCCGCAAACAGACAGAACACAGCACCAGCCAACGCCGTCCCAACAAAACTCTCCAACACGCCCTGCACAGACAGACAAACACACAGACGTCAAGCGGAAAAACTAAAGCCAAGGCAGTGTATTTGAAGGTAATTTCTTAGTGATAGCACTAAAAGGGGAACTCTTATCAGATTTAAGATATGTGACGGCAGCTGCTTCTTGACGAGCACATTTCTGCCTGACAGTCAGATCTGAAAGCGCTTATTCAGACAAATGCCTGGAGTTTTCTCAGGTAAGCATCACTATTAAACTTAAAGGGATAGTTCACCCAAAAATGAAAATTTGATGTTTATCTGCTTACCCCCGGGGCATCCAAGATGTAGGTGACTTTGTTCCTTCAGTAGAACACATTTGATGATTTTTAACTTTAACCGTTGCAGTCTATCAGTCGTATAAAGCATGGCAATGGTAACAAAATCTATGAGAGTAAAAAAAAACATGCACAGACAAATCCAAATTAAACACTGCGGCTCGTGACGACACATTGATGTCCTAAGACACGAAACGATCGGTTTGTGCCAGAAACCGAACAGTATTTATATAATTTTTTACCTCTAATACACCACTATGTCCAACTATCTTTGGGCGCACGCACGGCATCCGGTGCGTGAGGTGTGTACGCACTCTGGCGTAGTTTACGTTAATGGGTGTGTTGATATCCAGCCGAAGAGCAATCAACCATAACTTCAGGCGAGCAGGCTCAGAAGTTGGGAATACGTGGAAAGTCACCACTCCCGAATGAGTTTGCGCGAGAGAACGTAATCTTTTAGTTTAAAGTCGGTTTGAACAATCCGGATAAGCGCAAGTAAGTACCATTTTGATTAGCCGTCGTACCTACAATGACTATGCACTGTGTAAACAATGAGTGACGTATACGCGCGAGAGAACACTTCCGGCGCTTGCGTAAACTACGCCAGAGCGCGTACACACCTCACGCACCGGATGCCGTGCGCGCACCCAAAGACAGTTGGACATAGTGGTGTATTAGAGGTAAAAAAATTATATAAATACTGTTCGGTTTCTCGCACAAACCGATCGTTTCGTGTCTTAGGACATCAATGTGTCGTCACGAGCCGCAGGGTTTAATTTGGATTTGTATAATGCATTATTACTATTATTATTATTAATAGAAGTCATATTAACAATAATAATAATTGACTTAATATTATAATTAATAATAATAATACATGTAAATTATATAATAAATAGCAATTAATGAATTATTATTATATTGTTGTTTTATTTTAATATATTTAATTTTTATTTATTTAGTGAACAATGAACCATTAAAATGATAAACAGCCTACAGATGGATGGGAAATTTATTAATTGTGATTATTATGAATGTGATTATTGTATTCATTCATTTTGTTGTATTAATTTAGAATAATCATAATAATAATAATAGTAAAAATAATGCATTTAAAAATTAAATAATAATAATAATAATAATCTATTTAAATTAAATAAATAATAATAATAATAATAATTTTAGTTGTATTATTATTATATTTTATTATTAAACTTTTTATTGTTTATTATTAATGCAATAATTCATTGAAATAATATATTTAAATAGGACATAAATAATAATAATCTATTTAAACAGTAAATAATAATAATAATACTTAATAAAGTAATTGCTTTTTATCAACTGATTAATTATTAATTATTTATTAAACACTGATTTATTTTCTTGTTTTGCTCTCTCTACTGTTTCATAAACGCAATAACTGATAAATAATAATGATTTTACCCTTTTTTACCATTTCTCGACTTAAACTGTCCAAAATCCAAAAACTCAAGACTTGATAGTTCAGTTTTGGTGAGTTATCACAGCATATATAATTGTTCTGCATTTGTGTTTACATATCCAATATATTTACATATTTTCATCTTTAATGTTTTTTAAACATATGAGACAAAAAAAAAATATCTATTCACCAACCTGCAACCTTCACCTAAAGCTTTAATATCTGAGGCAGGCTTTGTAGGGAAAGGCCAGAGGTCACAAGAAGGATTCCGTTAGAGGGATTTTTCCGACATGTATTTATGTGATTTTATGTGTGTGTTAGTGTGTGTGTGTGCTCGTGTGTAATCTGAGGATATTTATAGCTGATCCTCATTAGCCTGCGCCATATTCATGCACTGCTAAATATATGCGCAAACTCTCAGTCACTGCACAACGCACAATCCTGACACTATTTATACACACAGTTGTTCGAAGAAAAGTCACTCTCAGTATAGCACGGATCAAATGCCAACATGCAACATGTACATCTGTTTCCAAACAGCCGATCTAGGAGACACATGACATATATTTGACGTGACATGTTTAGTAATCAAGCAGCTATCTGTGGCCTTCAAATCCCCGGAGCCATAAACACAATGTCAGCCAAATTTTATTTCCAGAAGCTCCCGAATAAACCTAGCTGAGCCAAACCGTCTGACACTAGTTCAGTACAAACTCACGACGGTCAGAAAAAGACTTGAAGCGTCAAACCTGCATGTTGTCAGTGGCGTCTCCCAGCAGCCCTCCGAAGGTGATGGCGTTTGTTACGGTTCCCAGGTAAATGAACAAGATGGCAGACAGAGACTGAATGTTGAGAGCGTCGTAAAAGTCACTCGCGTAAAACGGGAGCTTCCTCTTGACGTCCAGAACGAGGCCGCCGCAAAACCTACGAGAGAAAGAGATTGTTTTCTTACTGGAAAATGTTTTGGCAGGTAACCAAAAAAAAATTTAAAAATTTGTTTTCCCTACACAATCGTATGGAAGCCCGTTTCCGCCACTGAATTAAAAATAAAACAAGGTAATTGCGACTTTTTATCTCACAATTCTGACTTTTTTTTCCTCAGAATTGCGAGTTCATATCTCGCAATTCTGACTTTATAACACGCAATTGCGAGTTATAAAGTTAAAATTGTGAGTTATAAAGTCAAAATTGCGAGTTATAGAGTCAAAATTGCGAGAAAAAAACTAAAAATTGCGACTTTATATCTCGAAATTCTGACTTTATTTCTCAGAATTGCGAGTTATAAAGTTGCAATTGCGAGAAAAAAAGTCAGAATCGCAAGTTTATATCTCGCAATTCTAAGAAATAAAGTCAGAATTGTCGCAATTCTGACATTTTTTCTCGCAATTGCGAGTTTATATCAAACAATTCTGAGAAAAAAAAAGTCAGAATTGTGAGATAAAAAGCAATTACCTTTTTTTATTTTTTTATCTAGTGGCAGAAACGGGCTTCCATACAATCGTTCAAAATATTTTTGGGAAAGAAATTAATACTTTTATTCAGCAAATACAATTTAAATTGATCAAAAGTAACAGTAAAAGACATTTATAATGTTACAGAAGACTTTTATTTCAAACAAATGCTATTCTTTTGAACTTTCTTTTCATCACAGAATCCTAATCATGGTTTCCACAAAAAATATAAATTTTCAACATTAATAATCAGAAATGTTTCTTGAGCAGCAAATCAGTATATTAGAATGATTTCTGAAGGATCATGTGACACTGAAGACTGGAGTAATGATGCTGAAAATTCAGCTTTGCATCACAGGAATAAATTACATTTTATAGTATATTCAAATTTAAAACGGTTATTTTAAATTGTAATAATATTTGACAATTTAACTGTTTTTACTGTATTTTTAATAAATGCAGCCTTGGTGAGCAGAAGAGACTTCTTTCAGAAAAATTTAAAAAATCTTACCGACCCAAACATATGAATGACTATGTAAATACAATAACTGCAATTTTCACAGTGCAGAAAAAACATAAAATCACTTCAACTGTGCTAATTGTTAAACTAAGTGCTCATGAACATGTATTTGTGCTTATTCATATACTTACCTGCCGGTAAATTTGAGTTCATCACCAACCGCGTGGCCACCGCCGCCGCCGCCGCCTCCTGGACTCCCGTCATGAGGAGCTCCGCCGTTCATCTGAAGACCTTCCCCTCCAGCAATAATGTTTTTACTGAAAACACACACACACACACATCTACTCAGGTTTTTGTTTTAATGTTACCCAATTTGATGATGCTGATTTAAACAATATCAACAAAACAAAAGCAGTCAAATGTTAAATGTTTTGGTTTTAATGACAATAGAAGTACTGCATGTATTGCAATTGAGTGGAAATCAGAATTAGGCATAAAATAATTTTCTTCAGAATCATTAATAGATGTGCAAATCCTGAAATTGAACAAAGAGTTGTAATCTGGCTCAGATTCAGACAGGAGTCGTGTCTCTGTATCAGTTTTTCTGCTGATTAAGGGATAAAACAAGACTTCATCACCTTACAAATGTTTGTCAAAAGCAAAAATGCTACAAAATGCATCATATTTTGTGAGAAAGACTGACATGCTCAAGCAAAACAGACACTATTTTTGGAACCAGTACCTCAAAATTAGTAACAAGCAAGTATTGGATTTCATTCAGCACATATAATGCAGGGCGGTGTGGTAAGTACCGTTTATCTGCAGACGGGATGGATTTAGGAGGTTCGATCCTGATATCAGGGTCCCATTCTCCTGGAGGAAGCACAATGACTTCATCCAGGAACTCATCAATGCCTGCCAGCAGGTCACCGCGGTCTTTCGCTTTATAAGCTATGTCATGAAACACCTGCAGGAGCCGAAAGCACACAGCGTTAGGTCACAGTTCAGCTAATATCACCGGAGGAACACTAAACACTGTTAGCATGCAAATAAACACACCTCATCAGACATGAGCGTGGCGATGGCACGTCCGATCTCATGGTATGATTTGGCCTTTCCTTTGGGCCCCAGCAGAATAAAAAGGAACCTACAAATACAAATAGATACTGTTATTACTATATTAATGGATTTATGAATTGCACAGCTTTAAAGGAACACTTCACCCAAAAATGATAATTTGCTGAAAATGTACTCACCCTCAGGCCATCCAAGATATAGATTAGTTTTTTTTTTTGATCAGATTTGGATAAATTTAGCATCACATCACTTGCTCACCAGTGTATCCTCTGCAGTGAATGGGTGCCGTCAGAATGAGAGTTCAAACAGCTGATAAAAACATCACAACAATCCTCAAGTAATCCACACCACTCCAGTCCATCAGTTAATGTCTTGTGAAGTGAAAAGCTGCGTGTTTGTAAGAAACAAATCCATCATTAAGGTGTTTTTAACTTCAAAACCATTGCTTCCTGCTAAAATACAGGTCATCGACTGATAATATTGCTTTCTCTACTGAAAAAGTTGTCTCGTCTGAATCAGGAGAGAAATATGCTCAGATCAAGCACCGTTTACAAGGCAAAAACAGTCCAAAGCAGTTACAAATACAACTATGTCAGAGTATTTTGATGTGAGAGGACAACAGGGGATGGACTTTTTCGCTGGAGGAAGTGTTATTATGGATTATGGACTATATTTTGGATAGAAGCGACGGTTTGAAGTTAAAAACGTCTTAATGAAGGATTTGTTTCTTACAAACACACAGCTTTTTACTTAACAAGACATTAATTGATGGACTGGAGTGGTGTGGATTACTTATATTTATCAGATGTTTGGACTTTCATTCTGACGGCACCCATTCACTCCTGAGGATACACTGGTGAGCAAGTGATGTAATGCTGAATTTCACCAAATCTGATGAAGAAACAAACCCATCTACATCTTGGATGGCCTGAGGGTGAGTACATTTTCTGTAAATTTGCATTTTTGGGTGAACTATTCCTTTCATTACAGTGAGCATGTTACCGTGTGGGAACAGGAACCTCGGTGAGTCCTCCTAACATGACGGCCTGCTGAAGACGCACAAACGCCACGAAGGGAGCGTCCAGAAAGTCCACCTCGCCGACCAGAACGTTTGACGCTTCTGCATCCCGGGGAACCTTCTTCATGAACTTATTATTCAACTAGAAAGAGAAACCATAAGAAAAAGATGGAGATTTTTCACTAAATTAACTTGGTTAATAACAGGATAATAAATTGCTTGTGATGTTACTCATTCATAAATCACTTTGGATAAAAGCATCTGCTAAAAGACTAAACGTAAATGCTATAAAACAATGACAACAGCCATATAAAAAGATAAAGAAATTATCGGAATAAACAAATTGAAATATTTAATATAGTAGAGTAACTGTAGGCTGTTAAATAAATAAATAAATATTTTAATATTTCAAAAATATTAAATATTCATGTATTTAACATTTTGAATTATATTTTGTTTTAATATTTTCAGGTTTCGTTTTTTTTGTAGTAATTTTGTTATGTGTATTTGATATTTTTTATTAGTTTTTGTTTCTCTCAAATATTTCTATTTCTACTTTATTTTAATTACTGTTTTAAATTTAGTAATTTTAATACTTCAACTTATGTTGTTTTTACATTTTAATTCAATTTTTGTTTTACGCTTTTCATCTAATATTTATATTTACATTATCTCAGCTTTATATCAAACAATAAAAATGATTTGTAATAGTTTAATGTTTTATTTAACAATAACAACACTTTTCCAGACTCTTAATTTTAATGCATGCAGTAATATTTCTGTTGCATGCAGTCAGTTACCACAGAAAATAAATCATTTTGTAAAGCATATTTAAAGTAACACATTTACAATGGAAGCATAAAGTTGTTCAGCATATCTCACTATATATTATATGCTCTGACCCATATTCAAATCTACTGTCTATTCCTTTCACATAAACACCATAAAAACAGAAAAAGCTACAACCAAGTACAACGATTTAATAAAGAATTTATCAAAAGAAGCAATAAGTTTCTTTATGAGATCATATTTATGAGGTCATATTTCAGTGGAATATAAAAGTCTGATAAGATTCAAACAGTGTGCAAAGAAACAAGCTCACAACTAGCATAAACAAAAGCACTTCATTAGCGATAAATACTGGGATGACATACAGCCTGAACACACACAGACACAAAAGAGGCCTTGTGTGTGTGTGTGTGTGTGTGTGTGTGTGTGTGTGTGTGTAATGTTTGCGGTTTGGCTGATTTTCATCTGAGGTTATCAGTATAATTACTGCAGTAGCGTGAATTATACACAACAAGAGCTCTGTGCGATTGACAAGGCTCTCCCGCTAATCCACAAATATTGACGCAACTGATGACAGCGGCTCAGTTTTGTCCTCGTGTGAAAGAGAGCCACTGAGTTTCAATTGTGTGCTACTTTTGAAAAGGAGTTTCTTTTGTCCTTTTGCACTCATTCCCATTCTAGAGATGTCACACCCAGGGCTGAAGCCTTCCTCACCAAACTTCCCACCAGAGAAACAGGCATCAATCGTGTCTGGATATGAACGCTTGGTGGGAGAATCACACAAAACCTGATAGAAACACACCTGGCTCATATCTCACTACAAAATAACACAAAACTGTCAAGAAAATTAAGCCTATTTTAAAACCATTAAGACATTACTTTCATTGCAATTAAGCACATTTGCCAATGATTCTCATTAGCATAATGCAAAAAAAAAAACTAAAATTATTATTAATATTAGTTAAATGTAAATAATAATAAGAATAATTGTTAATATTTTAAATAAATATGCATTATTATTATATTATTGAATTACGAAGCATGTATATTTTTATTTATTATAATATATATTAATTTAAATATCATTATTATAGGTGTTGTTGTTATTTAAAATATTATATATAAAATTATTTATCATTATAAAAGTAGTTTAAAGTTCAATCAGTATAATCAAACACAGCTGGACTCAGATGAAGGTGTAGAACCATCTCAAGGATGATCAGAAGAAATGGACAGGACCTGAGTTAAATATATGAGTGTCACAGCAAAGGGGGTGAATACTTAGGACCATGTGATATTTCAGTTTTTCTTTTTTAATAAATCTGCAAAAATGTCAACAATTCTGTGTTTTTCTGTCAATATGGGGTGCTGTGTGTACATTAATGAGGAAAAAAAATTAACTTAAATGATTTTAGCAAATGGCTGCAATATAACAAAGAGTGAAAAATGTAAGGGGGTCTGAATACTTTCCGTACCCACTGTATATATCATGGTAGTATTTGCTGATTTACATTTTTTTTTAAATAATTTAAAAAAATCTAATGAGAATAACCACTGAGAATAATAGGATTTATATTTATTTATATTACTATATTTATAAAATGTCTGTATACACTGTAAAAAAATTCATGTTTAATTCAATGTGTGGCTTGCAGATTCTTTGTAAATATTTCTGAAATTTACTAACAATTTCTGAGTGAAAATGCAACACCTAATTAATTCATTCATTGTGTATCAGTATCAGTAATTATATATTATATAAATATCTTATTTATGTATGTATGTATGTACGTATGTATGTATATATATATATTTTTTATTTTTATTTTTTTTCATGAGATCCACCCTGGCCCAATAATATTCTTCTTGCAGAATGAATATATACTTCCACATGTGGCAAAACTGTTAACACACTTACATTTGCACAGAAACACACTTCACAGTACCTGGTCTTTCTCAGGTTTGTCTGAGAGATCGTTCAGGCTGTTGGAGGTCAGGTTACGATGCGCCGTGGTTGGACTACCTGTAGAGGTCACACAAGGTCAAAGGTCAAACATTGATCAGCTGCTCAAATGCTAAAACACTTTGTGGAAAACACAGAAACATCTACATCTCCATAGATTCATTTAGTAACTTTAGTTATTGTGCACATACAAAATTATTAATTTCTGTCTTTATCTGCAGATTTACAGTAGACTAGAGCTGCTCTTTTAAAGAGAGCCAGACTACAGGATCATTCTCCATCTGTAGACTCACAGAGGAGCAAATCTAGCATGAATCAGTCTGAATCTTCAGCTACAGACTTACAGAGAAGTCCCATGCTGTTGCTTCTCTGCATCTGAATTTGCTCGTCAGGATCAAAGTTGGCAAAGCAAGGCACAGAGTGATCGAGAGGACTGCGCGCTTCACGCACACACACAGAAAGACAGGAAGACAGAGCGCATGCATGCCAATCAAGACACGTGGGAGGGACGAGAGACAGGGAAGAGAGAAAAGAAAGCATTAGAGCAGAGAAATCCAGTACAAATCTGCTTCAAAGAGCTGATTCAGAATTCAATTGGAGCATTAAATAAAAATGTAAATAGACATCATTTAGGAAAGCCAAGCACAGTTTGAAAAGAAGACAACAAAATCTTGTGAGAGAACAAGATATTTCTGAAACAGGAGAAACCTGGGGAAGCTTCGAAACGGCTGCTTTGAATCTAAGCTATACATATTTATAAATAATATATTTATACATTGTTTAAAAAAAATCTTGAAAATTAAAAAAAAAAAATCATGAATATTAATAAATAGTTCAAGTTGAATTTAACGGTTAAATAGTTGAATAAGTTAAATATCTGAATTTAATTAAAAATTATTTAAAATGTTGAAAAATAAAATAAAATAAAATAAAATAAGCCAATGAATTTTCTTCCTTTTTATGAGTGGTTCATTTGTATAAAAAAAATCCACAACAATTCCCTAAAATAAATAAAAAGGATTTCAAATGTCATGCGTTTGCACAAGAGCGCATTTGATTATTCCCTCTGCTTGCTTGACTGTGCATGTGCAGTACATTAAAAACAGCCATTTAGCATTACAACAAATACCTTGTTTCTAGAAAAAGCTACAATATTATGAAAACATCAGATCTATTGTCACGCTATATTTCTTGACATTCATTTCTAGTTCTTCAACATTAAAGTCAAAACAAGACACATTTCCTTTTTATAATGAGATGTTTTTCCATGTCATGAATCTGATTGTGAAATGTGTCTCTATATGGTAGCTGGGGGGAGGGGCTAAAAATAAAAGGCCTTGATGATGTCAGCAGAAAAGGAAAGTCATTTCAAAAGCAAAGTTTTTGATGGAGGATTATGATAACAAACATGTTGTTCTTTAAATAATGTGAACCAAAGAATCACAATAAGACCAAGTGCATTAACAAAGAAAAAAGGCTCCGTTCTGATTTCATGTTGAATTTAAGTTAGCTAGCTTGGTTGGTTACTCCCTAAAACTGAAGTGAAAAATGATTAGATTGGAACTAAAGTATCAACATGTTACTTTTATTTAGAAAAAGGCACTATCAGGAATTTCAGAAGTCAAAACATCTTCAGCATTAACATGTCTGGAGGTTTCTAAAGGTTTCTAGTTCATCCTGGGAGGGTCTGAGGTTTGACTGCTGTGAAAATATCAAAACCAACTGCATCTCATCAGCACATTTGATCACTTGTGAATTTGAAACATCAAAGTATTGCCAATTTTGCAATGTGCAAATCTGCTTGTTATTTTACCCACAAGGCATCTGCTATGAATGCAACCTCTTGTAAACCGAGCGAGAGACGCTGCTGATGGACGGATGATAGATGCTGGTGGTGAAAGCGAGAGGAGAGATGTGGAAAGCGATAGAGTGTAAGAGAGAGGGTTAATGTGGCAGCTGTGTTACCGTTCTCCTGGCTGCTGAACAGACGACTTGCACTCGACACGCTTTTGCCGATGTCTGCCAGAGAACGCAGGTTGGACTTCTTGGTCTGGTGGCGATGTTTCCGCAGCAAAGTGTAAATGACCATCTCCTTCAGATCGGCCTTTAGCTGCCCGCTCTCAATCTGACTGTCAGTGATCATTTCTGAAAGACAGAGACACATCTCATCAGGCATCTACTGGTGCTTTAAGCAGGGTTTCTGATGATTTCCGGTTTAAAGCAGGTTTTATTAAAGGAAATTTATGACCAAATAAAGGAAAAAATGGAATGTTAAATAAATAGGAATAAATGGAAGGGGACACAATGATATGTTATTAAAATTGAAAAATAATATAATAAAATAAAATAAAATAAAAATAAATGTAGCACTTAACTAAGAATTTTGCTACAAGAAGGAAGACATAAAATGCCAATTATTCTTCATTTTTTTGCACATTTATTTCACTAAAACAAAAAAAATCATAAATACTTAAAAAAAAAAAAAAAAAACAGTAGAAAACACAAATTTATATAAGTGAGTTTAATTTTTTTTTTTTATTAATTCTAGGAAAATAATTACAAATTATTAAAAATTTTGAAAAATAAAAGCACTTAACTAAGAATTTCGCTACAACGAAGAAAGACATAAAATGCCAATTATTCTTTTTTCCTTTTGGTTTGCAAATTTATTTTACACTAAAAAATACAAAAAAAAAACAGTAGAAAACACTCTAATTTACATAATTGAGTTTAATTAAAAATAACAAATGATAAAAAAATAAATACAAATTACTACAAATATTGAAAAAAAAGTTTAGCATTGAATAATTTCACTTCAAGAAAGATGATAAAAATGCCAATTAATCTTTTTTTCATTTTTATGGGACTATTTCATTTATATGAACAACCTGAACCAACGGATTCCCTAAAATATTAAATAAAAAGTTTTTTTTTATTGATTATTCCCTCAGCTTGCTTGACTGTAAACCTGCATGTATAGTGAGTTAAAAATATGTAATGTATGTAATTGTAATTTTTTAAGACCTGCAAAAACCCAGTTTAAGGAACCCAGAAACTAAAACACTGGTTTGAATATTTTTTTAACCTCTAAAGAACCCCATACAGCCATAAATGGTTCTTGAAGAAGCTTTATTTCTAAGAGTGCTGGATCATGTGCTGAAGAGCAGTTTTACCGACGATCTGCTGAAGTGAGTTGGCCTCCATGTCCAGCTTGATGGTTCCTTTCTCGATGCAGTTTTTCAGCTGGAAGAGTGAGTGAAGAGACAGAGTGGCTACATGAGGTTTACTCCACCGTTCTCCACCCTTCTCCACCTTCTCCTCAAACTTTATCCATCTGGGAAAAACACACACAACACACATAAACGTACTGACAGCAACTAAACAATATTTAAAGCACTGAAGTGACTTCAGTTCACTTTTTAAAAATACCATGAAAATACCATGTTTTTGGGGCATGTACCATGATAATGCCATGTTTTCTGATGTGTACAATGGGAATAGCACCTCTTTTGAACATTTAGCATCATAATACCATGCATTTTGGGCATGCACCATTATAATACCACGGTTTTACCATGGTGCAGATGAAAACGTTTTTGGCATGTTCTATGGTAAAGCCATGTTTCTATGTTAATTTTGGTCATCTACTATGGTGTACCATTCTTTGAAGTACAATTATTGAATGTTTTTTGAAAGAAATTAATATTTTTTTTCAGCAAAGATGCATTAAAGGGAAGTCGTGGCCTAATGGTTAGAGAGTCGGACTCGTAACCCAAAGGTTGTGGGTTCGAGTCTCGTACCGGCAGGGATTGTATGTGGGGGGAATGTACAGCGCTCTCTCCCACCTTCAATACCACGACTGAGGTGCCCTTGAGCAAGGCACCCTCAAATAAAAGCTTTTTTTTTAAACTTTCTATTTATCAAAGAATCCTGAAATATTTCGTTTTCACAAAAACATGAAACGGCATAACTGTTTTCAACATTGATAATAATCAGAAATGTTTCTTGAGCAGCAAATCAGCATATCAGAATGATTTCTGAAGGATCATGTGACACTGAAGACTGGAGTAATGATGCTGAAAATTCACCTTTGATCACAGGAATAAATTACATTTTAAACCATATTCAAATAGAACACAGTTATTTTTAATTGTAATAATATTTCACAATATTACTGATTTTACTGTATTTTTGATCAAATAAATGCAGCCTTGGTGAGCAGAAGAGACTCTTTCAAAAACATTTAAAAATCTTACCGACCCAAAACTTGAACAGTGATTTACATGAATACTGTAAACATTGATTATCATGGTTTTACCATCTCTGTACCATAGTACCACTACAGTAATGTTTTGTAATGTATTTTATGCTTGCAATGACATATGCATAGTATAACACATTTTATGAAGACCTTATATTTGCCTTTCTGCCAACTAACTGAAAGCTTTCTGGTGTAAAATAAGAATGAAAATGATTCAAAGCTTCTTAAAGCTCTGCTGCCGTGTTATCAGTTTACCCACGTCTGCTTGAGCGAGCATCTGTCTCAGAGAAACGATACCTAAGCACACAGATATCCTTTAGAGCTCTGTAATCTTGTGCAGAAAGGCTGTTGAGCTGAGTTTAGCCAAGCGTGCGTATGATATCCGAGACAAAAGTGATACACACACACACACACACACAGCGGCCTGTGGTTTTGATATGTTACCTGAGACACAGGTGAACCCAGAAACCCATGAGGACTCTGGGAACTCTAGCTTTGTGCATCCACACACATGCACACATGTTAAACACACTGGACTCTTTGTTTGCAAATGGTTTCATTTTTAACATGATCCATGTAGCTCTTAACATGTAAATCTGGAACATGCAAATCCAAAGAGAGAAAGAGTATATAAGAGTCGCTGCATGAAAGGAGCACCATTTGCACCATCAAATGTTTGTCCACAGCATTTGATGAAGTGAACTAAACACAAAAACCTGCTATTGACTGTTATGTGCACTTAAATTGAAAATTAATCAAAAACATATTCAATTAAATATAGTATTGTATGCTGCATTTGCATTTTAATTTGATGTATTTGCATGTCTGTGTAGCTTAAATAAAATGTGCACTGGTTTTCAGTTTGACATTATGAATCACATTTATCAAAAAATAATTCAATAACTATAAATAAAACAAAACAGGATAATCTATCCATGTGAGTTTTTATCACTATTTCCCTCAAAATAATAAGTGAAATGTTAGTTTAAATAAATAAAGAAAGAAAGAAAGAAATCTGTCATGATAAAATGTGCACCGGTTTTCACTTTCAGATTATGAATCACATTTATTTGAAACGAAACAAAACAAAATAAAAACCATCCATGTGAGTTTTTATCCTCCGTCACACTATTATTTCCCTCAAAATAGCTGTGAAATAATTGTTTTAAATGTCATAATGAAAAGGGAGTGGCATCATAAAAGTTTTCAGAAAAACTAATTTCGAAAGCTTGTTCTACTAACATTTAACATTGGTCATTTATTTTTCACGTTGGACAAGATTAGCCAAATATAACATATCCAAATCATGTTCACCCTGTCGATTATGAACATTTTTTTCAACTTTAGAAAATGGAAAATGTCACCCGTTTCATAGAATGATTCATAAACATGATTTAACTGTTAAATAAAAGTTTCATTTAGACTCAATCACTAGTTAGCAAGACCTATGTGTGTGTGTTTATGTGTGTGCTGGTCAGTCGATATGTTCATGACAGGAAAAGACCTGCAGCTCATCCGTCACTCAATACACACAGGAAATCAAAACTACTTGGACCAGATGAAAGCTGCTTTGTCTGCTTGCTCTCACGTCTTTCCCTGGTTGCTTTGTCTCTCTTGCTGTTTGAACCAAACTGGCCCAAGATCAACCGTATAACTCAGCCAGAATAGTAAATAATCACAATTTCCAAACAGTTTGGAACGTGCGTGAGTAAATGAGGGTAAGTCTTTTTTTGGTGGAGTGTACTATTCCTGAAAGTGATGAAAAAATGTAAGCATGCACCTCTCTGTTAGATCACATGCATTTTGCTTTTGTGTTATTTGTTGCGGATTTCTGCTTGACCCTTATCCTGGAGTGCAAACGCTTATCTAACAGCATACGTGAGCGGAGCATGCAGTCAGGAATGTGTGAAATCCTAAGAACAGTCAAGTGGCACACCAAAATCATGAGCACCTGGCAAATGACGCGAGTGTTGTTTTAGCAGAGGTCTCCCCCAATGAAGCGTGCGTTTCTGACCTACATATCCGTCTGAGGACAAAACAGCTGAAAAAAAATATTGGCTGAAGTTAGCCGAAATCTGGAAATCATTTTTGGGGAACTGAACTGAACAGCGAAAGTTTTGTCTGCTGTTGAGCTTTTTATAGCTGAATCAAATTTGTTCTTAGTTGACACATTTTGCTTTATTGAATCGAATCAAACACAGAACTGACTGGAGCTGAATAAGAACAATTTTCTTCAGTATAGAGCTGCTTATTGCTGAACCGGATTCGTTCATAATGAATGAATTTACACTGGTATTGAACTGAACTGAATCAAAACTGAATTGACTCAAGATGAATAACGACTCAATTGTCTTTTAGAGCTGCTTTACAACAGAAATTGAATTTGTCTCATATTTGATGAAGTTTGCAAAGTTTATTCTGTATTAAAGCGCTATAAATGTGATTTAACTGTTTCTGCAATAGAAAAATATGAACAGTAAAAGCAGCATGATAACATGATATTCTGAATTAAGACAAGCTTGCATCCCAATTTGTTTATATTTGGCCTAAATAGTATGTGAGATTAGAATTTTTTAATACTATTTAGGAATAATGTGTGAAAAATATTTTTCTTCTCCTATGACAGTGGAAGATTGACAGTTTACATTGCAGGGGTCATACTATGGATTTTTTGTTATTATTATTATTTTAATATGTTCCTTGAGGTTCACTTATAATAAAGGTTAATAAAGGTTTTTGCACAATATTTATATTAGGGCAGCGTATTGACACAAACTTCACGATTCGATTCTGATTCACAAGCTTGCGAGTCAATTCAATATTGATTATTTTGGATGTATATTAGGTACTAGGGATGCACCGATACCGATACTGGTATCGGTATCGGGCCCGATACTGAGCTCCTGTACTCGTACTCGTTAAAATGCCCCGATACCAAACGCCGATACCACACAGCATGTGATAAGCGCCATATTCAGACAAAGAAACACCGACAACAGAACAACAGACAGCAGAATGGAGTTAAGGATGTCTACTACGAAGTATATGTATGCAATGAATATAATGTTAAACATTCAGTATTAACGCCTGTATAGCTTTAGTGAGCGAGCTGATAAACAAGCACGCTGAGTGGATTGAGCGCGCAGCGGCGCAGATGCGCGAGCCATTAACTGAATACAAAAACTGAAATTCCACTCGATGAAGTTTTTATAATAATAAAGTTATCATACTAACTTTACAATTACATAATTATATTTCTACTCCAATTCGTCTTTTGAAATATAAACATTTAAATGGTGGCTGTCATAAAAACTTGACAGACGAGGAAAAACGATTATTTTCAACCCTCTGTCTGAAATGATCTGATTTTATGGTGGCTCCTTTAAAGTGGAAGTGAAGCAGTCAGTTAAGTTAACATTATTTAGTAAACTGATTTCCCACGGAATAGATTTCAGTGCGGTATTGACACGCTGTGATAGACCTTTTCTGAAAGAGATTTAAATGCTAGCGCGTTGTGATGGATCATTTCTGTTCGCGCCGCACACACACACAAAGCCACAGCTCGGCTCGGACAGCACGTGAGTAGGCTACCAAATTGAGCTTTCTGTCGCGCAAAACAACCTTTTTTCTTTAAAATGGTTACATTAATCATGTTTGTTATATATTTTTTAATCAAAGTGGAAATCACTTTAATAAATCATGTAGACTTGACTGACTGCTTCATTTCCACTTTAAGGCAGTAAATGGTCAGTAAATGGCCACTTTTTTGATTGGCTAACATGAGTGCATATGCCACAATAGCAACGCCATTTATCAAGTTAAATGCCAGTGGGCGGGGCCTCTGGTGTGAAGATGTATAACTATTGGTTGATGTCTTGCTCTTGAGGCGGTCATATGCAAATATATTCACCTTTGTGACGACAAAAATCGCACAATATCCAAGCCATTTTTGGAGTTTGATGAATTCTTTGTTTATAGCAAGGAGGATATATTAAGCTTTGAAAATTGCAGGATGTTTTAATGGTACGAAGACCTCTTATATGTCAAAACATCAAGGCAAATTTGATTTCTTATGTCATGACCCCTTTAATACCCACTATAGCACCCCTTGTGTCAATACTGAGAATAAAATGCGACATGGATTGAAATCGAGATTGCTTCGGTATCTAATCTTCCAGTCTTCTGTTCATAATGTTTTGGGGTGTTTTTTACACTTTACCTGGCTGTTTCCTTCCACTCCATCTCTTGTCCGTCAACGGCGAGAAGCTCGTCGAGTTCGGTGAAGAGCTGCGGCGGAGGAGGGCCGCTGTCATCTTCCCCCAAAATAAAGCGAATCCTCTCTGCAGCAGGTGAAACTGACGAGAAAACAACAAACCAGGGGTGAGAGAGGCCTGCTAACCTAAAAATACTAGCTATTATAATCAAACAACAGATATACTAACAGAAACACACAAGAAGACAATAGCACTCTGTCTGCTTAAGATGTGACTGTAACAGAAATCACAGGTTACTTCCTTCATAGGTGTTATGTACCATCAACATGAATGAGCTTTCTTGTAAATATCAAGTGTGTTACACCCAAAAAGTATGTGAGACTTGTTTCCTGGACAAACAGAAATAGAGAGTGTTGCGAAAGCTAGAACTGACCTGCATCTGAATTTCACAGGGAAGTTATCAAATGTGAAAGTGTGTGCATGAGGAAGCCTAGTTTAAAAAAAAAAAAAAAAGCAATGTTGTATGTAAAAGTGTACACTTTTACATTACAAAGACTCAATTTTCTGCACAGGCAGTGCCTCTTAAAGGAAAAACTAGAACAAACAAAAGGTTTAAGGCAAGATTTTTGGGAAACTAATGAGATTTGTGTCTATGTCTGGGAAATCAGGTAAAAAAAAAACGGTGATTACTGAGTACAGCCTTCCCGGACAGACTGATAGTTAGGGAAGTCAGTATATATGGAAACCTCTCGGTTGCATTGCAACATAGTGACTGACTGGATATTTTGATTCAAAATCACAAAAATAAATTATACTTTAAAATATATTCAAACAGTTATTTTCAATTGTAATAATATTTCACAATTTTACTGTAATTTTGGTCATATAAATGCAGTCTTGTACACACAGATAGATAGATAGATAGATAGATAGATATAGTATTAATATAGATATAATTACGAATTTCTGAAAACTATTTATGCCTTTGTCAAACTCATATTTTCAAATAGGCAACAATGAATTTTAGGAAAGCTCTGTCTTCTTCCACTTGACTGTTGTAACATCAAATAAAAGCAACTAAAAATACTTCCTTAGAATTTTCTTATCAACAACAAAGCGGTACTTGGATCTATTTTGGCATTATGAACCCCTCAGGACTTATTTAAAAATAAATTTGAATCAAAGAAACGTAACACTTAAGATTTTGCACTATTTCTAGAACTAATAAGCAACTTCATGACATTTATAGAGATATTTGCATATGAGCTCCAGTGCAGTGATCATTTATCCAAATGAGAGACAAACCAAATACTAAAACAATATGAATAATCACTATTATGATGACAATATAAAATGGCGTTTTAAAAAAAACATTAAATGATTAAAAAAAATGCAAGGCAGTGGCACCAGGCTTTATACTGAACACTAATATTTTAACATATTCAAGGCTTTTTAACAGGAACTGCCTTTCTCTCTCTGCATTTAGCACATTTGCAGCACGCTCAGCTAATCTACGCTAAACTAGCCAAAGCCAGGCGATTGTTTTCCTCCCCCAGCAGCCTGAAACAGCCCCTCTGGAGAAAATAAGGCTGTGTTGTACACACAAGAACATCCCTCTGACCCACATCTGGCTTCATGCCTCCTAACATGGGCTAAAAGTTAACACTTCTTCCCACAAGCGGCTAAAATGACCTGTTATACCACTAGCATATACTTAAACTAGAGGCATTGCTGCGATCAGCTGACTGCCAATGCTAAATCCAGCCACGAGAAGCCGTACATACTATGATTATGTGAGAAATGTGTTTGTTAGTTTAACCCAGTGACTTACTGTAAGTAATGTCTGTGAAATGTGTGATTCTCACAGGATCTACAGCAGGAGAGAGTGATGGAGAGGTGGAGCGGGTTCACTGAGGATAAGCGCAGATAAAGGTGACTATGCACTTGTTTAGCTCGATGCTTTGCCTTTTCAGCCGCGTCACTGATTAGCAGAGATTAACACACACAAAGACCTTTAACTGAGGCTGTGAGCGCCACTTTATCTCGCTCTGACTCTACATCGCTCTCGGGTCAATCATATTTATTTAAATCACCGCCTGATTCTCCAGAACATTATGGATCGCTCTGTGATAAAGGCCTGGGAAATATCTGTGAAGGTTGTCATCTGATTAGGAATGGCTTGCAGATTTTTTTATTGATTTATGTCTTTTGTGAAACACAGAATGAGATGTCTGAGCTGCTGTTTTCTTTACAAGGAAAATGGATGGTGAATCCTAAAAAGTACTATAAAAATGTAATAAAAGTAGTCAACATGACTTGTGCAAGACAGTCTTCTGAAGTAATATAATAATGCATAATATTATTTTTATAATAATAATAATAATATAATTTAAGTCACTGTAGACTTGACATGCAATAACCGATGGCATTTGTTGTCAACAACAAATCTAGCACAACACGTCTAAATGTGCCATTTTTTAACCATTTATTGCCAGGGTGAATCTTATAATCCATTTTACTCCTACATGTAAAATAAAATAAAATAAAATAAAAATAAATTAAAATAAAAAAATATATAAAATAAAAAAAAATAAAAAATAAAAATATTAAAAAAAATAAAATAAATAAAATAAAATAAAATAAACAAACAAACAAATAAATTGTTATGCATCCAGACATTTTCATTTTGCGTTTTTATGTAATTCCTTAATGGTTATTAATAAGTTATTCTCTTTTTATACAGAGATTTACTAAATAATTATTAATGATATTATGAATAATATTATATTATACTACCAATACTACCATGACATACAAACACTTGATAATTGTAATTATATACTAATTCTTTTAATTATATACTAATTGTAATTATTGTAATATATACTAAATTACATTAATCTAAATGAATTTTAATAATATATAGTGAAATACATTCATATGATTTAAATATATAATAGATATTATATATACACACATATTTTTTAAATAATGCTAATAATAATAAACAATTACTTTTTATTTAATCATTTACATTATTTAAAAACACAAAGAAAGAAAGAAAGAGATGAAAGAAAAAGAAAGAAAGAAAGAAAGAGAGAGATGAAAGAAAGAAAGAAAGAAGAAAGAGCGAAAGATGAAAGAAAGAAAGAGAGAGATATGAAAGAAAGCAAGAAAGAAAGAGAGAGAGAGAGATGAAAGAAAGAAAGAAAGAAAGAGAGAGATGAAAGAAAGAAAGAAAGAAAGAAAGAGAGAGAAAGAAAAATGAAAGAGAGAGAGAGAGAGAGAGAGAGATGAAAGAAAGAAAGAAAGAGAGAGAGATGAAAGATGAAAGAGAGAGAGATGAAAAGAAAGAAAGAAAGAAAGAGAGAGAGATGAAAGAAAGAAAGAAAGAAAGAGCGAACGATGAAAGAAAGAAAGAAAGAGAGAGAGATGAAAGAAAGAACGATGAAAGAAAGAAAGAGAGAAAGAGAGAGAGAGAGATGAAAGAAAGAAAGAGAGATGAAAGAAAGAAAGAAAGAAAGAAAGAAAGAAAGAAAGAAAGATGAAAGAAAGAGAGAGAGAGAGAGAGAGAGAGAGAGATGAAAGAAAGAAAGAAAGAAAGAAAGAAAAAGAATTTAAAAATTTTTTTTTTAAACTAATGACATTTGGGGTGAAAATGTGCTTAATCGTCATGAAAATAATGTTTTAATGGTCCTAAATTACGCTTCATCCTCTTTAAAATGGTGTGATATTTTGTAGTGAAATATGTCTTGTTTTCGACAGATTTTGTGAGATTCTCCCACCGGAGTTCATCTGAGGCAGGATAGATGAAGAAACTCTGGGAAGTTGCTGGTGAGCTCCAGCAGAAGGGAAGATTATCAGCAAAAAAATAATACTATGGAAGTCAATGGCAACCACCAACTGTTTGATTACCAGCAATCTTCAAAATATCTTATTTTGTGTTCAACATAAGAAAGCAACTCATACAAGTTTGGAACGACATGAGGGTGAGTAAATGATGACAGAATTTTCATTTTTGGGTGAACTATCCCTTTAAGTCATTAATATAAGCGCACTATGATAGCCATAAAAACACAGTTTGTAAAACCTGAATGGTTTCTTCTCAAATGTTTTGTGATCCCTTGTGGCCACCACTTTGAAAACCATTGCATTTTATGTAGAACACTATGTAGAAAAGGTTAAAACACCAGTTTTGCTTCAGGTGCTTTAAACCAGCATTGTACAACTTGCACGCCACCTGGCAACCAAAACCAAAAACAAAGTTTTCAAATGGCCATGGAATGGAGAATCTATTAAAGCAGTGTATTAAAAGTGGTCAGGTAGCTGCAAATGTTCTTGAAGTAGTTTAAACAGCTTCCATTGTGTTTTTATCGAATTACACAAGCCAGCCACCCCCATGGACAAAAATTTACAAGTGCACAGAACAAGAGGACGGATCGTCTGCAGTCTCTGTGTCTGATTTGTCGCTGAAGTTTTCCACCAAACGCTCCCTCCTCTCTTTGTGATTGGATCGTCGTCTGTGTCGTCGACGGCGACGGTAACTCTTAGGCACGTGAACTCCAATGTAGACTGTGTGATGACCTACACACACGCACAAAGAAAAGGCCATGAAAGATCACATGCTTCAAATGCTACTTCATGCAAATAATTACTGACACGATGTGACGCAGTGTTGTTATCATTAACTAAAGCTAAAACTAATCACAAATTGTTTTTGTCAACTGAAATAAACTGAACTAAAATGAATAAAAATAAAACTGAAATTAAAAATGAAATTTAATAAATTAAATTAAGTAATAAAAAACATAAAAAACATAAACGAAAATTTGAAAACAGAAATAGATAAGTTAAAGTCCTAAAATTACTAAAACTATAATAAATCTGAAATAAAAATAAATGAAATCTAAATGCAAATATTTAAAACAAATACTAAAACTAATAAAATGACAAAAGCATATAAATGACTAAAAGTTCAACTTAAATTAAAACTGAAAAACTGGTTAACTTTGGTTAAAATATTAATAAATATTATAATAGTATATAAACAACACTGATCTTTCCAATGTGTTTGCATGAGTGAAATAGGATTTTTAATAATAAAAAATGACTTGATGACATTAGCTGATAAGGAATTTTTACGCTATTTTTATTCTTTGGAAGAACATGCACTAATAAATCATACACAATAAGACCAGGAGCATGTATAAGAAAGTCACTGCGTTTCTGTGTTTGCATGTATTCATGTTTTTTCAGAAGCAAAATCTGACCCGTATCTCACACTTGTTAGATTAAAGATAAAAGTTAACAACTTCCTGCAGCTGATCGGGCAGGAAATGGCAAAACATCTCCAGGAAGTGGAAAAAGAGAGAGAACACAGATAAACACACACTCACAGAACAATATAAGAACGAGTAAAGCCGCTCATCAATCCAGCCATCCGTCAATCACGCTCAGTCATCCTTCACTTTTCAAGGTTAACTTTAAACAAATATGTCAGAATATTATCTGATGTGTGTGTGTGTGTGTGTGTGTGTGTGTGTGTGTGTGTGTGCGTGTGTGTGTGAGACCATCATGTGAAGGTCCAAAGTTCAGTGAGGACGAGAGAGGGAGGAGCAAATATAGAAAGAGCATAAGTGTGTGAAATGCTCATGTTTGTGAATGTGTTTGTTCTGCTTTTGATGTGTAGATATTTTTAGACGTCTGAACCTGCAGTAGTTTATACATTCTACATCTGAGAGGGGAATTCACTCAGTGAACTGTGTCCAGTCATTTATTTGCACACACTGCCTGTGTTGTTTTAGCACAAGATTTATTTTAGAAATGATTTGGGCTGCAAACACTGCCACAAAAATTATGCTGCAAATTTGATTATTTAAATTATATATATATATACATATATATAATTTTAAGTACTGTATTCAATAAAGAAAATTTAAATTGTTAAATTATTATTAGCATTTCTATTGCATTGCTATATTATTAGCATTGCATGGAAAGAGTCGGAACAATAATTTAATTTAACCCTAGAATAAATAAAAAATGGCTAAATTGACTCTACAGGGTGTGAATTTTGAAATATTTTATCTTTAAAATAATAATAATAAAAATAATAATATAGTAATAAGAATTTCTACCAAATATTGTATCAAATATCTGGTGTGTATTACATACAGTTTATATGTGTATTGTTTTATACTATATTTTTTATTTTAAATAATGTTTTATTTTATATAATTTTATAATGTTACATTTATATATTCTACAAATATTTATATATATATTACAGAACCTTATATTTTGATTCATCATGGTATTTTACATAGGTTTTGTCAAGAATATTTTATTTCTTCATGTTCCACGAAAGAAAAAAAAAGAAAAATTATATATATATATACTAATCTTTGTAAAAGCATCAATTAATTTACTAGTTTTGTTTTTATAATCATCATTTTAAATATCATCATCATTAAATGCCACTAAATATGCACACGATGCAGTGCTACAACAGTGCACATTTCACTTGAGGTGGTTTGGTGGCAGTAATAGAAAAACGATAAAGGGTTTTTGAAACTGAAATACAGTTCGCTAATGTGGCGCACATCTTTAGTCAATTCCTCCTGAATGTAGAAACCGATTCAGTGTGTGTGTGTGTGTGGATTAAGACAGTAAACATCTTCACGTGTAGAGCTTTGGTTTGTTACATCTGCAGCACTCATAATCCTCTCCTGCCCTTAAACACAAATTACTAGCAATGCAAGAATAAAAAAAACAAAAACAAAAAACAAAACAGCTGGCCGAGAGAAGAGAGAGAGAGACAGGAGTGAGTGAAAGCGAAAACTCAATCCACAGTAACTAAGACTCTCAGAGATCCACAGTCGTCACTGTGACACAGGAGATCCAATTTCCCACTATATATTTAAGTGTGTGTGTGTGTGTGTGTGTTTCGTACCCTCGACCTCTTCATCACACATGTTTTTGATGTAAGACGCTCCCCTGTCCACTATGGCTTCATCCTCCATTCTGAAAAAGACAAAAACAGAGAAAGGCAAAGTCAGACACAAAAGTATTTTTGTAGACAAAGTCAAAATACAAAACCAGAATCAACCAGGCTTTGTCTAGAAAGAGCGAACATGTTTAATCTCGCCTTGCACCCGCAGCGTTTCTTCTGAAGATCAGTCACTTGTGTTTTAACCTTCACTTTTACCTTTACTTGTTTATTAAGCATGTAAGCCTGAACCAGTCTGGTTTCGAATCAAGTCATCACATGTCTCACACTGAAGACTGGATGCATTGGGTGACTCGAGGTGAACTCTTTTGACTTGAACCAATCAAAAACGCACATACTGTAGCACTCAAAACACCTTAGCAACCATACTGCAACTACATGGCAACCATTCACAATTTACTAATATGGTGGTTGAAGGTTTGCTTATGATAAAAACTACTCATAAATCATTACTGATATTAAATAATAACATGCTATCCAAATAAAGCATGTCATAAAAAAATCACATAAAAATAATATTGATAGTGGTTGACCAATGTGGATCAAAAGTCTGTTTTGTTTTTAAAGCAGCTCACCAAGGCTGCATTTTCTGCATTTCATCAAAAAAACAGTAAAAACAGCAAAATCTTGAAATATTCTTACAATTTAAAAATAACCGTTTTCCATTCTGATATGTTTTAAAATGTCATTTATTCCTGTGATGCAAAACTGATTTTTCATCCATTAATCCAGTCACAGATACACAGGTAAAAAGATTATATATTTTTTTTATTTATAATTTTATATTAAAATGTAATTTATATATAATGTTAATTATGTTATAAAAATAACATAATATAATATCAAATAATATATTATACATAATAATATAATATGCATTATTATTATAAATATTAATAATAATAAAAATAAGATTTTGGTAATGTTTATTGTATCTTTTCCAAAAAAAAAAAAAAAAAGAATTTGATCGGAAGTGTATATCATATAGGCTGAACAAGATTTTTAATTTTTAACAACTAGTGAGACATCATATAAATATGGTCACTTCCTACTCTTTTGTTTTAGTTTGTCTCGGACACTTTTATCCGTGAGGTCAGTGGTGTTGGTTTCACAGCTGGTCTCTGATCTCCATGAATGCATCTCATAATTCATGTTACACAATCATTTCATAGAAGCTTGCATTAAGAATTCACAGTATAGACCTCATTTATCCCTAGTTCATTTCCTCTGTTCTTTAGAATGATAAGAAAAGGCCAGGTGGTCATGTAACCTGGTTGGATTGGTTTTGTTATCTTCTAGTGATTAATACATGTTAAACATGAGCCGAATGCACTATAATCTGTCGGTTTATAATAACCCCTCACACACCCTCGAGCATTTGACAATCAGCTTTCTGGCAGCGCATCTACTGGCTGCATTTGATTTCAAACTAGATAAAGTTGATTCATCCATTGTGGAACACAAACGGGAAATAGAAATCGAGATGTATTTAACAGATGCTCATCAAGTGACGGTACATTATGTTGAATGAATCTTTAAAAACATTCATGGTCATATTTCACCCCCGAATTAAAAGAAAGAGGATACATATTGCGCTTAAAGAAAACAAACCCTATATTTTTTGCATTGTGATATAATAATCAAGTATATTTTTCCTCATGACTGCAATGCAAAAAAGAAGAAATATATAATTAAGTTTTTTATATATATTTTTAATTAATAAATAATAAATAAATAAATAATATATTTAGGTAAAATGTAATCATACAAATGATATTTTGGTATTTATTATATTTTTTATGCTGATAGAAACATTCAAATCTGTCATTTTTTACATACTAAAATTTTTACATAATGAGAATCACATTCACAATAATGAAAAATACAAAACATCTAAATACATTTTGATAATGTGAACTTTGGAATAAATGTGCTTAATTGTCATGAATTAAATGTCACAATGAAAAAAAAATCTTAACTATTCTATTAAAAACATAAAAATAATAATAATAAAAATAAAAAATATAGATTTTGGGGAGAAATATTACAGTACAACTACAAACCACAACCACAAAATATGTTACCTATTGAGAGTCTGATCTGAATGTGTGAGTATATGTGCGCACACACTCACACACACTCAGGGATTTGTTTATTACGGTTTATGATACGGAAAATCATGAGACCCGGGCAGAGGAATGCGATGAAGCTAAAGCAAATACAAGCAATAAAGGTGTGTAAGTGACTGACGCACGAGCTCCCAGCAGCCCTTGCACCATGTTTACCTATTCAGAGATGGGACAAATGACACGAGACAGGAACGATACTGGCATATCCACTGAACATTTTCTCCTGCCAATAACACGCATGACACAGAAGCTGCAGCGGTTTCACAGACGTGATCAATCAAAGAGGAAACGAGGTGTTGGTCTGACAGCTGCAGACTCCCACAAACGCTTCCTGGGGTCAAAGGTCACGTGCAATCTGCCTGAAGTGGGGAAGTGGTTTATTGGGTGCTTGGGACGGTCACTGAACCCTAGTTCTTGAGCTCAACTCAATAGCGACATGACTATTAGTTTAGATACTACACTAAATACACAGTGACAAGCAGGAAAATTGGCTCATGTAGCAAAGTATGAGTGAAAAACTGAAGCATAGCCACATCATTGTGTAAGTGGGATTTCAGCAGAGCTTTTAATAAGACCTACTGATCTTTAAATCCTTCTCATATGCTCTAATTCCTCAAATGTTACGGCTTCTATGGGAACGCCAATTTGTTTCAGTTTAATCTGGTTTACTTGCCACTTTTTTGGTGTTTACAATTAACTTTATGATCCGAGCAAACAAGTGATTGTGGGATCGTTTGCTAGATGCACAGTCCAGGAATCTCAATGACATTCATATTTAGCTTTTAGCATTTAGACCAAATCATTACCCAGAGAGAAAAATATATCCAACTTCACCCAGTGAGCTAAACTCAAACGAATCTTTCTGTTGAGTTGGTTCTTTTAAAGGAATCAGTTGAACTTGTTCATTTATCAGACTGATTTCTTCGAATCAAAGTTCTTAGTGAATCAAACATCTAGTCGCAGGTCACTGAATGGGGTAATTTTTAGAAATTTTAAATTGTTATATATATAGTTATATATATATATA
>NW_015640454.1:597322-599753 GCF_001515625.1 Sinocyclocheilus rhinocerous
GTTTAGCCAATCACAACACACTGGGCCAGCTAATCAATCAGAGCCCATCGTGTATTTCTGAGGGCGGGGCTTCATAAAAGCAGGAAATGATCAGCGCGTTCAGAGGAGAAGGGACAGAGCGGTGTGGAACAAAGGTAAATTATGTGAAAAATAATGCGTTTTTTAACAAACGAAGTTATGTTAGACTGCACCCCATAAAACACAATCAAGCCTATAAAAAAAAACAGTCAACCACCCCTTTAATTTTTTTTGAAAGAAACTAATATTTTTATTCATCAAGGATGCATTAATTTGATCAAAACTGACAGAAAAGACATTTATTGTTTTTATGCACTAAATATTAGCATATCAGAATGATTTCTGAAGGATCATGTGACACTGAAGACTGGAGTAATGATGCTGAAAATTCAGCTTTGCATCACAGGAATAAATTACAATTAAAAAAATATTCAAATAGAAAACAGTTATTTTAAATTGTAATAATATTTCACAATATTTCAGTTTTTACTTTATTTTTAATCAAATGAATGCAGCCTTGATGAGCAAAAGAGACTTCTTTTAAAAACATTAAAAAAATAAATCTTACTGACCCCAAACTTTTGAACAGTAGTGTATACACACTAGTAATACATTATTTTCTTACCACAGAAGAAGGTTGGGGATGACTTGAGTGTACACAAATGACTGAATATTCTTTTTGGCTGCATATGAACTCAGTTGAGGAATAATCCTATGCCATTCCAGCAGCCATTGATTGGCCGTATAATGTCTTAGCGGTTACTTTAGTTTAGTTTAGCCGGTGTGTTAAGCTAGAGTTTAGAGCAACGTCTGTTTGAGGCATTTGGAGGAGCAGATGGTGTAACAGTCAGGCCGAATGGTGTATATTTCTTTAAATCCTGAGCAGCTAGAGCCAGTTAATCATTCTGTCTGACAGAACGAACAGCAGAGCGGGAACAGAGACGTCATAAAAGACAGACGAGGAGAGAAAGTCCAAAACACACCTGAGACTCTCTTAGTGGCCAGACCTGATTGAAACATCAATAACACCATCATTAAACAAAGCAGTTATTGATGGGACTGATTGATGTGTTTGTTCTGGTTCAATCGTCTTAAACTACCATTCAAAAGTTGGGATTTTTAAATAAAGTAATACTTTTATTCAGCAAGGACCTTTTAAAACGATCAAACGTATGAATAGCAGCATATTTTAAGTCATAACCAAGTTTTTCTGTTGAAATCTGGTTACAGAAGAGTATAACCGCCATAAACCAGCCTGGACTATATGCTGGTCTAAGCTGGTGTTTTTGACAGCAGTTGGTGAAATAACTGCAGTGACTGAAATCAGAAGAAGTTTCTCCATTTACTCCTGTCATCTCTACACCGATTTTCCTCATTCCACGTCTATCTTCCTCATCTCGCCTGGGCACTTCCTGTCAGTCCTATAGCCATTCTTTTCTTTTTGTACAAGGCTTCCTTTGTTTCCTACAGAACTTTTTCTCTCTGCACTCTCTACCTCAAATTATGTTCCCTTCCTAGTGTGTTTTTTTCTCTCTCTTTCTGTTCCTCTTTTCAGTCCACATCTCCTGCTTTAGCATAGCTGCGCGCTGACAGACAAGATCAGGATGCAGGGATCACTGGGATAAATCTTCTTTCTTTAAAGGGGTCATATGATGCGATTTCAAGTTTTCCTTTCTCTTTGGAGTGTTACAAGCTGACTGTGCATAGATAAGATCCCTGAAGTTGCAAAGACTAAAGTCTCAAAACCAAAGAGATATTCTTTATCAAAGTTAAGACTCTGCCACGCCCCCCTAAAACGGCTCATTCTAACACGCCTGTACTGCAAACACATACCAGCTTCCTCACTGTGTCTGTCACGCGACTCTGTTCCCCAGAGTAAAGACATTGCTCTGTCTTTACATTTATTTTGAAAGATGAAGCTCGCGATTATGGTAAGGTGCGTTACATTTCCGACGAGTGCTTGCGGTGTTCGGCCAATCACAGTGCACTGGGTCAGCTGGCCAATCAGAGCGGACTGCGCTTGTCAAAGGAGGGGGCTTTGTAGAAAACGAAGCGTTTGAGAGAGGCGGGGCATAGAGGACCTACAATAATGTACAGTATTTGAAAAATAATGTGTTTTTTAAAACATTAAAGCATGTCAACATATTCTGTTACACCAAATACACAAAATAATGATCTTTAAAAAAGCATCATATGACCCCTTTAACAACTTACACAACACTGTAGTCCAATCTTAAACAAATTATTAAAAGGTTGCTTAATTAAACAAATTAACAGTGTTCTATAGCAGTGTTTCCCAACCTTTTTTTAGTCGCGGCACCCTTTGGAAATTTTAACAAACTTGTGGCACCCTACAAAATAAATTGTCACAATATTTGAATTTCTAACTTCGATATGATAATTTGAAAAGTAT
>NW_015640454.1:599842-607944 GCF_001515625.1 Sinocyclocheilus rhinocerous
AAAAATTTTAGATTTTTTTATTACTATAAATAAATTTCTGTTGTATATAAACATTTCTTTAAACTGACATTTAAAAACAAAATTTAGATTTTTTTTATCATTATATAGACATTTCTATATGTTGTATATACAAACATTCATCTTTAAAATTACATTTATAAATAATTGTTTTTATCATTTTAAAGACATTTCTATACATGTCTCATACATATATTTCTTTAAAATGATATTTAGAAATAAAATTTAGATTTTTTTATCATTACAAAGACATTTCTATATAAACACACATTTCTTTGAAATGACATGGAATTAAAATTATAATTTTAAAGAAATAAAATTTCTGAAATAAAATATTACATTTTAAAGAAATTTCTATATGGTTCATTTACATACATTTCTTTCAAAATTATAAAAATAGATTATTCTAAATAATTGTAAATTATTAATAATTTTAAATAACTTTCTATATGTCTCATATACATATAAATCAGAAATTGCTTTAAAATGATTTTTAAAAATCTAAATTTATTTTTAAATGTGGTTAATGGCTAAAAAAAGCTGTTATATCATCTGATATGTCATTTGGTTTTCTACAGTGCAAAATAACATTAAATAGATGTAAATCTCTTTCTGTCACACAATTCAGTGGCACAATAGTAGTTAATTTAGAAACTAGGTCAATACTTGTTTATCATAATTAAATGTATGTTAATGTTATGAATGATTATGCAGCTTTACTGAAGATTATACAACAATTGTGCAGAAAATGTCAAGCATTTGGGGTCCCGGGTCATAAAAGAGTTACAATCCAGACAAATGAAATGGTAAAATACTTTTACAATACTTTGGTCATCTTGCACAGAAACTCTAGATCAGTGTTTCCCAACCGGGGTGCCGTCTGTCGAGAGCAGGGGTGCCGTGTAAAAAATCATTTTTTTATATTTTTAAATTGCTAAAATGTTCAAAAAAGCATCTATTATATAATATCAATTTCTGATGTCGCCAATAATTAGAGATGCACCGAAATTTCGGCTGCCGAAAATTAGTTCACCGCTCAGGATTCACTTTCACGTGGTGTGACGCTCTGCGTATTATCCCGCTCTATGCGTGTGCGCTCCGCTCAGTCGCTCCACTCGTATACTGTAGGGTGCCACAAGTTTGTTAAAATTTCCAAAGGGTGCCGCGACTAAAAAAAGGTTGGGAAACACTGCTCTAGATGGATTCCACACACTTCAGCACTTGTCACTTCATAGACACCCATCAGTGAATATCTGTGAGGCGAACCTAAACCCAAATACTTCCAAACGCCAAACCACATGTCTGCTAGAGACAGCTGGACTCCAACAAGCTCCTAACTGTGACAACCTCAGACTGGTGAAGAGGAACACAGCGCTGATTTCAAGACAAGAACTCATCTGAAATATCAGCCTGAGACATTACGGGGTTAAACAAAATGACAAATCATTGATTTTAAGTCAACATGAAATGGCAGTCGCAACCCATTGTACTTCCATAATGCAATATTTATGAGTGAAACAGGATATTTAATGAGAAAAAAATGAGACTTGATTTGATCAGGAAACAGGAATTGATTGGATAGTCAAAAAGAGTCAAGTTCAGTCTCCAGAGCATCTCTATGCATTCAAATTGATCTATTATTTGTTATTGTTGCCATAACATAATAAAATTAATAAAATAATTAATAAAATTGTTGTTAACCAGTGTTATTATTGTTAAACATAAAACTAATAAAAAACAATTTCCGTTAATTGAAATAAAGTTGAATATAAAATAAAAATTATAAAATAAAATATTTTAAATATATTATTATATCTAATATATATTAGAGATTAAAAAAGAAATATTACCTTGGCAACTAACTGAAATAAGCTTAAGTCGAAGTACTAAAATTAATGTAAAAAATAAAAATAAATCTAAATAAACATATTTAATATATATATATATATATATAAAAAAGACAAATCACATAAAATAACCAAAACTTACACTAAAAACTTGAACTAAAATTTAAATAAAAACTGAAAATATAAAAATAAAAGCTAATGATTCATCATTCAACAAAACCATTACTAAATCCTATAATAGTATATTATAAATAATGCTAAAATAAAATTTTTAAAAAAAGGCAGCTTCAACTGGTTGCTAGATAAAGGCTATATTACTTACAACATCAGCCTAAAAGAATGTTTAAATAGCTATTTTCCTACTGGTTAACAATTAACAAAGTTTCAAAGCAAGTTGTTACATTATTAAACTTCTTTTTTCCTACATGCACTGATGAATCACACACAATAAGTACATGATTTAAGAAAGTATAGATTAGAGAGTCATTTTAAATCATGAATTGACGTGTGAAACCAGCAGGTCTTAATCAAAACCTCTATAACTTCAAGTTCACGTACAGTAGATCCAGTCTGATACATAAATCTTCCTATTTCAGAACACAGCATATCGCTACTGTATCCCAGCAGGCTCAGGGTCGCTCCTGTCCATCACTCACAGATGATCTCAGTCTCAAGGAGAAGAAAAGAGATATCAGGAGTCATGGAGACCATATCTGAGGGCAGAGTCTACTGAGGACATTCCACTGTGACTCTGCATTTTCCACTTATCTTCCTATGAAAGTTCCTTTCACAATACCTGCACAGGTGACACTAAACAGCAGGAAGCTGTGTGCTGTCTGTGTGCTTCAGACAGTCAATGGAAGGGGAAAGAGCAGTCACATAGCTCAACAGGTGAGAGTGATCGCTTATGCAACGCTCTCGTACACAGACAGTTAAGCCTGTGTGTGTCCAGAATAGGAATGAGGAACATTTACACATTTTTCTTAAGAAATCCTTGCTATTTATAGTTCTTCCAGGTGTGGTGGGATCATTTGACAGCTTTAGATAGTGAAAGATTCAGTATTGCACTACATTAAAGTACCATGGTGTCATCGTGGATTTTTAGCAGTGTTGTTATCTTTAACTAAAACTAACACAAGTAAAAAATGTTTGGTAATGAAAATAAAGCCAAAATAAATAAATATTAGATGAAACATTTTAAAAAGTTACAAATTACAGAAAAAAACAGAACTAAGTGTTGTTATCACTAACTAAAACTAGTGAAAATAGTTTTTGGTAATTAAAGTGAAAAGAAAATATAATTATTAGATGAAAACTTAAACTTCAATAAAAATGTAAATATTGCCTTGGCAACTAAGTGTTGTTATTGTTACTTAAAACTAAAATAAATAAATAAACAATTGGCAAAAGTAAAATAAATAAATAAATAAATAAAATGTTGCCTTGGGAACTAAAACTAAAACTAGTAAAAACTATTTTTTGGTAATAATAAAAAATATATATATATTACATGAAAAACATACAAAAATAAATTAAGTAACAGTTAAAATTGAATAATTATAATAATAATAACGAAGTTGAATAAATAAGTTGAAGTACTAATATTAATAAAACTGAAATAAAGAAAGTTCAAATGAACACTAATAAAATGACAAACACATAAAATTACTAAAATTAAAATGAAAAATGAAATGATAAAAAAAGCTAATTTAAAGTATTCATAAATAGTATAAAAATATGAATAAAAACCGTTTAGACATGGTTATACCACAGTAATCTTCAAAGTAGCAGGAATTGTTGTGGGTTTTTTTTAAACATGTACCGTGATAATACCACATTTTTAGATAATACCATGGTATTGTTTGAGTACCATACCAATACCATAGTATACATAAAAAATGGTATCCCATGGTATTACTACAGTACTTTGAAATATATCATGGTACTGGTACAACTATGGTCTAAATGTCCAAAAAACATGGTAGTTCCATGGTACGTGTACAAAGGAAAATTGTATTTTTAAGTACTTGTTTGCAGATATCAAAGTACCATGGTATTGCCAATTTTGTGGGCATGACACCATGGTTATACTGTAGTATTCACCATTTAAATACCATACTATATGACTATGGTAATCATCCAGTACCATACATTAACTACCATCACAGTACTGTTAGTGAGGGTTAATTTACCAGTAATGAACATTAGTGCTTATTAAAGCGTAAAAATCTAAATGTCCTTAGCACTGCATAAGAAAGAAGACATCACATGATCCATCCACTCACATCTGAAGAGCCCTATTGGTCAAAAAATCTGATCCCTGCAGGCAGCTGGCTCTTTTATTATGACAGCACATGCTGCACTGAACTAAAAGGAGATCGAAACCCCTGCATTATATCCAGCCACCGGTTTCTGGAACGCTAAGCGACGCACGCATTGCTTCTGGACACTAAGGAGCTAATTGGTTTTGACAGGAGCTTCTTGGAAAAAGATTACGTTGACCGTTCAAGCCGCGGCTTTAGGGAACCTGTAAAGAGGGCGACTTAAAGCAGCACGACTTGGCAGTAACATTAGAATGAAAAGAGTGAACTGCATCATACATCATGAGTCGGCGGTGGAACCCCCTACTAATGGCCTCTAGAGACCCCAATGAGATATTTCATTCAGTTAAAAAAAAAGGTGGTTCTTGGGTTCAGCAAAGAACCATTCACTTGCTGTACACTTTTAAAAATAAAGGTTCTTTATTGGCATCTTTGGTTCCATGAAGAACCTTTAACATCCATGGAAACTTTCAAATGGACAAAGGGTTCTTTAGATTATTAAAATGTTCTGGTTCAGGAATGGTTTGATTTTTCAGAGCGTCAAAAAGCTCTTGATGTTTCATTGCAGGTTGTTGTTCTTCAGTCAAGCACCAGTTTTGGTTCTTGGGTTTCTAAGGCTCTTGAGTTACTAAATAATTCTTTGGGGAGCCTTTGGGTTCTAAAATACATATTTTTCTAATAATGAAAAAAGTGACCCAAACAGGTTCTCTGGTGGAATTAAACAGTTTTGGTTCGTGTTGTTGATCAAGAACAGTTTTTGGCTCTCTAAGGTTCAGCCTATTGGTTTCTGGGCTCTGAAGCGCCAAGTTCACAGATGTTTTAAAGAACTGAAGAATAAAAAGTTCTCTGAGAGCCAAAAAGCTCTTGATGTTCCATTGTATGTTTTTGTTCTTAAGCAAAATAGTTCTTGATTATCTAGATTTCTTGAACTGGTTCTTTGGAGAGCCTTTGTTGGTTTTTCAGATCAGCATATTGATTTCTGAGCTCTAAATTGGCAATACACAGATGCTTTTCTAAAGAAGCAGAGAATAAAAAGTGATTGTGAAACCTAAAAAAGATTTTTGATGGAATTAAACAAACAGTTTTGATTTGTGTTGCTGATCAAGAACAAGTTTTGGCTCTTTAAGGTTCAGCATATTGGTTTCTGGGATCTGAAGCAATAATTACACAGACGGTTTTCTCTGTAGAGCCTCAAATGACTCTCCTACCATGTATGATTCTGCAGAGAGCCAAAGAGCTCTTGATGTTTCATTGCAGGTTCTTGTTCTCAGGCAAAATGGTTTTTGATTATCTAGAGTTGTTCAGATCAGCATATTAATTTCTGGGCTCTAAATTATCAATACATGGATGTCTTTCTAAAAAGTAGCAAATAAAATGGTTGTGGAACCTGAACAGGTTCTCTGATGGAATTAAAGACTTTTGGTTCTTGTTGCTGATAAAGAAGAGTTTCTGGCTCTCTAATGGTGCTTTTCCACTGCATGGTACGGCTCGGTATGGTTCACTTTTTGGGGGTTTTCCACTGGGTACAGTACCTGGTACTTTTTTTAGTACCACTTCGGTTGGGGTTCCAAGTGAACCGTACTTCAGCATACTGTTTTCGGGGTTCTGAAGCACCAAGTTCATATGGTTTGTAAATAAGTAGAGAATAAAAGGTGACCATGAAAACTAAACAGGTTCTCTGATGGAATTAGACACTTTTGGTTCTTCTTGTTGATCAAGAACAGCTTTTCAGCTCAACATATTGGTTTCTGAAGCACCAAATTCACAGATGTTTTAAAAAAACTGAAGAACAAAAAGTTCTCTGTAGAACCTCAAATCGCTCTCCTACACTTTTAAAAATAAAGAATCCAAAAGAGAACCATAAAAGAAACATTTCAGGTTCCCCAAAGAAATTTTCACAAAACAGTTCCTAAAATAACATCTAAAGAACACATTTTTCCCCACTCTAAAAACTTTTAGTGCAATGGAAAGGTTCCATGGATGTTAAAGGTTCTTCACGGAACCAGATGATCTTTATTTTTTAAGAGTTATCATTTGTGGTTCTTGTTAGAACCTATTATAGAGCAAGAAACCATTATGAAGTTTGAACATTAAGGATGTTCATGAGCTGTCAAACGTATGCAAAAGCCCAGTTTAATGTCTTTAATAGATAATAACCTGTCCCTGAAACTTGAAGCCCTGACCGCACAGACTCGGAGCAGATCTGTTGCTGTCCTGAAGGATACTGTTACCTTTACTTTTTGGTGAAGAAGCAGGACAGATTCAGGGTGGGAGGGCTGTTCTCGACCCACTTATGGAGACACAACCGATCTCGACTGGGAAGATAACATGCAAATAAAAGTACTCACTTGTTTTTGTCGCTCATGTTGACCGTGCCGTGCGCGTCCTCTTCTCCTCCGCTGAATTAAAGTGCGTCCGGGCTTCAGAAACACTTCCAAAATATGCGCAAGTGCGAATTCGCTCCAAGTTCAGCGTGTCTGGATGCGTAAAAGCCGGAACACATACAGAGACTCACTTCTGTTTATCTGGAGCCAGAGATAATTCGCTGCTGCGTCTACTAACTACAGTACATTCAGTCACTCCAGCAGTCATAACGCAACAGGCTCACGAACTCTCTCCGTCCCGTCGGAAAGCGCTCCACGTTGCGCGTAAACCTGCCCGCGTCGCGCTCGACTTGAGTCTTGTTCCATATTTAAAGATCTCGCCCTCCTCCAGCGTGACGCAGCAGTGGGAGGATGAGACACGAGAGGTCAGCATGTGAGATGCAACAGTGAATACCTGCATCCGCACCGAAACACTGAACACACGAGTGGACAGTCCGAATACATCTGAAAAATACTGCAGTTCAGAGTTAGGAAACATGCGGCCTCTCTGCAATATAAACAGCATGCACATTCAATTAAATACGCTTACGTGTCATAAAAGTTATTTTTTATGCAGTGTAACATGACTTTAGCAAGCAATAAGCCTATATAGCCTGTGTTTACATAAATAACGAATATTATACATGATATATATATGTATATATATATATATATATATATATAAATAATCATAAATATACATTTCGATGAGGTGAAGCATGAAAGTGTCATAAAAGTTTTATTTCTGTGTAACATGACATCAATCTTTGATACTTAGTAATATGAATTTAAATATGTAAATTAAATCAATAACATACATTCTATCTATCTATCAGAAATACCATGACTTTTTCTTGAATGCTTTGATTACATTTACAAAACCATGAAACCCTTAAAGATAAACATGATTCTTGAGCACCTGATAATTGCAGACATACAATTATTCGGTACTGTAGACTTATTCAATGTTCCAAATCATTTAGAAAAACTCCAGGAATGTCATCCAGTTCAAGTTTCACATATTTAATGAAAAAGTTATGTACTTAAAAATCCCGAGTAATGGTTGTGAATACCTCAGTTCTTTATAATTTACGACATGAAATGATGACTTCAAATTCAAGGAATAGCACAAGTTTCTTGTATTGTTTCTAAAGCGCTGTAGAACTACGCCACCAACTGGCCGTTCAGGAATATCAGCAGCACACCTGCGCTCATTTACAGGAACAGCTTTCCCAAAAACTCTCAAGTGTTCACTCTCCCTCATGCAGCTCCAGCATACGGGCTTGAAACGACATGAGGGAAAGTAAATGATGATTCAGCTGATTTTGGGTAAACTATTCCTTTAAAGCCACACAAAGAATGCTTTGATTAAAGGGGTCATATGATGCTGCTAAAAAGAACATTATTTGGTGTATTTGGTGTAATGAAATGTGTTTATGCGGTTTAAAGTTAAAAAAACACATTATTTTCCACATACTGTACATTATTGTTTCTCCTCTATGCCCCGCCTTTTTGAAACGCTTCGATTTTTACAAAGCTCATCGGTCTAAAAA
>NW_015640454.1:608817-610373 GCF_001515625.1 Sinocyclocheilus rhinocerous
ACTCTTAACTTTTATAAAGAATATCTCTTTGGATTTGAGACTTTAGTCTTTGCAACTTTACAGATCTTCTTTATGCACCAAGAGCTTGTAACACTCTAAAGAGAAAGGAAAAAATGAAATCGCATCATATGACCCCTTTAAAGCACAATTGTTGAATATACAGTATATACACTACCATTCAAAAGTTGGGGTCAGTAAGATAAAAAAAAAAATCAATATATATATATTTTTTATTCAGCAAGGATGCATTAAATTGATCAAAAGTGACAGTAAAGGCATTTATAACGTTACAAATGATTTCTATCTAAAAAAAAAAAAAGCTGTTCTTTCGAACTTTATACTCATCAAAAAATCCTGAAAAATGTCAGTTTCCACAAAAATATGAAGCAGCACAGCTGTTTTCAACAGTGAATACTATGAAATGCTTCTTGAGCAGCACATTACCATTTTAGAATGATTTCTGAAGATCATGTGACACTGAAGACTGGAGTAATGATGCTGAAAATTCAGCTTTGATCACAGGAATAAATTACATTTTACAATATATTCAAATAGAAAACAGTTATTTTAAATTGTAATAATATTTCACAATATTACTGATTTTACTGTATTTTTGATCAAATAAATGGTGCCTTGGTGAGCAGAAGACTTATATTTGTTCTTTAAAATTATACTTTTTTTTTATTTAATTCATCAGAAGTAAACAAATTTAAATTACAAAAAAACATTGATAAGCACTAAATGGACACTACTTTCATATTTTGCTGTTTCACACAAAAGTTCATGGTTTAAAAAAAAAAAAAAACAATGTTAAATTATTCTGTCCAACATGCACCTTTTTTCATCGTAATCACAGGGTGCTCAGAAATTCTTTCACCTGGGGAAGACAAAAAAAATATTAAATCAACTTTTAAACTGAAACTGTCCTCATATTTCACTTTAATACATTACTGCACTGTGTAAAGCATCCATGTGCATGCAAAGAAAGGGTGTGTGTTCCACAGTGGGTATAGTATGTATGAAGCTACAACGTGTGTGTGTCTAGAGTATAAACCATGTATAATATGCAATTTCTAGAGTATATAATGGTCCCTGTATTGCACCCTCATCATAAGAAGCAACTTTAGTTCCGTCACATTTGACAAACATCGTTCAAATGTTCACTCAACACATGCTCTGGGTGATATGCTAGATTAACTTAACGAAAAAATGTAAATTCATCATTTACTCACCCTCATGTCATTCCAAGAATTAGCAAACATAATGAGGGCGAGTAAAAAACGACAGAATTCACTTTTTTTCTACTGTGTGTGTCATACCTTCTCGATCATATCAGCACACTTGATCTTGTCGTCTTTAAAATCGTCATTGACATCCAGGGTAAGAACCGGCACTTCATTCAGATACTCAAACTCCATACTGCACACACACAGGGTGTATAATTCATTTATTTTGAATAATTAATTTAAATCCTTTTTTTTTATCTTACTACATTTTACATCCTTATATATATATATATATATATATAAAATATCTAAATATAAAATGTATTTACT
>NW_015640454.1:610556-642892 GCF_001515625.1 Sinocyclocheilus rhinocerous
TAATAATAATATATAATAATTTATTTTTGTATTCTCGTTACATCTAATATCTTAATGTAAATTAATAAATAAAAAAATATATATGCGTGTATATATATATAGTTTTTGTTTTAAATAATTTATTTTTGTATCATCGTGCTACATTTTACATTCTTAAAAAAGTAAATATTACATATAAATATATTTATCATAATATTTATTAATAAATAAAATAAATGTATAATAATTTAAAACAACTTTTTTTTATAAGGATGTCAAACATAGTGATACTTTGGTACTTACATGAGTGAAGATATTATAATGGCTGGTGTTATGTAGTGCGTGTGTTACCTCATAGTCCTGTGCTGTAGCCAGCTCTCATGTTTATAGTGGAGTTTCTCCAGATATTCCAGTGGAATTCCCTGTTCCTCGTCTCTTCCTCTCAAATACAATCGCTCCAAACACCTCTGTAACACAAAATGGTCTTGTTTACTCTTTTTCACAGCACAGCAGAATCACTTTAAAGGCCCCATCTGGGTTTGCGTTCATACTTCTGGTTTTGCCCGCAGGTAAATGATGCCGTCCAGCTCAATGTGCTTCCCAAACTGCTTATGCAGCCAGCTGTGCCAGTCCTGATAGATCGCCCACTCGGTTTCATTCACACACTCACTTTCATAGAGGTTAGAGGCAAAGATGTACCTGCAACACACCAATCAAAGTGATTAAAGTAAGCCGATTAGTTGATATTTCTATTTATTTGACTTTGTGACATAATGACGGTTGTATAACAATCACAGACCCTTCATCAACGAAAGGAGGAGATGCATTTCAGATGCATGTCCCGTTTGATAACGGATATTAATACCAGGTACAGTCTACCTGTCACTGTACACGGATCGTTCGAAGAACTGCACTGGATTCTCAGCCTCTCGCAGTTTTCCGTTGGTGGATCTGATCTGCGAGCGGATGCGGCTCATGCAGGCGTAACTCTGGAAGGTGTAGGCCCAGCGATCGGGCTTCTCGTACATCATCTGCAGCACATTTCCTCCACTCTTCTGAGAGGTGGTCAATTCCTGAACGTATACATACACGTTATATTGGTCTACATTTGTTAGGCATCAAATATTTGTATGACAATTCCACACAGAAATTCATAAGATAATTATATATACACACACACACACATATACAGTTGTGGCCAAAAGTATTGACAGTGACACAAATTTTGTGTTTTGCAAAATTTGCTACTTAAACTGTTGTGGTATTGGCAGTAACATAATCTAGAAACAATGTGAATAAACACTATAACAGCTTAAGCTGTAAATTTAGCAAAACACAAAATGTATGTCACTGCCAATACTTTTGGCCACGACTGTATATATATATATATATATATGTGTGTGTGTGTGTGTATAATGTATATATAATTAATTTTAAAATTATGTACTTAAAAAATGAATGCTTTTTCATCATTTTTGAAATAATTAGTTTTTTTATTTTATTGTTATTGATATTATTTTGTTTTCATTATTATTGTATCTAGAGAAGATACTACAGAGAAGATAAAAATTAAGAAATTAAGATTAATGAACAATAACAAAAAATTAAAAACATTGACAGTAAGTAAAATCAGCAAATATATATAAATATTGATTAATTCATTTTATTGTTTTTTTTTTTTGTATGTTTATTTTATATTCTAATTATTAATGGTCTATATACACATATATACCTACATCTTATATATGTATAGATTTATATACATAAATCATATAATATTATATATTGTTAAATTTTTTGTGTTTTTAAAGACTAAATATCCAATATTGATCAACATGGTAGAGTTAATTTACACATCCCAATTTTAAACCTGTTAAAAGGAATACAGGGTTATTATAGTTAGCTATTAAATACCATTTTAAAAAATTGTTACTTGAAATAAAATTTTAAAAATACATATTAAAAAAAAAAACTTTATTATTTTATTTCAGTTAGCTGCCGAGGCAACATTTCTTATTTTCACTTAATTTAACTTGATGTACTAAAACTAAAAAAATTATTCAAAACTATATAGACATTAAAAAAAATTAATGATCATTAAAAACAATAAAAAATATAAAAATAAAGAATAATTTAAAATATTAATAAAAACTATAATAGCATCCCTAAACTAAAATTCTAAAATAACACTGATGCAATAGTTTGCACAATGCAAGGACTGATAAACTCTTACTATAAAGACACATAACAGATATAGACATTATAAATCATCTGTTAAAGTGTGATTAGTCTGCTTCACAGAAAGCAAGGGGACAGTGACATTTAGAAAACGAATGTGCTAATATAGGTTTAATTGACTTCAGTAATGGGTCAAATGCCTTTCATGTCCACCGTGAGTCATAAAGACCAGCCTCTTGACACATTTAAAAGAGAGACAAGGCCTCTCCTGCAGGAAACATGAACTCCAATTAAGGTTTAATTGAACTAACAGTGTATTTCTCAGTAGTAAGTGTGTGAAGCAGCAGCTCTGTTTTGGTGGAGTGCTCAGCTGTCGAGGACTAAACCATCTGCTGATTCCCGGGGGACGACAGTGTTTGCCTGAGCCAGCGCTGGATTACAGGCCTGCTTATCATACTCAGACAATGCTGTAAACATGTAGTGTACAGTGACCACAAAAATATTGATACTTGTGTCTGAATGTCAGTGTAGATAACAAAACATCAAAGCAAGTGCCATCTGCACTCAGAAATGAGCCATGCTGGGAATTACTTTTAACAGAAAAGTGCTTGAAAAGGGTCACTTGGTTTGACATTTTGTTCTCCAATAAGACACTCATACAGATTTTATGAGTGAATTAATTATTTAATACATTTTGGGAGGTCGTAAAGAATTATATTTTTTTATATTACAATATAAAATGTGTATACTGATTATGTTTACAGTATTTTTGACTGTACCTCATGCTCGCTGTGGTGAGTTTGTACATTGCACCATCTAGCGATGGGTTCCGGTACTACCTCCCATTCTCGATCATGTTCATCCAGCAGGCGAACAAAAGTGGATTTACCTGCGGCTAGACCAGGAAAATCATATTTAAACACGTTAATAAACATTACAAGAATAAACGATAGAAATTTCTTCCGCAACAGCCAAAAAAACCTCTCAGAAAATGCAGGAAAAAGCCGTTAAGCAGGATACGAGATGTTTTACGACTATTGACAACCCAACTTCCGCTATTTTCTGACACTATTTTTAGATTTTAAAAAGCAAAATGCAAGCTTTTAATATGCAAAATATGCATTAAAACAAATATTTGTAAAATATGCATTAAAACAAATATTTTCAAAATATAATAATAAAAATCATGAATCATAACAGGAAATGTTCGTCAACGTCAAGGTTGTATCGAAACAGGATATATATATATATCAATAAATATTTATTTTCTTCATAAAAGTAAGAACAGTTATCGTATTAGCATAAATCTCTGTGAAAAGCAATTTTAACCTCGTAAAAGCTGGATTTGTAGCATTCAATGGTTATGTCCAGCAATGAAATAAGCTTACACTACTGACAAAAAACAACGAATGACTTACCAATGTTTCCTTCAATGGAGATGCGTTTCAGTCTTTTCTCCAGACTGTCGTTCAGAGGACTGGGACAGGCTCGTTTGGCAGTGGGAGACATTTTATCTTCATGCAATATTGCAGAAATGTACAATAACACTCGCTACAGTTACAGTCAGTTAGCAGAGAAACAGGCGGGACATTAAATTTTTAAATTCTGGCGCTTAAACTTCAAGCTCCTCCCACCGGAAACAGCTGCTCTCAAACCTCATGTGCTTTACATACACAACAACGCTTCATTATTATTACTTTAAAAATTCATGAGAACGAATGGCTGTAAAAAAAAATTAATATATATATATATATATAGTAATTTATAAAAACAATAAACAACATTAAAAGGTTCCTTTACCTGAAAACAGTTGTTTCATTTTACACACACATGCAGAAAATATAATATATAAATATAAAACATACATATACATAAAATGTTAAGAGAAGGGTTTTATTTGCTTTATGTACAGCAAAAATAACATCAGTGATATTTTTTTTATTCATGTAAACTAGAACAATATCAGGAAATCGTGTGCATGTATTTACATATCTAATCTACCCTAATTATGTTACAGTTCAGGGAAAATATATCCTCATTTCAGTGACAAAAAAGCTTTATAAATACTTCACATCTGTCTGATATTAATCAGCGGTTGGCACTGTTTCACACTATAGCATAGTCCAAACCATTAGAAGTAAAACTATTACATTCGTGAAACAATATAACTTCAAAATGTCCAAAGGAACGTAAATCTAAGGTTTTTAAAACAACCATAAAAGTGTTAATAGAAGAACGGAGATGAAAAATAAGTTAAAATGGAGATAAGAGAAGAAAAGCCCACAATCATTTACTTCAAAACCGAATGCTGAATATTTCTAATCTTAACAACTAATACAACCAAACAATAAAGATAAATTCATCAACGTACTGAATATTTCAGAACTGTATGAGTAAGTATATTTCGAATGGGTACAACTGAAATGCTTTAATAATTGAACAGGTTTAAATATTTAAGAAAGGTTTGGCAACCCAGTTGCACGAATTCAATGCTTTTACGACAAACTAACAAAACTGAAACCGCTTGAGCAAAACAAATATCTTATCAGAGACTCTGAGCTGTTATCATATATTTATTTTTGTCTCTTAGACGCATGGCAGAAGATATAAATTCAAGGCCAACACTTCCCATCAGCCATCTGGGTCCAACATGTCATATTTATTATTCAAAACCTGGCTCAAATACTTCATAGTGACCGATATTAAATATGAAATATATTGTGAAGAAACAAGCTCTGATATGGAACAATTTTGTCCAGTAACATCAGTGAAGACAAATAACAAGATCATTATTGCATAGGAAAACTGACTTAAGCTATTTAACTCCATCTTTTTTGCTGTCAGCATTACAGCATTGAAGAATCAAACGCAGCACTATGTAACTTTTTCTGTGTTCAAAATTTGCAAAATGTATATAATGAGCGAGTACATCATGAATTCATCTTCCAAACCGCGTTTTTGTCTTATTCCGAATCACTACGCTACACTTATAATAAGTACTTATATTTGGACTATTGTAGCCTGGTCGGGTCGTCGCCGCTGCGGAGTAACACATACCTGCGTGAATCGCCATAGACATAAACTGAGAAGTAGATCCGGTTGGAATGTTCTTCCGCGGGATGTGTGCAGTTCTGTTTATTAACCGCTAGAGCGCCAAAAGTTACATAGTGCTGCTTTAACATTCACACTAGCCAAAGAAAGCGAATCACCTCTTCACTGCTAACACAGGCACCATACCGGATCACTGTAGTCTGTACTAAGTTCAATTCTCATAGGACAAAATCCCTCCCTTTCAGTGACCGAACTAAACCAATAATGTGAAGGACTTGAAATCATATGTAACCATTTCATCAGGCAACATTTTGTCATCAAATGCCAAAAATCAGGTTTGATCCATTTAGAAATATTAGTATTGTGCCGTTCCTTCACTTCACTACGGTTAACCTAGCAGTGCTGTGGGGTTAAAATCATCAGTACAAAGCAAAAGATAGAAGAGAGAGTCAGAAGAGAGAGCAGGATCACGGTTTCTTCATTGTTAACTTATTTTCCCCTCCTTGTCTCAGTTTATCTGTCTTTTGTTGTGAGTTTCTCAATGAGCTCTTGAAGAGGCGCCAGCTCCTTGCGGTCGATCAAGTTAAACTCCTAAAAATGTACAAAATAATTTATTGAATTAACGTAAAAATTCAAGAATACAGTTCATAAGTTTAGAATTGGTAAGAATTTGTATCGTTTTTGAAAGAAGTCTCCAAGGCTGCATTTATTTGATCAAAAACACATTCAAAACAGTAATATTGTGAAATATTATTACAATCTAAAATAACCGTTTTTTTATTTGAATATATTGTAAAATGTATTAAAAATGTATTCCTGTGATCAAAGCTGAATTTTCAGCATCAATACTCCAGTCTTCAGTGTCACACGATCCTTCAGAAATCATTTTAATATGCTGATTTGCGGCTCAAGAAACATTTCTGATTATTATCAATGTTGAAAACAGTTGTGCTGCTTAATATTTTTGGGGAAAACAGCATTTATTTAAAGAAATCTTTTGTAACAATATTAATGTCTTTACTGTCACTTTTGATCAATTTAATGCATCCATCATGAATAAAAGTATTAATTTCTTCCAAAAAAAAAATTTGTTTCAATTAAGAGTTAATTGCAATATAGTTAGATGAGCAATGCAACAGCTAAAACACAAATTTATGACCATCACAAAAGCATTTTTACAGACAATATACACAAACTGCTGATCCCATATCATTTGAATACTATATTAAATGCAGCAAGTTGCTTGACAACTGTAAGAAGCCTACATTTAGACTAATACATTTGTTATTTTGATTATTATTAATTGCTATCTTTTATCAGATTGCTATTGCTGCCTTATAATAAAAGCTGTAAGCCACTTTTAGGCCATGCTTTCGGGACTCTGAAATACCTCTTGTGGTTTATTGCTTGTGCAGGCGCTTTTAAAGACGTTCATAATAAGAATAAAGCAGTGACAGCACCTGTACAAAGAAGATGAAGTGTTTGAAAGACGTGTTGAGGTGAGCTTCCTCCTGAAGCTGCATGACCGCGTCAAAGTGTTGATGATATATATGAGCATAAACTCTGAACAAACGCTTCAGGATGGTTTTGGCCACAACATTTTTATTAGTATCTCAATGAAACTAAAATATCTCTGCAGCAGGTACCTATTTTAGAAGGAAACAGGGTCTCGTCATCCAGCTGGTCTTGAACCCACGTCATCAGATAATCAATGTACTTGGGAGCCGAGCACTTTATAGGCTTCTTAATGTTGGTCCCATCTGCCCAGTGATACTCGTATCTAAAGGGAACGAGATGAGTAATACAGAGACAAAGAGAGACACGATCATTCATTCCTCACTGTCCAAACACACTCACTTTGGTCCTGCAGACATGAGCGGACAGCTGTCCTCCGAGCAGAAATCCGTGATGGTGCCGTACAGCATGTTAATCTGGTTAAAGAAATCCACCGCTGCAGAAACAACCAAACAGAAACATTTAACTTCATAATTATTTTGTGCATAATAAGAAGTTCTAATTTGTTTTCCATCTTTTTTGTTTGATTATTAATTGGTATTGGCACAGGCAGTCAGATGTTCTTGCTTCCACTGACGCACAAGATGCTCATGAACCATCTCAAATCATGCTGGAGCACATGATCATTAGGTTTTGTTCCTGTCGGTTCCGGTGCTGATGTCATTAGAAAGACAAATGAGATACTAAGACAATCGTGAAAGCCGTATTCATTTTTAAAACTTTCCACAATGATGATTATCCTCATTTTTCTTGACAAATTGTATCAGTTGCAAAGGAACACAAAACAGCAGCAATTTCACTAGAAGTCTCAAACTATTGGATCCTGCTGGATGTGTGTGCATGTTGGGGGAGGTGTGTTAGTAATTTTGCAATGGACTCAGGGTCTCTTGGGACTGACTGGGTGATCGGTCAGGACAGGATGGGTCCGGTTTGGTGTCATCAATAGGTCAAGGGTCAAAGTTGTTAAGAAGGTAATGAGAAAAGCAATTGAACACATAGAGAGAAACAAGAAAACCATCTGCAATAACAAAACACACTAGAAACAGAACAAATGAATCAGTTTGTGGGTGTGTGTGTGTGGGGATAATTAATAAATATGATGTCACTCTTGGTTCTTACTGTTGACAGCCACCCATTCATTCAGATCTTCTCCGTCAGGAAGCATGACGGCCATCCGCAGGTTCCCACTGCCCAGCGTGGCTTCAGCATGTTTGAGCAGCTCATACTGATGAGAACCTTCGGGAATATTCTTCTTCGGCTTAAACGTCTTAGACGAACGATTCCCGCTGGAGGAGATGGAACAGAAAATGCACTTAAAGGGAAAGGTCACCCAGAAATGAAAATTTGCCAAAACTTTGCTCACCCTCAGGCTATACAAGATGTCGATGAGTTCGTTTCTTCATCAGAACGGATTTGGAGAAATGTAGCATTACATCACTTGCTCAGCTCCTCTGCAGTGAATGGGTGCCGTCAGAATGAGTCTCCAAACAGCTGATAAAAACATCACAATAATCCACTCCAGTCCATCAGTGAATGTCTTGTGAAGAGAAAAGCTGAGTGTTTGTACAAAACAAATCCATTATTGAGGCGGTTTAACTTTAAACTGTTGCTTCTGTCCCAAAGTAAAAGTCCATAATTCATAAAAACACTTCCTCCAGTGTAAAAGTCTGGAGGACTTTTGTCCTCTCACAACAAAATCCACCGACATATTTGTTTAGAACTGTTTTGGACCATTTTCACTTAAACTGTGCTTGATCAGTGCATATTTCTCTCCTGATTAAGACTTTTTCAGTGGAGAAAGCAATACTACAGACAGAGGATAAAAATGTTTTAATGATGGATTTGTTTCTTACAAACAAGCAGCTTTTCGCTGCAAACGACATTAACTGATGGACTGGAGAGGTGTGGATTACTTGTGGATTATTGTGATGTTTTTATCAGCTGTTTGGACTCTCATTCTGACGGCACCCATTCACTGCAGAGGATACACTGGTGAGCAAGTGATGTAATGCTACATTTCTCCAAATCTGTTCTGATGAAGAAACAAACTCACCTACATCTTGTATGGCCTGAGGGTGAGTACATTTTCTTTCATTTCTTTAAAGAACGTCAAAATAGTCTATACGAAATACCGCCTAACCAGGATTGTTATAAGCACGTGTGTGTGTGTTATAATGTCACATTTTTTTACATATTTCTCATCTGATTTACAAAGCAAATCTTCAGACACAGACATGCAGTTTATCGGGTTCCAATCAAAGGATTACACACGCCACTCTGCATTTTTCAATTCAGCTTCAAAAACATCACAATGGCAATGACATCACATGTCTGCATTTGTTCTTAACTTCTCCGAAATCACATGCTTCCGGTGAACCATCACAAGCACTTCACAATAGTTTCCAAATGAAATCATTCTCAGCTGTTTTGAGGAGGCTGGTTTTCTTATGACGGACTTCTCTAATGGTTCTAGGCACCCTTATCAGTAAATTCAATTTCAGAATGATGCATCATAACAAACAACTCCTGCCAAGACTTCAGATTACAGAATCAGATGTTCTGCATTTGAGATTTCCTCACTCTCTTCCTCTTGTAAGAGGCAAACATGTTTTTAAAAGTAATTACAGAGAAAGCACATACACCCTGTTCCCTCCCAAAATGATGCGATTAGAATGATGCAATGCTGTTAAACTGAATTAATCATCATTTTGGGTGGATAAAAACATTTTTGTCGTTTAAAAAGTAATTCATATGACAGTTGCACTGCCTGCTAACAATTGCATTTCATGCAATTTCATCAACAGCTCAGCTTCTCAGCATACAGCCTGTGTTCAGAAGATTTTCCAACTTTGGATGCATCACAGGCTTTGCACACCATGCAACTCTCTGATACAAAATGACACACAATGTGCTTTTTGAAGAGCACAGTGTGAAACAAACATGCATTACATAAGATCTGCCCCACTTCCAGTCCAGCACATCAGAGAGCCAAGAAACCGGGACAAATGTGCCAGAATCGGGCTGATCTCGATACCGAAGCATTTGCGTGAAAAATGCCCAATTTTAACGCAACTGTCAAGTTGACACATTTAACGAACTGCACGCGCAGAACTGAGGTCAATTCGGTTCAAAAACTCAACCAGCTCTTTAGCGAGACGAGCTAAAGGAGTAAACTGATACTTATCTATAAATATTCATCTAAATCACAGAGTCAAACTCACAATAAGAAGCTCATGGTCTCCTGTCTGTCCGGTTCAGAGTTCTGCTGCTGGTCCCTGCGCGAGGCTCGGCTTCGTGTAGCGCAGAGACACCTGGCAACAAACTTCCCACAGCCGCTGAAAATCTAATATGATCTGTAGATCTGTAAACCACGTCACATTGAGTAAATACAGGGTGAAGGCCGACATGTGTTTTGGAGATCTGTGTTAAAGCTAAACCCCAAGATCTCGCGATAGTTCGATTCGCTGACGTCAGCCTTTTTTTCCGATTGGGCTTTTATTTATTTATTTATTTGTTAATTAATCAGAGAACAATAACATTATACAACCGAATAGATAGATAGATAGATAGTTTATATTATGTTACATTTATTACATTTTTCTACTCACTATAGTACTCTTAGATGTAGTATTTCTTTCTTTCTTTCTTTAATTCAAATTATATATTATTTTATTTTAATATTTTGATGTATTTACTTTAATTTGTTAGTGTTCGTTTTTGTTTTAAAGAAAACAAGCAGTTAGTAAATAAATAGAGTGCAAGTCTAAAAGGGGCAAGTTGTTTTTGTTTAGCAGTAGTAGTAGACGGTATTAAAAGTATTAGACTGTATTAAAACGGTATCAAAGTTGTGCTGTCGAACACTTTTAAACACATACCTAACTGACTGTAATTGTGCGTAAACTATAGTCCTGACTGCGCAAATGCTGTTGCGTTTGATGCTCCTGACGCTCCATACGCGCAGTGACGCATTATTGGCTCCGCCCACAATGCAACGCAGACCAGGGAACCTCCAAGACAAGAGGAGCAAAAGCTCTACTAAATTAAACTGACATTACGCCGAGGATTATTTTACTCTGAGGACACCGATTCAGCGGCCCGTTTTGACTCGAGATTTTTTCAAGAAGACGAAATTCGACAGCGATCCTGAGAGGTTTGGATTTTGATGTGTTGCTGCCTTCTGCCTCTATAACACCATAATAAGACCAGATAAATAACGCCACACCAGTGTCCTTTCAGCATTATTTTGTATCCAGGACGATTTAAAAATCTATTTTTTTCAGTGATATTTTTGAATGGCGATTGTTTGATAACTTTATTACGCAATTTGTTTATTCGGTTGACATTACAATCAGTTGTACTTTCCAGCCATTGTCCTCGTCGGGGAAAAAGCGACGCCCTCAGGCCGCCGCTGGTACTGCAGGTGCCGGTGAGTTGTAAGTGAGACGCCGGGAGTCTGAATAATTTAACGGTGGAAAATGAGCTCAGAGGAGGCGGCAGCTCCAACTAAAACCGGCACAGATGACGATGGCATGTCCTGGTGGTACCGCTGGATCTGCAAACTGGCCGGTGTCTTGGGTGGCATATGTGAGTATCATCACACTTGGGTGGCATATGTGAGTATCATCACACGTGATTGTGGCCATATGGCTGTTTAAAGCAGAATAACTGCATCAGCATTGTGTGTTTCCGCACGCAGCGGCTCCTGATAGACAGGTGTGTCCCTGTGTGATGGTATTTGAAACCTTTCCAACAAGGATACTGTTACACCCAACACAGTCACATGTCATGTGCTGGACTTCTAGTGGTTTCACATCCTTGACTATAGCATATCAAAATAAGCAAAGATGATGTCAAGATGTTCATAATGACATCACTTCCTTAGAGGGTTTTCAATGTTTTAGATGCCCCCCAAATATTATCTGCTATGTGTGAGGGACCTCAATTTAAAAGGCAGTGTTTTACGTATAAAGATTCAATTTATACTGTGAAAAATTATTATAAATATGTGTGAAACATTATTTAAAATTATTTATATATATATATAATTAGTTCTGTTGTTACATTTATTAAAATGTTCTACTCACTAAAGTGCTGAACTATTAAATGTAGTATTTATTTATTTAAATCAAATTATATATTATTTTTATTTATTTATTTATTTTAATCAAACTTATTTAAATAAAAGTATTATTTTTTAATCAAACTTATTTTAATTAAATTTTATAAAATTTTTATTTTAATCTGTTTATTTATTTTAATTAAATTTTATATTATTTTTTATTTTAATCTACTTATTTATTTTAATCAATTTATACATTATTTTCATTTTAATCTATGTATTTAATTTACTCTAACTCATTTATTTAAATCAAAATATATTTTCTTTTTATTTTGATATTTATTATTTATTTTAATCAAACATATATTTATTTTGTTTAAGTTTATTTTCATTTTTTTAAACTGATTTTCTCAAAACTTTTCGACAGACCCCTCCCTGCATGATATAATATAGGTGAACCATATTATTGATTATTATCAATCACTATATCATATAGACCAGCATATGCTCATCAATTTGGGATGAAGGCAAACCATGATGTTTTCGTCCTTCTCTGTTAATCAATGCACTCAATGAGATCATTGCTTTGAACAAAGACATGGCTAATCAATCACACCTTCAGACAGTGACTCATAGAAAACCTGTAGAAATTCTGTCATGGAGATTCAACACCTACAAACAAGTAGTTATGGTTCCAGGGTTATACTTGGAGTACCAAATACATTGGTATACGAAATACAGTAATCCTTCAATATTATGTATTGTGTGTGAGGGAAATGAGTTTGTGATTTAAGCACTTTTAATACATCATTTAGTGGTATATGCTGAGATTTGAGTTGTAAACTCACTGTGAGATGCTGGAGTGGTTTGTATGAGCTCTTTTTTGTAGACACTGTCATGGTAACACAGGTGTCATAGCAACTGCAATTTACTCTTCTCTTGCTCGTTTCTTTCTCATCTTTTTGTTCTGTCATGTCTTTTGTTAGGGATCACCGTGTGTTATGAACCGATAACAATAACAATATCTCTCTCTCTCTCTAGTGCAGGGGTTTTCAATCCTTTAGGTGCCACACTCACCCAAATATGATCTTTAACAACCATCTGTATAGTTTATTATTTATACTGTGAAAAATGTTTACTGTGAAAGTTTTTTTTTTTTTAGTCTATACGAAATACCGCCTAACCAGGATTGTTATAAGCACGTGTGTGTGTGTTATAATGTCACATTTTTTTACATATTTCTCATCTGATTTACAAAGCAAATCTTCAGACACAGACATGCAGTTTATCGGGTTCCAATCAAAGGATTACACACGCCACTCTGCATTTTTCAATTCAGCTTCAAAAACATCACAATGGCAATGACATCACATGTCTGCATTTGTTCTTAACTTCTCCGAAATCACATGCTTCCGGTGAACCATCACAAGCACTTCACAATAGTTTCCAAATGAAATCATTCTCAGCTGTTTTGAGGAGGCTGGTTTTCTTATGACGGACTTCTCTAATGGTTCTAGGCACCCTTATCAGTAAATTCAATTTCAGAATGATGCATCATAACAAACAACTCCTGCCAAGACTTCAGATTACAGAATCAGATGTTCTGCATTTGAGATTTCCTCACTCTCTTCCTCTTGTAAGAGGCAAACATGTTTTTAAAAGTAATTACAGAGAAAGCACATACACCCTGTTCCCTCCCAAAATGATGCGATTAGAATGATGCAATGCTGTTAAACTGAATTAATCATCATTTTGGGTGGATAAAAACATTTTTGTCGTTTAAAAAGTAATTCATATGACAGTTGCACTGCCTGCTAACAATTGCATTTCATGCAATTTCATCAACAGCTCAGCTTCTCAGCATACAGCCTGTGTTCAGAAGATTTTCCAACTTTGGATGCATCACAGGCTTTGCACACCATGCAACTCTCTGATACAAAATGACACACAATGTGCTTTTTGAAGAGCACAGTGTGAAACAAACATGCATTACATAAGATCTGCCCCACTTCCAGTCCAGCACATCAGAGAGCCAAGAAACCGGGACAAATGTGCCAGAATCGGGCTGATCTCGATACCGAAGCATTTGCGTGAAAAATGCCCAATTTTAACGCAACTGTCAAGTTGACACATTTAACGAACTGCACGCGCAGAACTGAGGTCAATTCGGTTCAAAAACTCAACCAGCTCTTTAGCGAGACGAGCTAAAGGAGTAAACTGATACTTATCTATAAATATTCATCTAAATCACAGAGTCAAACTCACAATAAGAAGCTCATGGTCTCCTGTCTGTCCGGTTCAGAGTTCTGCTGCTGGTCCCTGCGCGAGGCTCGGCTTCGTGTAGCGCAGAGACACCTGGCAACAAACTTCCCACAGCCGCTGAAAATCTAATATGATCTGTAGATCTGTAAACCACGTCACATTGAGTAAATACAGGGTGAAGGCCGACATGTGTTTTGGAGATCTGTGTTAAAGCTAAACCCCAAGATCTCGCGATAGTTCGATTCGCTGACGTCAGCCTTTTTTTCCGATTGGGCTTTTATTTATTTATTTATTTGTTAATTAATCAGAGAACAATAACATTATACAACCGAATAGATAGATAGATAGATAGTTTATATTATGTTACATTTATTACATTTTTCTACTCACTATAGTACTCTTAGATGTAGTATTTCTTTCTTTCTTTCTTTAATTCAAATTATATATTATTTTATTTTAATATTTTGATGTATTTACTTTAATTTGTTAGTGTTCGTTTTTGTTTTAAAGAAAACAAGCAGTTAGTAAATAAATAGAGTGCAAGTCTAAAAGGGGCAAGTTGTTTTTGTTTAGCAGTAGTAGTAGACGGTATTAAAAGTATTAGACTGTATTAAAACGGTATCAAAGTTGTGCTGTCGAACACTTTTAAACACATACCTAACTGACTGTAATTGTGCGTAAACTATAGTCCTGACTGCGCAAATGCTGTTGCGTTTGATGCTCCTGACGCTCCATACGCGCAGTGACGCATTATTGGCTCCGCCCACAATGCAACGCAGACCAGGGAACCTCCAAGACAAGAGGAGCAAAAGCTCTACTAAATTAAACTGACATTACGCCGAGGATTATTTTACTCTGAGGACACCGATTCAGCGGCCCGTTTTGACTCGAGATTTTTTCAAGAAGACGAAATTCGACAGCGATCCTGAGAGGTTTGGATTTTGATGTGTTGCTGCCTTCTGCCTCTATAACACCATAATAAGACCAGATAAATAACGCCACACCAGTGTCCTTTCAGCATTATTTTGTATCCAGGACGATTTAAAAATCTATTTTTTTCAGTGATATTTTTGAATGGCGATTGTTTGATAACTTTATTACGCAATTTGTTTATTCGGTTGACATTACAATCAGTTGTACTTTCCAGCCATTGTCCTCGTCGGGGAAAAAGCGACGCCCTCAGGCCGCCGCTGGTACTGCAGGTGCCGGTGAGTTGTAAGTGAGACGCCGGGAGTCTGAATAATTTAACGGTGGAAAATGAGCTCAGAGGAGGCGGCAGCTCCAACTAAAACCGGCACAGATGACGATGGCATGTCCTGGTGGTACCGCTGGATCTGCAAACTGGCCGGTGTCTTGGGTGGCATATGTGAGTATCATCACACTTGGGTGGCATATGTGAGTATCATCACACTTGGGTGGCATATGTGAGTATCATCACACGTGATTGTGGCCATATGGCTGTTTAAAGCAGAATAACTGCATCAGCATTGTGTGTTTCCGCACGCAGCGGCTCCTGATAGACAGGTGTGTCCCTGTGTGATGGTATTTGAAACCTTTCCAACAAGGATACTGTTACACCCAACACAGTCACATGTCATGTGCTGGACTTCTAGTGGTTTCACATCCTTGACTATAGCATATCAAAATAAGCAAAGATGATGTCAAGATGTTCATAATGACATCACTTCCTTAGAGGGTTTTCAATGTTTTAGATGCCCCCCAAATATTATCTGCTATGTGTGAGGGACCTCAATTTAAAAGGCAGTGTTTTACGTATAAAGATTCAATTTATACTGTGAAAAATTATTATAAATATGTGTGAAACATTATTTAAAATTATTTATATATATATATAATTAGTTCTGTTGTTACATTTATTAAAATGTTCTACTCACTAAAGTGCTGAACTATTAAATGTAGTATTTATTTATTTAAATCAAATTATATATTATTTTTATTTATTTATTTATTTTAATCAAACTTATTTAAATAAAAGTATTATTTTTTAATCAAACTTATTTTAATTAAATTTTATAAAATTTTTATTTTAATCTGTTTATTTATTTTAATTAAATTTTATATTATTTTTTATTTTAATCTACTTATTTATTTTAATCAATTTATACATTATTTTCATTTTAATCTATGTATTTAATTTACTCTAACTCATTTATTTAAATCAAAATATATTCCAATTTTATTTTGGTCTATTTATTTATTTTAATCAAACATGTATATTTATTTATTTGGTTTAATTTTATTTTTATTTTCATTTTTTTAGACTGATTTTCTCAAAACTTTTCCACAGACCCCAGAAAACCCCTGCATGATATAATATAGGTGAACCATATTATTGATTATTATCAATCACAATATCATATAGACCAGCATATGCACATCATTTTGTCTCACTCCGTTAATCAATACATTCGATCAGATCATTGCTTTCAACAAAGACATGTTTAATCAATCACGCCTTCAGACAGTGCCTCTCATAGAAAACCCATAGAAATTCTGTCATGGAGAATCAACACCTACAAATAAGTACCATAGTTATGCTTCCAGGGTTATACCGTAGTATTCTTGGAGTACCATGCAGATGTATTGGTATATGAATATTCTTCAGTATTATGTATTAAAGTGCAGGAAATGAGTTCATATATAGTGATTAAAGCGCATTTAATCCATCATGTAGTGATAAATATGATGAGATTCTCTGAGACTGGCCGGTGCTACTCTGAGATGCTGGAGTGGTTTGTTGGAGCTCTTTTTGTAGACACTGTCATGGTAACACAGGTGTCATAGCTGCAACTTTCTCTTCTCTTGCTCTTTTCTTTCTCATCCTTTTGTTCTGTTGTGGCTTTTGTTGGGGATCACCATGTGTTATGAATAACACAATATCTCTCTTTCTAGTGCAGGGGTTTTCAATCCTTTAGGTGCTTTAGACTCCCAGATACGATCTTCATCCTAACATTTAACAGTCATCTATTTAGTTTCTTGTTTATACTGTGAAAAATAAATACTATAAATATATCTAAAATATTATTTGCACAATATCTAGTTTCTGTTAAGTTACATTACTGAGTTTTAATTTTTTTCCCCGTTCTTTTACGTATTTTACATTGTTTTTCTACTCATAGTACTGTTAGATTTATTATTTATTTACATATTCATGTTAATCAATTTTTTTTATTTAAATCTTATTTGTATTATTTCTTTGTACAATAAAAAATAATATTAAAATAAATAAATATTAGATTTAAAAAAAAAATATATATATATAATAATATATATATATATATAATATTATTATTATTCTAATATTTTTTTATTTTAATATTTTTTTTTTGTTTGAAATGGCTTCTCCAGTGCAAACACATCCTGTCTGTCTCTGACTGTATTCTGATATTGAGTGATTTAGCTACAGGCGGATATACTTAATCGCTTCTGTAATATTCTGTTCAGTATTATTCATTAGACACAAAGATTGAGCTTACACTAGATCTGAACACACACACACTGTTGTACCAGCAGTACTCTGTGTGTGTGTGTGTGTGTGTGTGTGTCAGCTGGCATCAATAGTTCTCTGTTCTCTTCTACATATGCTGAGACACAGATGACAGAAGCAGCTGCTCGTCAAACTCAACAAAAGCTTGCGTTCCATCCAGTCAACCAGCTGCTCCTTCCCGTGGGTTTTTGAATGTTCTGTTTCTGAACAAAGTATAACAAGTTCCTGAAGCAGCCATTAAATAAACGTACATGCTCAGGTCCTGATCTGAAACCTCCATTAGGACCGGGAGATTAATCTTTAGCATTAATCACAATGTTTTTATTGTCCAGATGACAAATATAGATGTTCTTTTCAAAACCGTAACACTTTTCTGTCTTTTTTCTAGCATGTGCATCCATGGGCATCTGGAACTGCGTGACTGTGAATCCGTTAAACATCGCGGCTGGAGTTTGGATGGTGTAAGAAATTACATTTCAGTTCATTCATTCAGTGTTCTTTAATGTAGTATATAAGCCATTCAGAAGATGAACTATCTCTTCTTTTTCCCCTCAGGCTGACGGCGTTTGTGTTGTTCCTGTGTGAGGTGCCCTTCTGCTGTCAGTTCGTTGAGTTTGCGAATGCTATTGCGGCGCGTGCAGACCGTCTGAAGCCCTGGCAGAAAGCACTGTTTTACTGTGGGTGAGTGCAGCTTACAGTTGTTCCCTTCACTGGATAGTCAATGTTATTATGTAACTAATACATATTTCGTCCCCTTGGAATTACAAGGTCCTATCTGAAATTTTTGTCAAAATTGAGTTATTCACATATTCTTATTCTGTGACAACTTATTTACATTATGCGATAGATTCTGTAATGTTGTGTACATTTTGGGACTTTTTTATTTAAAAAAACAAGAAGGTTCTATCTAAACAGTCGAAAGGAATGCAAAAACTTTGAAGCTCAATATCTCAAAACTACTCGGAATGCAGATAGAACCTTATGATTCCAAGGGGACGATTTACTGTGAAAAAAAAAGTGGTCTTTATCCAGGGGACACATGGCAACTCTGAAAGCTAAACCATCCACTGAGCTGTTTTTGTCTTATAGGAGAAATTTGTACACAACAGGTGTAACTGTCTAAACCAATTAATCGGAATGCAAATGTCAGTGCAACCCAATGATGTGTGTAAAATGATAAAATAAAAGCCTTATCCTTTAATGACGTCAGTAAATGTTAGTGTAACGTAGTATTAATCTTTAATTCATGATTAAAGGGGTCATATGATGCTTTTTAAAAGATCATTATTTTGTGTATTTGGTGTAACAGAATATGTTGACATGCTTTAATGTTCAAAAAACACATTATTTTTCAAATACTGTACATTATTGTAGGTCCTCTATGCTCCGCCTCTCTCAAACTACTAACTGTGGTTACTGAAACCACGCCTTCTTTCTTTGCGTGCACATTTGGGCAGCATTATGCAAATATTTCCACATAGTGAGGTAGATATGTGGGGGTGTGTTAGAACGAGCCGTTTTAGGGGGGCGTGGCAGAGTCTTAACTTTGATAAAGAATATCTCTTTGGTTTTGAGACTTTAGTCTTTGCAACTTCAGGGATCTTATCTATGCACAATCAGCTTGTAACACTCCAAAGAGAAAGGAAAACTTGAAATCGCATCATATGACCCCTTTAATAAATATTCTACATTACATTAGTTTCTTTTAAGTTTCTATGAAGTTACATTATGATGTTTTTCTACTCATTGTAGTACTGTATATTTATTTATTTAAATCTTTTTTTTTTCCTTTGTTTATTTTTACATTTGTACACTGTTTTAACTAATGTAAACTAATATTAATGTATTATGAACAAATATGAATTTAATATGAACTATAATATACACTTCAGAGGTTTGGGGTTGATAAGATTTTTTTAATGTAGTCTCTTCTGCTCAACAAGGCTGCATTTATTAGATCAAAAATCCAGTAAAAACAGTAATACTGTGCAATATTATTACAATCCAAACTAACTGTTTTCTATGTGAATATATTGTAAAAATGTAATTTATTCCTGTGATCAAAGCTGAATTTTCAGCATCATTACTCCAGTCTTCAGTGTCACATGATCTTCAGAAATCATTCTAATATGCTGATTTGCTGCTCAAGAAATATTTCTGATTATTATTATCAATGTTGAAAACAGTTGTGCTGCTTCATATTTTTGTGGAAACTGTGATACGTTGTTTTCAGGAATCTTTGATATTTAGAAAGTTTAAAAGAACCGCATTTATTTGAAATAGAAACCATTCGTAACATTATAAATATCTTTACTGTAATCGCTGATCAATTTAATGCAGCCTTGCTGAATAAAATATTAATTTCCGTAAAAAAAAAAAATGTACTGACCCCAAACCTTGAAACAGTAGTGTATTTATTATTGTTAGGGTTTTTTTGTTATTTTTGGATCAGAATTAACGCTGATTTCTCTTTCTCCCTCAGGATGGCGCTGTTTCCCGTCTTTCTGAGTTTTTCCATCACAACTCTGTTTGGTAACGCCATCGCTTTTGCTTCAGGAGTGCTGTACGGACTCGCATCCCTTGGAAAGAAGTGAGGGCATTTTTGCATTTAGTTGCTCACACAACAAAGCATTTCTTCACTGAGTAACCTTTCATTATACGTTTTGCCATTATTGACGACAACATGATGGAGGATCGTGCTCTTTCTGTGTTTCAGAGGTGAAGCGGTGAGCTACGCTAGATTGCAGCACCAAAAACAGGGCGACGAAGAGAAACTGACAGGAACGACAGACGGTTCAGTGCCGTGAAGCTCGTCTCTTCACCTCCTCTACCTCCGTTGCGTCCTTTCCCTCTCTTTTCCCTTTCACGTGACTAGACGCTTTACCTGTCACAGTTTGTTGGGATGTATTTAAGCTAACCTTTGACCTCTGACAGCGTGAGTCAGTCAGGACAAATCAGTTCTCTGGTTGTTTGTGTAGGATTTATTTAATAAAATGGGTTTTAAGTGAATTGTTTCAATTGCACTCTCATGCACTTTTTTTTTTTTTTTTTTTAAGTATTTATTTTATTTTCATCCTTCTTTATAAAAACTGACGTATTTTATGTTTCACTTTACTAAACCCAAAGCTGGAGTGCAAATTAACTTCAGCGACCGTCTCCGTCTCTCGTAACAAACCACCTCAACACCAGCGCAGGGAACTGGAATTTTTGGCCATTGGGATTTTCTCCCAGAATTCTTTGTTCCGAAACATTTGTGACAAGTAAATCTTTTAAAAGAACAAACAAACTTGTATTTTAATGTGTAGGCATGGTAAAAAAAAAAAAGGTGTTTCAGCGATTTCAGGCCCTCTGCAGGGATTAAAACAAAGTGTGTTTGTGCGTTTTTGTACCTCTAACAGGCCTTTACCCAGAATCCTTTGCTGTAGCATGTTTGGTGTTCATAAGAAACGGTGGAATGTAATTTTGCTATGCGCTGCTTTAAAATCTCGCAGTCACTTCCTTTAATTGATATTTGGTGAAAGAGTGTCTTTGAGAGTCTGATCTGCGCTCGTTAATCAGGTCGGACGCCGTATTAAATTTAACACGGATGAAAACAAGGCTGTGAGGGACAGACTTACACTCTTTACAACGGCAAGCACTGTATAAAGGTCCTAAATCACGAACGTTTTTGTGTAAAGATGTTTCATCAGCTGAACAATCGGTTTGTTGCTAAACAGCAGTAAAATCTATTGAACGCTGTAATTAAAGGAGTAGTTAACTTCCAGAACAAAAATGTACAGATAATGTACTCACCCCCTTGTCATCCAAGATGTTCATGTCTTTCTTTCTTCAGTCGTAAAGAAATTATGTTTTTTGAGGAAAACATTTAAGGATTTCTCTCCATATAATGGACTTCTATGGTGCTCCTGAGTTTGAACTTCCAAAATGCAGTTTAAATGCAGCTTCAAAAGGCTCTAAACGATCCCAGTCGAGGAAGAAGGGTCTTATCTAGCGAAACGATGGTTATTTTCTAAAAAAAATTATCATTTATATACTTTTTAATCTCAAAACGCTTGTCTAGCTCTGCGTGAACTGTTTTTTCCTGTTCATGACAGTTAGGGTATGTCTAAAAACTCCCATCTCATTTTCTCCTCCAACTTCAAAATCATCCTACATTGCTGTTTTACCTTTTTTTATAAAGGGCGTTTAAAAACGGTTAAAAAGTATATACATTTTAATTTGTTTTTTATAAAATAACCGATCGTTTGGCTAGATAAGACCCTTCTTCCTCGACTGGGGTCGTTTAGAGCCATTTGAAGCTGCATTTAAACTGCATTTTGGAAGTTCAAACTCAGGGGCACCATAGAAGTCCATTATATGGAGAGAAATCCTGAAATGTTTTCCTCAAAAAACATAATTTCTTTACGACTGAAGAAAGAAAGACATGAACATCTTGGATGACAAGGGGGTGAGTACATTATCTGTACATTTTTGTTCTGGAAGTGAACTACTCCTTTAAGTCCCTCACAGCCTCATTTTCATTCCTGTCAGCTGCCCTGACTGAAGTCTGTTTAAAAGCTCGTGTGAGTGTTTTATGAATGATGAGGTTAATTTCAAGCGGTTTACCTTCCGTCTTCAGGAACTTGCGTGTGTTTCTATCTTTCCTCTCAAGCCTTGCGTCTCTCACTGCACTGAAGAAGGGCTTCTTTTCTGGAATAAAAGTGACGTGTTGTTTACTTGTTTCTGCATCTATCTGAGCCAGTCTCAGCACTGACCGCTGGTATGAAAGCCAAAGGTACAAACTACAAGATAAAAGAACTATAGTGTGGAGGTCAGAGGTCATGTTCTTACCTTAGTGTTCACACTGTTACTGCCTTTTGTCTTTTAAAGGGTGAATTTCATGAAATCTGTCAAGTACGTCTGGATCATATTTCACCCACAAATCTTTTTTTTTTTCATGACAATTAAGCACATTTATTTCAATTTAAATACAACCATTGTACTACAGGAATAGAACTATGAGAATTCAAATAAATCATGGTTGGAATGTTACAATTATTTGCTTAATTGTCATTACGTTGCAATGCAGAAATGAAAATGCATTTTCACAATGTAAAATAAACATGAATTTTTCCTTTTGGTTTTAGGGTGAAATGTATGGAAGCCCGTTTCCACTACAGAATGAAAAGATAAAAAGGGTAATTGCATTTTTTTTTTTTTTTAAATCTCACAATTCTGAGTTCAGACTTTTTTGCGGGTTTATATCAGAATTGTAAGAATTGCGAGGTATAAACTCGCAATTATGAGATATAAACTCAGTTGTGAGATAAAAAGAAAATTACCTTTAATATTTTTTATTCTGTGGTGGAAAAAAAACAATTGTGAGACATAAACTTTTTTTATTGCAAGGACAAAAGTCAGTTTAAATCTAGTTTTTTTTCTCAATTAAAAAAAAAAAAGTCGCATGGCAGAATCAGGCTTCCATATAAATGTGATCCGGGCACGTTTGTGAGATTCATCCTTTTAGATGCTCACATGCTTTTATGAAATACTTTTTAAAATAATTTGTTTCCAATTAACTTGTAACAATAGCTTGTAAACTAGTTCAATCAATACTTCACCAGCACACAAACCAGCTCAAATCTCTTGTCCATCTAGACGTGTTGCAGAATTAACTATTATTTATCATTAACTTAGGTTTTCCAGATTTGGAAGCAAAGCTGGAACTTTTTGTCATCTCCTGAATGTGAAAACGTAACTAAACGCTTCTGTATCTCACGAACACAACATTACTGGCTAAAAGAAGGTTCGATATTTTGAAAATTGTTAGGCACAACCTAAACTTGAACGTCATTAGCTGTTTAGCAGTGATCTTGTCCCTCTGTGTATTTGTGTTGGATCAGTGACATGTAACTGACTTATATTGCAATGATGTGTAAAAATGGTCTTTTTCTCTGTTTTTCCATGAGCTAAATAAAGACATTTGTCTCTGACCTCCTTGCATGCTTGTTCCGTTTCTGTGTAAGTTTCTAACATCCAATATCTAAACTAGGATTTATCTATTACTTTTAAAGACCCTGTGGTAAAAATGAAGTTTTTAACGTTGTTCACGTCTATGATCTGGTGATTTTAATATGCTTAAAGACAAACTATTCAAATTCATAAATCAACACCATTTCTGGAAGCCAAATTGCGGGGTGGGGCTTTTCATATCATTAGCATATCACAAGAACATGTTTTGTGTAAGATTAGCAAAACATTATAGCTGTTTGACAACATAATCGAGCCAAAAGCTAATGATCATTGAGTTGGTGGGGGCATGGCTAATTTGAATATTCATAGAGTATACTAAATAAGGGAGTGGAATTACAGGTTTAAATGTAATTTTGATTATCAAAGATGAGTTATAATGGACAAAATTGACTTTTAAGGGGATTTTAAGATTTCAGTATAGTTATTAGAGAAAATAAATCAACACATTGTGCCATCAAGTATGGGGTCTTTAATAGCAGTTCAGACAGAAAAGTATGGAAAGTCTCCAATAACAGTTACATCTGTCTTGTAATTTAAAACAGGATGGAAAATGAACATTTAAATTACTTGGTATAAAAAGGGCTCAACGATACAGTTACACTTATTTACTGATATTCTGAACGGTTTGATGGTCTCATCCCCCAAATAACAGAAGTTGGGACAAACTGAGAGACATTCAGACAGGAGTATTAAACACAGTTCATCATGAGGTAACTGAAGGTATTACTCCAGAACAAACCATGTCAGTAAAGTAGTTCCCTGCTCAGATCCGTGTTCAGTTTCAGTCTGACGATTTGCGATGAGTTTTCATTGGCTGATCTGAGTTTATTTGCTCTGGTTTTTAGGAGCTTTGGGTTTTCGGGGGCTCTTCTGAAATTGACCCGCCCGGGCCGCTTTAAGCTCCGCCTCCCACTGCTTCTTCACCAGAGTGTACAACCTCATAGTGGCCTGTGCGTCCTGAACCTATGATGCACACACAACATTAAACTGATCAAAAGCGACAGCAAAGATGTTACAAAAAATGTATATTTAAAAAAAAAAAGCTCTTCTTTTGAACTTTCTATTCATCAAAGAATCCAGAAAAGTTCTCACAGTTACTACAAAAATATGAAGCAGCACAACTGTTTTCAACATTGGAATTATCAGCATATTAGAATGATTTCTGAAGGATCATGTGGATCACGTGGAGTAATGATGCTGAAAATTCAGCTTCGCAGGAGTAAATGCAGCCTTGGTGAGCATGAGAGACTTCTTTCAAAATCATTAAAACATCTTACCGACCCCCAACCTTTTGTACGCTAGTCTATGTGGTGACCTAAACTGACCTGAATTCCTTAACTTGCTTTATATGGGAAAAGCTTGTGTTTGAAATGATGGAGAAGAGCGTTTCATTTGTCTTGGATGTTGATGAGAGACTTACAGATGAATGTTCACCCTGCTGGACTTTAACATTGAGAATCTCTTTGCATAAAACCCGCAATGCAGGACGTGCGCTCTGAGGAAGAGGACAAGAGGGCAGACATTGACAATTAAGATGACTTGAATTCACTAACTGCATATTTATTTATTAATAATAATAATATTGATCAAATTCCCCGTCATTTGTGTTTTGCGATTCATACCTTTACTCTCTGCCTAAATGGTTTGTATTTCTGTGTGTTTCTGATCATTTTCTTGGGATGATCCAGCAACAAAATCTATGAACAAGACAGAGATATTTCAAATAAATCTGACATTGGTTAAAAAAATATCTCATCATTACTCGCTCTCATGTCATTACAATCCCGTATGCTGTTATATAGCTTAGTTTGGTGCTTTTCTGGTGTTTGTGTTCCACAGAAAAAGCATACCGGTTTGGAACAATACGAGCATGATAATGGCCTTTTTTGTTGTGTGTACTGTACCTTTAAGTCATTGTGAATGGCGTGTCCCACTAATATTCTTCCTTCCAGAATCTGAGCCACTTCTTTCTGGACTGTCTTGATGTCCTCACCTGTCAATCACATGAAGAACAATAAATAATCTCAAACATACAGAAGCCTGTTTCCACCACAGAATAAAAAATTAAAAAGGTAATTGTGACTTTTTAATCTCACAACTGTGAATTTATATTTCACAATCTTGAGTCACAATTCTGTCATTTTAATGGTCGCCTAATTTCATGGACGAAAGGATCTGTGTCTGCATCACAAAATGCATATTTCCACAGAAATATTAACATATAAAATTGCGAGAAGTACAGTCAGAATTGTGTCAAACACATAATTTTAAGAAAAATTCAGAATTGCAAGTTGTTAAAGGGGTCATCGGATGCCCATTTTCCATAAGTTGATATGATTCTTTAGGGTCTTAATGAAAAGTCTGTAACATATTTTGGTTAAAATTTCTCAATGGTAGTGTAAAAAAATTGTTTATACCCTGTCAAAAACAGCTCTTTTCAGAGCAAGCCGTTTTGTAGCATTGATTCGCGTGAACATAAACGCATTTATGTAGATCAGGGAGGCATTACCTTCAGAAACAAATGTAATCCACTGCGTCTTCAGCGGCTCAGATGTCGGGAGTAAATGACGACTGCTATGTTCATTATTACATCCAACACCAGAACACCTCAATCGCTTAGGAGTCATTCTTGTCTACATCTGCTCCGGCGGTGAAACAATGGCGGACTGATGACAGCTCACTCAGGGCGGGTCTAAGGTAAGACGCCAGTCCAGTCTGTGCTGAAACGCTACTGTCAATCAAACTATCGTGGGAGGGGCCTGTCTGTGTGACATCACACAGACAGGCATCTGAGATCGGCTCGATTTGAGAAAGGGGTAAAGATTTTAGTAGATTAAAAAAAAAACACTGGGTGGATTTTTATCATTTTAGGGTGGTTGTGTACACACACTGCCAACACACATTTCAGTTCAAACAACTTGTGAAAGTGCATGTAGCATTCGATGACCCCTTTAAATAAAATGGAGATATGAATTTAGAATTGTGAGAAATAGTCAGAATTGTGTTATAACTTGACATTGTGAAATATGTAGAACTGTGATGTTCACTCAAAATTGTGAGAATTGTTATAAACGCAATTCTGAGAGAAAAAAAGTCAAAATTGCAAGATGTTAAATAAAGTCAGAATTGTGTTATAAACCTGCAATTCTGAGGAAAAAAAGTCAAGAATTGTGATATTCACTCAAACTTGCAAGATGTAAAATCTAAATTACATGAAATACCGTCAAAATTGTGTTACAAATGCAATTTTGAGAAAAAGTCAGAATTCCGAGATGTTAACTCAAAATTGCAAGAAATACTTGTTTATTTTCTTACTCCATTCTTAATCCATGCAAACAACTATTTCATCAAATATACGGTATTTTTCAAATGCAATAGAGAAAATCGATCTAATTATTTCTACTATGAGGGGTCCTGACCGTTTTCAATGTCCGCCGGTCTGATGCCGCTAACAGCCGTCCGGTAGTCCGTAACCTTTTCCGTGGGTTTGACGTATTTATCATAGATGCATTTTCCAAAGTGGTTGACGATGGAGACTCGTGCTAGAATGCTGTCCTCGCCGTCACACCCGACGCCCACCATCTCACAGTCCATAGCAACAGCACGGGTCAATCTGAAATCACCATGACAACAAGAGCCATTGGTTAACATCCTTCAAAAGTGATGACTACCCAGAGAGCTGCAGGTGCAGTGTTTCTCATACATTGAGTTATTTGTGGCGGCCCGGCACAATATCAAAACTGACCGCCACAAATAGATTTTCCAAAAGGCTTTGACTTCGTTGAATAAACATGAGCACTGCACGTTTCAAAATCGAAACCCAGTGTGGGTGTTTTTATATCACTGTATTTATGAAGGAAACCGACCGTCTTCAGAAAATTTTGGATGTCATTTTCATTTCATCTTGCATTTAGAGAAAGAAAAAATTGAAATCGCATCATATGACCCCTTTAATGTCTGATAAAGCAGCGTTTGTGAGCGGAGCGCTGCTTTGTGTACAGCAGTTACCGGGGAAACCTCTATTTCTCCAGCTCTAAGCGCCTCCTGCTGGCAGAGAATGAATTTGCATATGTATACCCAGAGTGTAAGTCTGTGGGAAACACTGAGGTGTCTCACCCCTCAAACGCGTGCTCTTTCACCAGCACGCTCTCTGTGACTTCTGCACTAGACTTCAGCATTCCGCTACGTTTCCGTACGATGTCTGCAGCCTCGGGCCCCAAGGCGGCCTCGATGTCATCAGGGTCCACGTCATCAAACCAGATATCAGGCCTAAGAGGAAACGGTGTGTTAAAAGAATACATTATATAAGCTTGTTTCCGCCATGGAATAGAAAAAATTCAAAAGGTAATTGACTCTTAAATCTCACATTTCAGACATTATTCTTCATAACTGCGAGTTTATATCTCCCAATTTTGACTTTTTCCTCAGAATTCAGATTTTTACGTCTCGCAAATCTGACTTTTTTCACAGAATTTTACACTTCACAATTTTGACTTTTTTAAATTTCTTTTGAAAGAATTAAAATAAATAAATCTAAAAGAACAGTACTATAGCGAGAAGAAAATGTAACATTAAAAAAATTCCAAATATTTTACACATTTAAAATATTACTGTTTCACAGTATAAATTGAGTCTTTATATATATGAAAAAATATAGCATGGAATTGAAATTTTAGCATGGGAGTCTCTCACACAATGATGATCAAATGTGGGAGTTTAAAAGATTGAAAATTTTTATGTTACGCCCAGTTTTGTCGGAGTTTATGTCTCGCAATTTTTACTTTTTTTCTCAAAATTCTGAGTTTGTCTTGCAATTTTTTACTTTTTCTCTCAGAATTCTGAGTACATATTTTGCAATTCAGACCTTTTTCCCCTCAAAATTCGTTTGCAAATTTTACGTCTTGCAATTTTGACTTTTATTTCTATAAATTCTAATTCGCAATTTTTTTTTTTCATGGAATAAAAGTAAAAAAAATGTAATTGCAATTTTTTTTTATGTCACATTTCTTGCAATTGAGAGTTTATATCTCACAATTCTGAAAAAAAGCCTGAGTTGGAAGATATGAACTTAAGATTTAATTTTTTTAATTCCACTGCGGAAACAAGCTTCCACAGGACAGTCATATAAAATGAAGCAGCACTAAAACACACACGTACTCCGTGGTTTTCATTTCCACCTCCTCAACTTTCTTCTTTTTGTTCATCTGTTTCTCTTTTTCCTCCTTTCTTTTCCTCTTCTCTGCTTTGAATTGTTTGTGTCCGGTGGAGTCTTTTCCGTTCTGTTGGAATCTATCTTTTTCTGCTCTTCCAGACGTCTCAGAAGCAGGTTTGACAGTCCGTGCGGGTTTTTTGAAGGGTTTATCTGGTTTATGAGAGTCTTTGGAAACTGACGGCGTCTTCTGAAGCTGCTTTCCTTTAGCGTTTGCATCCTGCTTTTCAGGATTTGCAGCAATAGTCTACACACACACACACACCAAATGTAAAAACAGCTGACATGCATTTCCCATTCAGAATTACTAATACAGGAATTCAATATGATTTTACCATGGTAAATAATTCCTCTTACCTGCAGTAACGTCTTCCAGTTGCACGAATACTCTTCAACTTTTGTGGGGGGCATAATACTTAGCTTTACAGATTTTGGTTTCGTTTTCTTATTTATGACTGTTGTTGTGTCGTAGAAGAACGTCTTTTTATTGTTATCATGTTTCTTTTTCTTCTTCTGTTTTGACTGACCATTAGTCTGAACACTTTCAGCACGTTTCTTCAGTTTAACTTTAGACATCTTAAGGTTTTATTTAAGTAACCTAATGAATAATAAAAAAAAAACGTAGGTGTTTTTCAGCTTTTTCTGTTATTACATGAATTTCACCAGATGTTTACATGTTATTTGGAAGCTTTCTAGCGTTATGGCAGACCTATGACATGCATGGTAACGCGGAAAATAGTAAATATATATATATATATATATATATATATATATGGAAAATGTATATATATCTATCACTCTGTGAGGTACATGTAAATAAATGTAAATATTTTCTAAATATATACTGTATGTGTGTGTATTTATATGTACATAATAAATATACACAGTACACTCACATATATTATGTAAACAAAAACTTTTATTTTGGATGCGATTAATCGCGATTAATCGTTTGACAGCACTAATACAAATGTACCAATAAACAATAAAAAATAAGATTAAATAACTTGATTAAAATAAATACATAAATAGGCAGAATAGCACTATGTTGACTTAAAAAATGAAAAAAAAAAAAATACTTTCCAAATAATATTTTACACAAGTTTATAATATGAATTTTTTACAGTATAACTTGGGTCTTTATACAATGGGAAAATATGAAAATATATCGGCCTTGTCAATTTTAGATGGATGTCACTCGGAAATGACAGAAATAATTACAAAAAAATGGCAAGCAACACATTGAATTAAACATGAAATTTTGAAGTAGATAACTGAAATAGTATTTTCTTTTATAATGTACTCCAATAATCTTTATTTTATTTACAACTTCAAAAAATATGTTTTTTACAGTGTATGTCCATTTTTGCCAAAATGTGCCTCATTAAAAGCCTTTAATTTGGCAGAATTGATATTTTATTTATTATTATTATTATTAACAAAAGCCATGCATTGTTTTTCTTTTATTATAATATGCATATAAGCAATTTTGTATTGAAAAATCGCAGGAAATAAAGAAAATGCAATGAAAAAGTATTTATTAAGCACATGATTTCCAACATGAAATATACAGAATCACATCTAACTGTGCTTGTCTGTCACAAATATTTTAACCGGTCGGATCCTCAAACTAGAAGTGACACAAACACTAGAGAAGAAGGGAAAGAGTCTCTGTGTAAAGGTTGTCGTGAATGAGCACAGCTGAGTGTCGGTTACAGGATCAGAAAATGACACTTTTCCTCGATCCCAGTCGAGCAGAACTCTCACCCTCTGCAGCTTCTCTTTAACACTAATAGGAGTGTAGGCTTGCTCCTGGTAATAAGAGAAATATTCTTTATTTTTGTACCACATGCACCAAACATCTTTGCCAAAGAACGTGAATCCCTTCCTGGGGTTGGATGCTGTGGTTATTCCAAGAGTCCAGTGCGTATTGTCGCCAACCTCCACATCCCAGCAATGTGTTCCTGACATAAAGCCTTCAGAGCCCAGAACACATGGATAGACGTCAAACCTCTCTGGATTCGCGGGAACGGCTTGAGTGTCTGTGCTCCATGTCAGACCGGTCAGATCATCAGACAGGTTGAGTTCAGGATGTGCAGTGTTGGGGTCCAGAATCACAGGAGCTGATGAGACAAAACAGTCAAAAGTTAGAGATGTATCATGTATGCACATAGGCTCAGTTCAGTTTTGATTTCAAATCAATCTGATTCGATATCGATTCATTTGGATATATATGCAATCAGGTACGGTACATGTAATTTTTTTTGCTGTGTTTATGCTGTAAACCCCAGATAGTACAGGCAAGATGTCTGTTAAAGATCGCTTCATCTGCTGTGTACAAACATCTGATAGACATCTTTACATTCTAAATCATAAACATCTTAAAGACATCTTCCAAACATCTATTTGACATCTGATAGGAAACGCGCTACAAATAACGTTTAGTTCACGCATCAACTGAAAACAGATAGAGTCTTGGGATTTAAGAATCGATATCGGTTCATCAAAATGAGAATCGATGTATGCGAGAAATCTGTATTTTTCATTTATAAACCCAGCGCTAATATTTATACTTAAAGACTCACCTTTTTGGACAATATATCGCATCTTCAGCCAGACTCCAAATGTCAGGTTGCCCAAGTGATTTGCCACATTAATCAAAGCTCCAGGACTCATGTGTGGCTCCTGCTGTGGGCTCCGGGCTCTGAAAGATCAGTCTGCAGTGGGTTTGAGTTCACAGCCAGAAGAGAGTGACAGGAGGCAGAGGACTTACCTTTCCATTGTGGCTTCGAAGTTCTGGAAAAAAAAACAGAAAATAATTTATTATCAGTCCACTCAAAGAGAAAAATATCCATCAGCAGTTCCTCTAATGTTGAACCATCCTAAAAGAGTGGTTCTCAACCAGGGGTCCGGGGCCCAACTGGGGGCCCCAGAAAAGGGGGATGCCAGATAACTTAAAGGTGACATATCATGAAAATCTGACTTTTCCAGGTTTTAAGTGCTATAATCAGGTCCCCGGTGCATCTACCAACCAAGGAAATGTGAAAAAGATTAACCCAGTAACTTGGTTTTGGTAAGCCTTTTTCTGCAAGCGTCTGAGAAAACGAGCGCGTTTGATTTTGCTCACTTGGTGACGTGGCAAAGGGATCTCATTATGGAAAATGCATCTATATCTATCAGTCTGTGAGAATATATTACTTCAAAAGCATTCAACAGTTATATTAGTAAAAGAACTACCTATAACTGCACCATGAGACAACCATGCTGATGGAACTTTCTGTCGTGTGTTACACCAGTAGGCTCCGTGCAGGAACTGTGTGCGGATGAACGTTCCGCTGTGTGTTTTGATACAGGGCTTCTCAAGCGGGCTGACGGGGACCCCTAATGGCCCGTAAATTAGTGCTGGTGGGGGTCCTTGGAAAAGTCCGGAGAAAAATTGTGTAGAAAATAGTGCTGTCAAACGATTAATCGCGATTAATCGCATCCAAAATAAAAGTTTTTGTTTACATACCGTAATATATGTGTGCACTGTGTATATTTATTACGTATATATAAATGTACAC